>NC_051070.1:28533626-28902376 GCF_004664715.2 Peromyscus leucopus
ATGCTGCTTGTCCTGGAGGTGGCTGGCAGTGACTCCTTCTGCCTTCCTGTTCTTTTTCTCCTCTCTGTTAGTCCCACCTATACTTCCTGCCTAGCCACTGGCCAATCAGTGTTTTACTTATTGACCAATCAGAACAACACATTTGCCATACAGAACATCCCACAGCATGTAAATAAAAAAATAATATTACATTCATTCTTACATTGAAATGTTGGAAAAAATGGTATCTACACCCTGAAAAGAAGGGAAGGGAGCTCAAACACTTATGGAATAAACCAGAATTTTTTTTAAAAAAGGGTTATGTTGTGTGATATGTGTACACAGTGTGAAGATGTGTTGCTGTGATTGCTGTAATACAAAACTGAATGGCCAATAGCTAGGTAGGGCATATAGGCAGGACTTCCAGAAAGAGAAAGAACTCTGGGAAGAAGAAAGGCAGAGTAGCCATTGTGGAATAGAGAGGAAACAGGAGGTGCAAAGATGGAAGAAAGATAATGAAGTCATGTAATAGAACATATGTTAATAGAAACAGGGTAATTAAGTTATCATAGCAAGTTATAAAAAAGGCTAAGCTAAGGACAAGCTTTCATAATTAATAAAAGTCTCCATGTTGTTATTTGAGGGTCTGGTGATCCAAAGACAGTAGGACAAGAAAGCTTATTACATGTCTTCCTGGCTAATTCAGATGCAGATAACTTAGAAACAATGTTTGACAAAGTAAAGAAAATTTTACCTTGTTGAGATTATAAATTGCTCCTGAAAAATATACAAAGAGGAAATTCTATTATTAACCTTGGATACAAGATAGGTTTATAGAAAATTCAACCCCAAGAGTACAAATCAGGAGAGATAAAATATGAACTCATAATGATTTTCAAAATTTGCTGGGAGATATTAACTGGTGATGGCCCACAATCAGATTAACTACTCAAGAACTAAGTAATTTACTTAAAACCTTACAAGGTGATAAGGTCTCATTTTGTCCAAGAAAATTATCATCTGAGGCTAAGAAAGAATTAGCTTAAAGAGAAAATGATGGATATGTGTATTATTTAGATCCAGAGTTTAACTGTATTTTGGTAATTTTACCTTTGATTCATTCTCCCATTGGGAATCTTATGCAGAGAGAAGATAATGTCTTAGAGTGGATGTTTTTACCACACAAACAAAATTAAAAAATTAAATAAAATACTTATGTAGAAAAGTGTTTTGAATTGATTTTGAAAGGAAGATTGAGAGTCCACCAACTAACAGTAATAGTCCCAATAAAAACTGTGGTACCTTTTTACTAATTCCATAAATGCCACGTTATGCACAGAAAATGAACATTGCCAAAGATCTTGCAGTAATTTCTTGGGAGAGATTTGCAACAATATCCCAAAAGAAAGAGACTTCAGGTTACAGAAAGAACAAATTGGATCCTTTCTCACTTTGTATGAGGAACACTAATTTCTGGATTTCCTACCTTTCATACAGTTGCAATAAATCAGGAAAGGCATGTTTTAAGTCAGGAAATTTAAGTAAAGTGGAATGAAGGCCTTATGATTCTGTTCAAAAGTCACAATTATATGCTATTCTTATGGTATTATTAGATTTTCCTAACCCTCTTACTATAGTTACTGACTCTCAATATACAGAATGAGTTGTTTTACATATGAAAACTGATGAACTTATTCTAGATTACTCAGAATTAACTTTGTCATTTATTCAATTACAATAAATAATCAGAAATAAAAATCATCCCTTGTATATAATACATACCAGATCTCATACAGGCCTATGAGACCCTCTAACACATGGTGATGATGAAATTGATTATCTGTTGAAAGCATATGTCCTAGACACCCCAGATTTTTCCAAGAAATATCATATTAATAGCAAAATTTGGAAGAAAGATATTTTAATCACTTGGCAACAAGCTGAAGAAATTATAAGGAAATATTCTACTTGTTCTCGGTATAAGTAAACTCTACTACCTACAGGAAGTAATGCAAAGGGTACTCAAAAAATGAAATTTATCAAATGGATGTGTTTTATTTTACACAGTTTGAGAAATTAAAGTATGTACACCATACCACAGACGTGTATTTGGGACTGCAATGGGCAACTGCTTTGAGTTATGGAAAGGATGATTGTGAAGTGACACATTTGCTAGAGGTTATGACCGTCATGGGGATACCTGTACAAATCAGGACTGACGATGCTCTTTGTAATGTCAGGCATCTAAGAACATCCATATGTAGTTTGCTTTCAATGTGGCAAAGCTAGCCATTTGGAAAAAAAAAAAACTGTTCTTGCCTAGATTGCAAACAATATGCTGTCTAAATTGGACAAGCAAGGCACAAAGGAAAGCAAGTGCTGAACTTCGCCAAGACAAGGTAGGGCGGTCCTTCAAAATTCTTACTTCACAGAAAGTCTGTCAGATATTCTAGATCTGTAGGCAAAGCTGGATGTTCCAATGTTTATGATGAACCTTGGGTGACTGTCCAGGCAGTCAGCTAGCTGTCTCTGTCATTTCTATAGTTCTGGAAATTATTTGCTCTGCTCTTCCTGTTTACATAATTAGTATTTTTCCTTTTCCTTCTTGGGTCTTTGTTGGGGTTAAAATTAAGATAGTTATAGTTACAGATTTCCTTGTTATCAAATTCAGAAAAAAAAACTCACAAAAGAGATATAAAGTTTATAAGGTTTAAAAAATGTAAAAGCTTAAGCTGTTTACCCAGAAAACGTTTTAAGGTCAAAATGATATTTTACAATGGTAATACAAGTTATGATAAAAAGTGATTTAGTTAAAAAAAAAACAAACATGGCACTCACGAAGATAGGATAGATAAGACAGAACTTTCTCTGAATTTGCCAAATGCAAATAGACTGGACATTGTAAATGTAAATTTACCTGAAAATTGTTCTTATTATATATAGTTTTACTGTTATATTTGAAACTTTTTCTTTTCATTTAGACAAAAAGGGGGAAATGATGGTGGATATTTGTACACTGTGTAAAGATGTGTTGCAGTGATCGGTGTAATAAAAAGATGAATGGCCCATAGTGAGGCAGGAAGTCTAGGTGGTACTTCTGGGCAGAGAGATAACTCTGGGAAGAATAAGGGTGGAGTCACCAGTGAGACATATAGAGGAATCAGGAGGTCCAAGATGGAGGAAAGGTAATTGAGTCACATGATAGAAAATAGATTAATGGAAACAGGTTAATTAAGTTATAAGGTTTAGTTAGAAAAAGTCTAAGCTAAGGTTAGGCTTTCATAATTGAATATGTGTGTTTTTACTTGGGGGCTGGCGATCCAAAGATTGTCTGACCAAAAAAAAAAAAAAAAAAAAAAAAAAAAAAAGGTTTACTACAGTGTTACTCAAGGTTAAAGACCAACTATTACATAATACACTGAAGAGGTTTGGAGAAAAAAAGAGAGACAGGGAAAATAAGACAGGAAAGCATAAAATTGTAAGAAGGTTTTAAGAAATTATACCAGCAATGCAAATCCAAGAGCATTACTGTAGAACAACACAAAACAAAACAGAAAAAAAGTAAGCAACACATGTCAGCATTTCTTCCTTCTTATGAAAGAGGATTGAGATTCTCTGTTTTTTGTTTGTTTGTTTGTTTTTTGGTTTTTTTTTTTTTTGCTTGTTGTTTTATAGTTGGCTTTTTAGTAGCAGGGGAAGGATAGAGGGCATGGAATCACTTTTAGAAGTGAAAAATGTTAGAACAGTAAGGGCTGCTATCAGGCTCATTCCCTAGCCTGCCTTTCTTTCTGATTTTATGAATATCACTGGATATTCAATTTGGAGAGCTTAACTCTCCAAAGTTTATTGTTTGTTTCTTTGTAAGTCCAATTGTACAGACATTTCTGGGAATGTCCTCAAACTATTATGTCTAGTTGAGTCCAAGGATCTGCAGATTGGATGTGTCCCTGCCTCTGAAATACTGCCAAATCACTCCCAGGTGTGGACTGCATTTCCACTAACTGCCCCTGGTCCTCTGGGAGTATAGGCAGTAGCTCAAGTTAATCTTGGCTGGTAGGATACAGAGTGGGACACTGAGTAGTCTTTGCTTAGACTAGGTTCGTCTGTGTTTTACATAGCATTCAAAGCTCTCCTTGTTCTTCCAGAAGCCTACCATTGCTATTAATGGGTATATCCCTTGTTTTTATCTGCAGCAATGAAGAAAATCCAAATTAATCTTAACAATAAAAATCCAGAGTCAGATACCGAGGGTGAAAGCTAAAGATCAAAGAAGAAGAGCAGGAGCCACCAGAAACTTCTTACCCCTACGAAATCTCAGACTGAATGAGAGGCCGAGATTCTGTCTCCATGCACCTTATAATCCTGTCTCCACCTCCCTAGTGCTGGGATTACAGGCTTGCACAACCACCGCACAACTCTGTTTCTCATTTAGACTGGTTCAACCTCCTGTAGCCCAGGATGGTCTTAAACTCCTGAACTTCCTGCTTCCTCCTCCTAAATGCTGGGATTAAAAATGTGTGGCTGGCTTCTATGGTTACCTAGTGAGTAGCTCCACCCTCTGATCTCCGGGCAAGCTTTATTTGTCAGAACACAAACAAAATATCACACAACACAGCAAAGCCCTTATTTCCCAACAAATAGACTTGTGTCCACATATATATGGCTTTGTTACTCACAGATTCCTGGGCCTACAGTAATTCTTAGAATGGTCACTACCTTAGTTTGTGGTGAAGGGAAACCTTTGCATGTGGCATATATTAAAATGCAAGGGTTTCTGTTCCTGACAGTTTGGGTTAAAGATCTTCCTGTTAGATCTTTCCTAAAATGACTCTTCTCCATTACAATATTGAGGAAGCTTGGACATGAGGGAAGGCTATTTCCTTTTTCTGCTTGATGTTAGGATATGATCCCCAACTAATAATTTGCGGAGAGCTATATTGTGTCCCCTTGAGTTCATAAGGCCTTTCTTATCTATATTTCAAAAAACTCTACTGAGGACATTTATTCCCTGATGTTCTGTCTCCTACTCTATGTTAGTATTTAATTATTACAATTAATAATGTACGGGTCAGAGTTTCTGGGTGTCACCTTCATTTACCTACTGTTGGCTGTTGTTCTAGATCTTTCTTCTTTGCCTACCTTTTCTTGAAGCTGAAAACAGGGTAGAGTTAAGGTAAGCGCTCGCCATCTCCAATTCACCATCCTCCCTCCTTGCCAGTACTTTGGGGTTGGATTACTCATTCTGTCTGTGTGTGCTTTAAATTTCAGAGTCCATGGGCACAGAAGGGAAAGGGAAAAACATTAAAATAGGGATGAGAAAAAAGAATTAGCTTGGCATGCTTATACACATCTGTAATCCCAGGCAGGAGGCAGAAAGATTAGTGATTCAAAGCCAGCCTCTGCTACATGGGAAACATAATGGCACCCTGGACTATGTGAGACTCTGTGTGAAATATAAAAATGCCATTTCAAGAGTAAAAAAAAATGCCTAATTAGACATCATTTGTGTAATTAAATACTATGGAATTATGTCTATTGAGTTACTTCTTTAAAGGACATATTTTCTTATAATGGGAAAATCATAGTTATATTGGGGAAATGGAAATTTTAGAGAAATGTGTCAATTATGATGTTAATATTAATCTTTTTTTTTATTTTTCAGAATACTTGGAGAATTTAGGTATCATGTACTTCTAAATGAGGTATCCTGAGAATTTGCAAACATGAACAGCTTTTTAATGCTACATATTGTGTAATAAGCTTCTTATGATACTGAAAATTATATTTACTTGACTTAAATAGGAAGAAATATAGTCAAGTAATTAGAAATAAATCACTTCAAATTATGCATCTTCTTACAAGTTTTGCTTGATTACTTTTTAATACGTGACAGCATTCTTTAGCAGCTCTTCCTTTCTCGTTAGTGTATTCAGATGTGATATTTCCTTTACAAGAATGTGCACAATTTGTTCAATATGGGGTTATAAATTTCAGAAAATTAGATTTTATGTTCATTAAGTTTGAACATAATGATGGAATAAGAGTTTTGAGTCTTTAATGATATATGAACTTGACAACAAAGAACTCATTTTCAACTTTTTTTCTTTTTATAAAGAATTGTATCCAAGAGACAATTATTGGAGAAGTTTTTGAATTTTTTTCTTCCTCTTCTCCTCTCTCTTCAAGAAAAGCCATACCATAGGTGTTAATGCATACACTTCTAATAGCAAAGTATATTAAATAGCCTGTCAGACAATATAATTATTAATATGAACTCTACTAATTCAGCAAGTCAAACATCACGATTTTATAACACAAAATACAAACATAACAAACACTTGCTGAAACAATTTGGTTATAGAATAGTTCTAATAAAAACAAATTGGGAGAATGTACAGTACTATATTTTGATTTTATTTTTTTCTCTTAGTGAAAATGTTCTCATACAATATATTCTAATTATGGTCCCCCCTCCCTTTCACCTCCATCTTTCCATCTCCATTTCCATTCTTTTGGTCTTTCTCATGAAAACAAACAAGCATATACAGAATAATAATAACATAAATAACTCAAAAACAAATTAGAACATGACAAAGCAACTAAATAAGGAAACAAATCAAAGAAAACTTTAAGAAATGCTTATAGACATGAAGATACACAATCTCACAAACAGAAGTTCCATAAAAGCCCCAAACAGGAAAACATAATACATATGTAAATAACCTAATGACCTGTCAGGTCGGGAAAATATGTCCTGGCTTACCATTATAAAACAAAGAACCTCCAAAGGTGTTGTTGAGTTCCTTGTATATTGGTCATCTCCTACTGGTAAGAGGGTTTAACCTTAACAGTGGTTTGTTTTCCCAGTGAAACTCCCTTAGAGAAAACTAATTTTTCATTTGCAAGTGGCTATCAATAGGAGATAGCTTCTTGGTTAGAGATGGGGACACTTGTTCACATTCCTTTCAGCTCTAAGACCTTATCTGTTGCAGACCTTTGTAGAGCCTGTTCATTTTGCCACAGTCTCTGTGAGTTACTATGTGGACCAGTTGTCCTGTCTAGAAGACTTTGTTTGTTGAATCTTCGGTATCCTCCATCCCATCTTAATTTTACATTATTTCTGCCTCCGTGAGCATGGAAAAGAGGGATTAATTAAGACATCTCATGTAGGACAGAGTGTTCCAGGGTGTCTCACTATATGCTTATTTCTATTTGTGGGTCTCTGTAATTTTTTCCATCTGCTGCATAAGGAAGCCTTTCTGATGAGGGCTGAGCAAGACTTTGATTTGTTTATCTTTAATTCTATCAAACTGACCCATTAGGAGTCATTATATTGCTAAGTTCCTCTAGTAAAAAAGAGGAAATTAGTTTTACCCTAGGTTTCTGTCCTATCTAGTTTCAGGTTCTGGGCCACCTAAGCAGCATTAGGTATGGGTTTCATCTCACTAAATGGGCCTTAACTATAATCAGATATTGGTTGGTTGGTTCCAGAATTTTTGTGCCACTATTGAATCAGCATGTATTTCAGGCAGGTTATTCTTGTACATTGTAGAGTTTGAAGCTGGGTTGGTATTTAAATTTCCCTTTGGTAGCGTGCAGAGTATATTCCAATACCACAAATATTAGTCCATATGAGTGAAGTCTCATTTGGTGGCAAGAGATGTTCAGCTTGACTCTCTTCCCCATTATTTGGTAGTTTAATTTAGATTGTCTTTATATATGTATATATCATAGGAAGCTTCTACTGTATTAAGTCACTATAAACCCCTCAAATTGTTCCTAATTTTTAGCTGTCCTTCTCCATATTTTCTCTCTCACCCTCTGCTCCTTACACCTCACTTCTGATGCTCTAATCTGTTCCACTTTTGTCTATCCATTACTGTCTATTCTACTTGCCCTTCCTATCGAGAACGATCTTTCTCCCCTATTCCCTCATACTTTACCTAACCAGGGAAGAAAAACAGTCAACAGCACCCCTCCATGGCCGCTGCATCAGTTCCTGCCTCCAGGATCCTGCCCTGTGTGACTCCTGTCCTGACTTCCTTCAGTGATGAACAGCAACGCTGACTTGGTAACGTAATAAACCCTTTCCTCCCCAACTTGCTTCTCAGTCAGGCTGTTTCATCACAGCAATACAACCCGCAACTAAGACAATGACCAAACCTTCAACACGTGGTATTTATAGGAGAGTGAAAATCACAACTATCACAGGATGTATGAAAAATGATAGATTAATAACTGAAGGAAAAGTTTAAAGATACAACAGCAATTTCAAAGTTTCTGAAAAAGGATACAGTTTTAGCATAACTAGAACTCTAAATCTGTGGGTAAACATGCTAGAGATGTAGCAAGCTATTAGATTAAGAAAATAGAGGTTATATTTCAGGTCATATTGACTGTGGTTTTATTAATTGAATTTAACAATTCAATGCATGTATGTAATGTTGTCTGTATATACTCACATTTCCCCCACAATCTCATACGTCCTTCCTTCTCACTTCTATAGCCCCTTTCCTTCCCACCAGCCACTTTCCACACTTATTACTCTGTTTTATTTTGATTTCTTTGCTTTGTGATACCAGGGAGATATACATATACATACATATATATATATATATATATATATATATATATATATATATATATGAAGGGCTATCTCTGTAAAAACAGACTTGAAGCTGTCTGGTGGAGGCCAGTGGCCTTAATATTGGGCATAACAATGAAATAAATGGATTTTCCTCCCCTGGAAACTACCAGTAGTTCAGCAGGGAGGAGTAGGGCCCATGAGAACCTTCTCACCCCATGAATGACTATTGACAGGCCCTGTCTTGCACATGCTTCAGTTCAGGCAAACCTAGCTGCTATGAGTTCATTATTGCTATATTTGTGTCAGGTGTGAAAAATAACATTTTATTATGTCTCCTTGTCATCTAGCTATTTTTCATTTTCCATATGTTTGTAAATGTTATATAGGCATACAATAAGAGACATAATTACATTTAATTAAATTTTCTCACCCCAAGTACCTAAAATTCACCCCTTCAAACATGATGTAATATATATATATATATATATATATATATATATATATATATATATTTTAATAATCCACTAAGTCCAGTTAGAGCTGTCCCATCAGTGTGGGGCCTTCTGTTGAAGCATGGGATTCTTAACAGTGTCAACATTTTCCAAAAAGAATAATTATTTTTTATCTGCCCCAGCAATTTCAACTCCCAGTAGCGGCTCAATAAGGGATGAGACCTTGAGATCATCTCCTACTTCCCTGCTGAGACTTTGTGTAGTTGTCCTCTTTATAGCTTAGCGACTGAGAGCTGGCTATTGAAGGAAGGAGCCTATCATACTGAATTTGGAAGCAATCTAGATATATGGGTATAAACACAGAGATTTAGAAAACACCTTGCCAATGTTACTATTTAGCGAAAACAATAACAGGTTCAAGGATCACCTTAGCCATGGACGTTTAATCTGGATTTTAGTAGAAGGCATCAAATCCTTCCCTATGGATAGGCTTCAAAGGCAACCCTAATATGGATACCTGTGCTTTCAGCTCCCTCTTCTACAATATTCCCTGAGTACTGGGGGAGGGGGCTGAGTGCCCTGCTTAGGTCTTAGTTTTCAACCTTCATTGCTTGGCATGACTTTGAGCAACTGTGACCCTCTACATTTGCTGCTGCTCACAGAAAAGAAAAACTTCTCTGTTCAAATACTTATGTTACACTGGAGATATTGCCAGGAGCACTGGTGGGAGTTTGTTTACAGGAGCAAATTTAGACAATTTACCAGGTGATAATACTTTTAAGAAGATATCTAAATCCTCCATCAATAAGTACTTGAAGATAAATCTTCAGGGAGTTGTGAGGCCCCACAATCTCCTCCCACTTCTTTGACATAGTATTGACAGGCCCAATTGTGTGCAGGTGTGTGAAATGAAATAGAGGTGATGTGAGGTCAAGAGTACAATACCTGTGCTTTGCCAAGAAGTTGACATTCAATCCCTTTTGCTCCCTGAACTTACTTAGCCTTATAACTCCAGCATTAACAGTATTTTTGTCTATTCCTTCATCATGCTTCCTGGGAGATAGGTGGAAGGAGTGTTGTATAGAGTTATAAAAGTTGAAGGAGGAATAGTAGGGCAGGAAATGTTTAAGGAAGGGAGCAGAAGAAACAGGGAGGATCAGTTAAATTTAAGATGTATGAAAAAGCCATAAAGAAATCTGATACTTGGTACAATAATCAAAATAAGAAAAAAAAATCAGAGTTCAAATGCAGATACTCCATATGATCCCATAAGTCATGAAGTGAAAGTCCCAGTGCAAAGAATAAGCTAGTTCCCACAAGCGCTTACTCAGTGAGGCCCTTGGTGCCCCAAAGATAGCAGAGCCAACTCTCACCCTTCTTGGTTGCCCACCAGAACTAGTTGGTAAGCCCATATCATCAGGGTCTAAACAGAGGGCTCAATGGTTAAGAGCACTAGTTGTTCCTAAGCTCACTTTGAAGTACTCACATAGTGACTCACCACTATCTCTAACTCCAGTTTCTGATAATCCGATACTCTCTTCTGAATCTTGTAGACAATGCAAATACATTATACAGACATACGTGCACATGAAACATGCACACATATAAAATGAATATAAGTAAATCTAAGAGAAAAATAAAATGAACATCTTTTTGGAAACACAGTATGCCTGGGTTTCAGATCACAGAGGAATCAATCTGGAACTGAACTGAAAGCTTCTTCCCTGTTACATAGTTTTGATAGTCTCAGAAGTTGCTGTACAGGATACTGTGAAGAGAATTACCATCAGCAAGTAATGACATCAACCACTCAGTCCAGAGAAGGTCACTGTGCAATAGTGGCAAGTCAATCTTGAAAGAAACCAACTGCTTCCTGGTTGAATTTGATGCCTGTTCCAAAGGAGGAACTCCTGTCTTGGTTCTGTTACTCCAGTAAAATCCCATCGCTCAGGAGGTTATGGATGCCAGTGGGTAAAGCTACTGCTGTTGCTTGCTAAATAGACATGATACACCTATCAAATTACCTGCAAAATAGCTGTGTTTATGCCCATAGAGCAATACTATCATCAGCTTTTTTCAGCTTTTTTGTAAGGTTTTCTTAGCAGTGGACAGTGCTACTATGTTCATTACACTATTTTTTTCCTTTTCTAATAATACATGTAAAAGATGACAACATAAAATTTCTTTGAAAAAAGTAAGATTATTTTTTATGCCTGCTCCTGTGGGTTGTTTTTAGGGACATATCATTTAGAATAAATGTTAATGATTGTAAGATATTCCTCCAAATCATTCTTAAGATGTTAGTTTACAGAGGTCGCAAGAGTAACAATACATATCTCAACAACTTTTCTGAAAGAAAAGCTGTTTATATTTTACATATGATATGTCAGGTTGAGAGATGGAATGGAGGGGTAAAGATGGCAGACTCCGTCTGAGTCTCTCCCTATCCTACCCCAACATCACCTCATTGACATTTACCTAGAAACTGAGAGAAAGGAATTTTAACTATCACTGCAGAAATAGTTGAGTAAATTTTATCAACACTCATTGGTCATAACTCTGTTTCCATTAGCAAATTTAACTGCTAGAAAGAAAAATAGATTTTCTAGGAACTCCAGCAGAATACAAAGTAGGTTTATCAACAATAGTTGGTGTCTATTATTTTAGATATGCATACATGTAAAGGATACTAGTTTTTTATTATGGGACTCAAATTTCCATTTATTTATGTTAAAAGAAAAATGTTTATCTGTGAATTACATATAAGAAAAAATAATTACTTTGATAATTACCATGTAAAGAAATCATTAAAAGCTAAATGTTACAAGAAGAGCCCATACCACACACTTCTTAAAGTAATTTTATATTTACAATATCTTACTGAATAAAGTATGTGTGCTCATGCCCAGTACATTTCTATTTTGATGATATATGTGTTCAAATTTCCTATCATCGCCAATGTACTTGCTCAGGTTTTTTATGCTGTCAGTCTGAAGGCTTCAGTTGTACTGATGTTTTAATCACAAATTGGTAGGGAGTAAAACATAGTGCTGATAACCTTTCAATCTTTTTCTTTCAACTCCTTGGCATTATCTCACTACATGAATGTTATCTTGAGAGCTGTAATTAATGCCTAAAAGACACACTAAATTATGCATTTTCATGTTAGCTGTTTAAATGTAAAAACTCAACGGGTATTAAATGTGCTATTTTTCCAACATGAATGTTTTATTCCTTATTTTTAATCACATTTATAAATATTATTGTCAGGAAACACATTTTAAAGGCAGGATGCATTACACAGCTTAATTGATGTGTTCATACACTGAACTCACAGATTCAACATTGTGTAATCACACATGCTTGTTGTTTGTGTGAATAAAATGTCAGCTTACCAAGTGAACTTCTATTTCAGTTTGAGTTATGGACTTTGTACACAGATTCACTGAATGTGAATGGCACTCAGACTGTTATTGTTTTACTATTTAACAAATAACACAAATAAAATTGTCTTCCCACCACTCAGTTGGTTACAGCACAGTAAATTATAGTCATTCGGGGATTAAAACTCTGAAAATTAATTTGGAGAAAAACAAATGAGAATTTTAGCATATATCCTCTAGTTTTATTGTTAAGGTAAAGTATTTGTGAAATTAGAAAATATTATCAAAAGTATATTTTCTTTCTAGCTATGAATATGGACCTTAAATAATTCAATATATTGGTCATCATTTCATGTATACCTAGTAGATCTTGGAAGCACAGAGGTTAATAAGACAACTCAATTTATTGATAGATGAAAAGCCAAAAGGCAGGCTAGCTGTGGTGGTGGCTGATGCTGGCAGTTCCAGCATTCTGGGGGCTGAAGCAAAAGGACCACCACAGCACTTCTCCACCTGGAGGATCGAGGACCTTTCATAGGTGCTGCCGAAGACCATCAGAAAACATGGCTTTTTGCATGAAGATGCATACCAGTTGGGAAATTGCACTTATGAAGTAGTAATCAAAATGATTTTATGGTTGGAGTCATCAAAGCAGCATTAGGAATGCTCAGAACCACTGGACTACCACAAGTTCAAAGCCAATGTGAGCTACATAGTGAGTCCCAGATCTGTCTGTGTTACACATTTAGATTCATTCTTAGTAAATAAATAAACAAAATAAGAGCAAAACAACATACTATATAGCAAACATGATTCTGTTTTAAGAGAACAGCATTATATTGGAGGTATGTCTACGTGCTTTAATGGAAGAATTGAGAGATGTTGCTATATGGTGGGAGACAGGATTCCTAGAGGAAATGTTTTAAAGCAGTCTTAATCCTTAACACTTGAGGTATGATTAGAAGTTCAGTATGACTTTAAAAAATTCCAATTGTAGTAATACGAGCAGGTTAGAAATGGTGAGTAGACTAAGACGGGAAAATTTCAAGACTCAGGCCAGGCAGTACTCCACATTAACTGGACATGGGTCAGTTGAATTGCAGCTTTAATCCATGCACTTGGGAGGCAGAGGCAAACAGATCTTTATGAGTTAGGGGCCAGCCCAGTATACAGAGAGAGTTTGAGCAGGAATAAATAGTGGGACATTACCAACCCCCAAAATAAACAGGGGTGAGTAGATGATACATAGTACAAGGGGAGTTACTTAAAAATGGTAATACAAAAGAGAAAAAGAGAATTATTTTTGTTTTAATGGATTATCTGATTATAATGTCAAATAAGAATAACAACAATGCTTGCCTTCATTTCAAATGCCCAATTTTGGAATCCAAACAATGTACAGATCATGTGACTTTTTTCCCTTTTTAAACACCTGATGTTAGGTCATATTTAAAAAAAAGGTTTGATTTGAGGATTACAGGACATCTGAAGTTACTCAGGACTTCTACTACATAGAAGGGCTCTTAGCATGCTGAATTTTATCTTTTAACACAGTCCTTCTAATTTGACTTTTTAGTGAGCCTTGGAAATCATAAAACAAGATGTGCACCTGAAGAGAAATGGAGGATAGACAATGCAACATGCCATACCCACATGGCATTAAGAAATAAGTTTGCTTTGATAACTAACTGTAGAGATGTCACTTTTGTGAAATACTTAACCTAAGGAGCTGATTCTGAATTTACAATCATTGATATTTTTCCTTTTAAAAATTGAAGTAATTTGAAAACACACCCAAGAAAACTGTAGAATTTGCCACTGTGTCACAGAAGAATATTAATCTTGTGACTTACATATCCATTGCTTTTATTATCATATATTCACTGTAAAACTATCAAAGATCTTCCCTAAATAAGTGTTAAAGGGGACTTATTAAATTAGGAATTGTCCTATAAGTCACCTATTAGTCATACCAAATGTGAAGTTAGTGAAAATTTAATTCTGGCTTAAATAGTCAACCAATTCAATCCTGTAATAATGAAGAGAAGAGTGCTTACCTTAGTAAATAAACACAAAACACATTGAAAGGACGAACCATTCCTCTGTGCTTACATGAGAAAATATTGGGAAGGGATTTTCTCTAATCAGCTTAATGAACTAATCAGAAGGTTTAAGTGGAAGCAAAACCCTTAAACAAACATTCCAACAACAGCACAACAAAGAGTAAACTAAATAATTAAATTGTGATTAAGAAATCCAAACCAGTAAACAAACACAGAACATTATATCTTGACTCTGATTGTTAATGAAAGAAAAAGTTTGTATAATTTAAAACAATCAACATAAGGCATCAAATGTGTGATTTAGCTCAAGAAGCAAATTAGGAATCACTGTGAAGGCCTGAGAAGAAAGTTTATGAAATGAAAAAAGTAGCTGAGACCTGAATGTCTCCAAAGAGACTGAACTATTTTAAAACTTTCTTTGCTGTGGTCCTACAATCTCTTCCTGCCATGGTGGTGTTCAGTAGAGAATGAAATGGGAATTTCAAACTGAACTTGCATCTTTCTTTCTTCCATGTATTGATGTTATCATTTAGGGTTCTTATAACATAACAGATGAAACCTTTTTGTAGCAGGAATCTTAACAGGTCTTATTAATTCGCCAATTCCTCAGGTGATCCTTTTTCCTCAGACTGGTGCCTCTCAGCTAAACTGTGCTGCTCAAAAGCCTAAAAGCTTAACCAGCCAAATGCTTCTAATTTCTGGTCTTTGAGCCTTATATATCTTTCTGCTTTCTACCATTATTCCCTGGGATTAAAGGCTCACTTCCTCGGATTAAAGGCGTGTGAGTCACCATGCCTGGCTGTTTCCAGAGTGGCCTTGAACTCAGAGATCCAGGTGGATCTCTGCCTCTGGAATGCTAGGATTAAAGGCATGAGTGCCACCATTTTCTAGCCACTGTATCTAGTGGCTGTTCTGTTCTCTGACCCCAGATAAGTTTATTAGGGTGCACAATATTTTGGGGAACACAATACCACCACACCTTTTACTTAAATATAGTATAGTTCCTTCCAATCATTGACGAATCCATTAAAGAATGGAACCTGTATAAAAAAAATACAGGTTAACTTAAAATATAAGAGCTAATTAGTAATAAGCCTGAGCTATCAGTCAAGCATTTATAACTTATATTAAGCCTACGAGTCAATTATTTGGGAACAAGCAGTCAGGACAGGAAAACACCAGCTACAGAAGCTCATGTTATTTATGTCAACAAGTTTGAAAAATGATTATTCCTGGAAGCCTTGCCCCAGACCTGTTCAATGATCTGGTATGGATGTGTGAAGTCCACGCTATGAAGAAACTCTTATAACCTCTTATTCAAACAAGTGGCCCAGATAGCCTGGACCATTTTTGTTCATACAATTTCAATGGTTTGGTTGATCAGGTTTACAATCACATTTGTTCCTTTAAGTTTCTAAAAATAATTGCAGTCATTACCAGTTTGTTCCTTTGCTTCTTTCCTCTTCCTTTCCCAACTTTCCCACTAGTAACCATTACCTATTTGACCCATAGCTCTAATGTTAGAAGCATAAGCAGTATTGCAAGTGACAAAGGAAATTTTCTAACCAGGCACACCTACAGGTAGAACAGTGTGCCCAGTTGGCAGTATTTGCAGTTAGAACATCATCAGAGTGAGAGACAGTTTTGTCTCTAGTAGTTAGTATTTATATCTAGGGTCTGGGTTATCACAATCAACTCACCAGCCAAAGCTGAATCAATTCATTCTACATTCTGTACAACTCCATCTCCTCAGGGCTATGCCGGCTTTTTCCTTTTATCCTATAAGCAACATAACTTTGAAACTTACTCTTAATGGTTGACACTGTTTATCCCTTTTTCTCCTGTCTTTCTCCTTTCAACTTCTTAGGATATTGGCACAGCTATGAGAGAACTGTGGGCTTCTATGCTCTTGCTTCATTCCCTATCTCTAAACTGTTCCCATTAACTCCTGATATCATCTATTTATTAGCACTTCTCCAAGACTCTTGTGGTTAAAATCAGAACAGTTATGCAAATATATAATGTTAAACTTCATGAACTGCTGTGAGTCTTTCAGGCTAGTCCCAGGGTGCATTGGAAAGGCAACATCATGTTCTTAAGAAGCCTGAAATCCATGGTCACACCTGAAACATCAAAGGCGTTAGGGGCTGAATCAGGTCTACTGTATATTTTTAACAACATTCCCTCTGGCTCACTCAGAGAAGAGTCATCAGGGGCAAGTTTTCCTTTTGTAATAGTTATTTTATCTATGACTGAGAAAGTGAAATTAAAGGCAGCCAGCAATATGGTTTCTATAGCAAAAGTAAGGAGAGCACGGAGCACATATGCTCTTGGGGTCATGCTCAGAACTGTGAAATCTGTCCACAGTGGATCAGGGTCTCTAGGGCCTTGCCACAAGGAGAGCCATTCTTGCTATTCTCAGGCCTTGTTCCCCAAGAAGACACATGGCTCCCACCAGAGTATAGAATTAATTTGTTTATGTGCTGTAAGCAATATAGGATTTTGAGGAGGAATGTGGATTACATTTAGTCTATTTAATATAAAATGTCTCTGATTTTTTAGGATAGTTGAGTGCAGAGTACAAATGAGGGACCAAGTTAGCAGTGATTCTAGTCGGCCCTGTGTAAGCCCGCCCTGGTCAGTGCTACCTGGAGAACTTTCCAGTCTTAATTGAGCCACTGCTTCATTTGCCTTGTTTGGTGGAGAAAATTTGTTCAGGAAATAATTATCAAATGGTGGGTGAAGTATTGACCTTAACTTTCTCAGTGAAAACTCAAAGATTCCATTTACTCAATGACAATGATATCGTGGACTAGAAAAGAAACACAAAAATTCCATATACATTTATGGTGGTATTGATTGGGTTTTAATTTTCTGTGTATTTGTTTAAATTGTCCTCTTTTCCTGACTTTTTAAAGGCTACAATTTTAATTATATAATAGCAACAAAGTGACCATGAAAAATAGTTCCTGTAGACTACAAATAAAATATCAGGTAATTTTTCTCAATTGTGAAACTTGGCTCAATTGACAATCCAAAAGTTCTGTGACTACACATTGAACTTTTCTTGTTGAAAAACCATGCAGGTTTTCAAATTTAAAGAAAAATAATTTAGTATCAACTATATTTAATCCCTCAGTTATAGAAATTTCTGTATTCTAGAGAAAGTCATGTGGCTGAGCCCAAACATAAAACATGCTAATCACATGTGTCTCACAGAAGTAAAGTACAAGGAATAAATATTTCAGAATTTTTCCAACTCTCTCCATCTGATTTCCTATTCAGGTCTCTGTTGTGCAAGAACAGATCTTAAAAGATCTTAGCTAGGATCGTGGTCTCAGATTCAAAACCCAAAGTTTTAAAATAACAAAGAGTTTTTTGATTCAGTTGCTCTGAGGCTGCAGTCACCTGAATCAAACAGGTAAGACACTGCCTTATTCAAATCCAACATTCAAGTAAGGATGACGTTGTGGTTAACCTTGCAGTGCATTGAGTTTGTTAAGAGCTCTGGACAAATAGCCATCCATACATGCTGAGAAGGAGAAATATTTTTTCATGGGACCAAGTTTCTTTTATCACAGATTTTGGCTTTGTTTAAAGAGTTATTTCCTTCAGTGTCATTTTCTATATCTGATTCTAGAAATTTGATTAAGAATTTAAAATCAAAATTGATATTCTCTGTATGGAGTCTGAGAAATTCAATTCTTTTTTTTTTTTCTTTTTTAATTAAGAAACAAAAGACTATGTAACTTATCTAGTGTAAGTCTCTAGAGTTCTGGTTGGCAGTACTTTTGACAATATGATTCTCATAAATGGTTTTGAGGTACAAGTCTTAAATTACAATCAATTCTGTTTTCCTCCCTCAATTATTTCTCTGAGCAGACTAAATTACAGTGCCTTTGAACCAATCCAGTTGATATGAGATTGAATTTTTCTCAAATCATTTTATCTCATTGAAAATAGCCGTTTAAACTAAATTGCATCTGAAAGAGTAACTAAAGATGTTCAATATATTTAATTTGGGTTTTTCTTTCTTATATAATTATTTATGTATTTTTTATATTCTCGAAAATATCAGTTAATTTTTTAAGCCTGTTACACTTTTTCAGTATTTGTTCAAAGGTCTTTTAGCAAGTTCACAACTACATTGGTGGCTCATTTTTTCTTATGACTATCACTTTTACTTATGATATCACTATTAGTGAGATTATCACTAATAGTTAGTCGCTCATGAATTCAATGGTTTGTTTTACTATATTCAAACGTTTCCAGAAAAAAAAATATTACAAATGCATGGTTTCCTTCAGAATCTAAAAAACAAAATTTCAAATAAATCGTTTCAGTGCTAAGCTCTGCATCAGTTTTCTCACAGGACTTACTTGGTCCCACCTCCACTTCCACTTATTATTTTTTGTCCTAATTATTTGGAGTTTTTTATTATTATTATTAATTTTTTTTATTTTTTTTTCATACGATAGTCCTCCCTATTCTGGTACCAACTTTCATCACTGCTAATTTTTTTTTTGACTAAAGAAAGAAAAATAAAGGCTACAATATTAACTCAAAAAATTTCATGTTTATTTTCCTCCTTCTATTACTTAAGTTGGCTCAACTGTTTGCTCCACACACTTTCTTCTAGGACCTTGTCTGAGCAGCAGTTAAAATTTGCAAGATGATATACTCAAACAAAATTAAAACCTTGAAAAACTTAAAAAAAACAACTTAAAAACATTGCTTAGGTCACCAAATTCCATGCCCATGATTCAGATTTAACAAATAGAGGATTGACTATTCATGGACAGTTCATGGGAAGAGAGGTATTATTTTTCAACAGGAATATGATTTTACTCAACAGGAAAAAAAGTAGGAAAATGGATGGATTTCGAAAATATTACATTAAATGAGGTAAACCAGTCTCAGAAAGGCAAATACTACATGGTCTGGTTAATATGTTAATCCTAGCTTATAATTCATATATTTACACAATCATTTCATGTGAGCCATGAAACCAGAGGAAACACAAGAGCCAACAAAACAAAACAAACCAAGCAAACAAAAAACTTAAGAGGGGATGGGAAAGGTATAAAACAAATACAACATAAAACTAGAAAAGTGAGTGGTGGGGGAGGGAAAGCGCAGGTGCGGGCAGGCCTCAGGAAACGGACAAAAACAATGCAGAATTGGAAGGAGCAACCAAAATAAATATGTCTGAATCTCTTTCTTTGTACACTAAGTAAAATGTAAGGAAAAATCTGGATAAACAGTTTAAGATTCAAAACATTAACTTGCTGAAGAACCTTACAGACCTGAGTTTGATATTAGAAATCATGTAAAAGCTGAGCACAAACATCAAGCACACACATACATCCAGCACACATACAAGCTCACAAATAATGTACTGAAAATAAAATAAAATATATTTAGAGAGAATATAATTACCCAACCTTCTACTGTGCAATTCTTTCATTCTACACAGATATTTGTTTCTGTTAAATGGTATTTCTAAATTTACATTTTTAGTACTTCTCTTAGCTAACTAATTTTTAAGAAACAGATTAAAGAAAATTTTCCTGCATATCTTTCTCCTATGAAATTTATGTAATAATTATAGGTTTAATTAAAATATCTCACCTGATAAATACTAAACTACTAAATTACCATATCCTGTTTTAATTAGGGTTTTTTTCTTTCTTTATCATACTGAAAAAAAAGAATTACATACTGAATTTAAACATAGACTTGGCAAACTTCCAACTTATTATTATTTATCATATCTTCAAAAACATAGGCAATGAATTAGTCCAGTATAGGAAATGTTTATTAATGTTATAAAAATGTTCGGTGTGGAGCAGAATATGGTAGGTTTCTTATACAGTTAGCATGAATTAACTCTTCTTTGATCTACAAAGATTTCTAAATGTGGAGTCTGGATTCTTTTGTACTTCTGAGGGTGTACTGCTCATGTTATGCATGTGACTAGGAAGGAATACAAACTTTTAATTTGGTAAAGGACTCTGTGGTAGTTGCTCTCCATCTGAGCAACAATAGTGAAGAGTAAATATAACACTCCCACCTTCTTAGTGGCTGCCATCTATCGGGGTCACTCTCCTTCAGCTGAGAACCTTTAAAAATGAATGTACAGCTACATTTTCTGATAAATGCATGAGTTAAAGAATGAGTTACTTTAATTAAATGATATATTAGTTTTGAATTCACCAAAAACTAACAGTAATTTGTTATACCATACCATTAGCCATGAAAGTGTTGTCATGTTTTTTATTACTTTATAGAAAACACATTGATAGTGTAATGAATGAACTGTTATTATTCTACAAACAGAAATTACATTCCAATTCTGCAGTGCATTCACTCGGAGCTAATTCTCTGTCAGTTATTTTTCTAGTGCATTGATAAAACATTGTGGCCAAGGCGACTTATAAAAAGAAAACAGGTAATTGGTCTTATGGTTGCAGGGGTTAGGAGTCCATGATCGTTTGAACAAAGGCATGAGAGCAGGAACAGCAGAGAGCTTGCACACTGATCATTAACTAGGAGACAGGGAGAGCAGTCTGGGAATGACAAGTCTTTTGAAACTTCAAACTTTGCCTCTAGTGACTCACAGGTACCTCTTAGGAAGCCACATTTCCTAATCCTTTCTAAAAGATTGCACCAACCTGGCCCAAGTATTTAAATATATGAGCCTATGGTGAACTGGTGGACGTGTGGTGGGGAGCACATTCTCATTCTAATCACTGGAGTTTTGTTCAGAAACACTGTGAACCTTTATTTCCTATTTGCTATTGTTTTATGTTACTTATTGTTTGTATTTTCCATTTTTAGTCTTTCTGAACTAAATGTTATCCCTTATGCAGATGAAAGTATTTCATAAAATTTTCTTAAAATGAAATACTTTTTGAATAAATACACCTATTTTTTTCTTTAAAGAGAAATAATCTTATAGATTCACTGCATTCATTACCCTGAATTTCTGACAACTTACACTTCATATATATCTACTCTTGTCCATTAAATGAATCATTGCATGGAAAAACTGGTGAATAAAGTTTACTATTATCAGCATGCTTATTGAGGTTATCTCTTAATCATATTGATCTTAATGTTGAGTCACATGTACTGGGTAGAAATCAATAGTCATTGATTAAAACTGTCACCAGTAGAGATAGTGGTCTGGTTATTGCATTCAGGGTTAAATTTTATAATGGATCTATATTTCTAGTGGGTCTGTTAGTCTTGTTATTTTACCAATTCTTTCAATAGTAAGTATATAACAGTGTAGGTGGTTCAAAAGTCATTCATGCTGTATTATCATAAAGAAGTTTATATTCGACAAGGTGTGAACTTTGAAAAGGCATATACACAAAAAGAAAGCAAATTACTTTTTGTTGCCTTATTATGTGATAATCAAGATTTTGTCTTAAGTATTCTTCAAATAGTATTATTTCTTCATTTGCCATCAAAATAATGCAAGTATGCCAAATAGATACAACCATAAGTGAATAGAATAGATTTACCACCTATAAACAATTCCAAATACATCTGGAAAACTAATATAAGAAAATATTACAGTTAGAAAACTGTAAGCAAGGTGATATTGGAATGCATAATCTTTAATTGGAAGACATCAAACAAAATCCATCTTTTCACAAAATATGACAAGTTGTTCACCAACAGATTGCAGAAATAGGTCGAGGAGCTGATAATAGATTAGAGTGTGAGGAGCTGTTTCTATGTAAGAGCTTCCCTATGCCGCCTCAGCACTTCTTCTGTCCTCCTCAAGAGCCAAAATCAGAAAGAAAATAAGGAAGAACAGAGGGGTCATAGCAGTTATTTAATCATCTGCACTATGCACCTCACTTTTAAGTAAACTTAGTGCCCACTAGAGAAAATTAGTTTGTGATTATAAATTCTACACAATGGTTGACAGATTTATTATAGGAAGTTATTATTGATAAGAACACTAGAAATTATTGATCATTATCAAAGCACTCAATTACATTTTAAAGTAAATACCAATACTTTAGTTCAAAACTTTCAAGGACAGGACCTGGAGCAATGGCTTGTAGTTAAGAGTACATGCTGCTCCTGCAGAAGACCTAGGTCCAGTTCCCAGTATCCACATGGCATTCACAATCATCTCTTAACTCCAGTTCTAGAAAATTGCATGCCCTTACTTGCTTTCTGTAGGCACCAGGAACACATATGTTTTACATATATACATGAAGAGAAAATATAAATACGCATAAAATAAAAGATGAATAAAGACTTCAAGGAATATCTGTACGCCATTCTGTCATTGATATTTAACTCTGGATATTTGCTTTGTTTTGTTCACTCTTGCTGGTAAGTATCTAATAGAAGAACTAAAGCTGGACGTAGTGATGCCTGTTTATAATCCTGGTGGAATGGAGGCTGAAGAATAGACAGTTCAAGGGTAGCTTGAGCTTTCACAGAAAAAAAAAAATAAAAATGCATTAAACATGTAATCAAAGGTGCTGATTTTAGATTTTTTTCTCCTCAATATGTTCTTAGAATCTAAAATGAAAAAGATTACAATTCTGAATTTTATGGAATTATTCAAATTAACATATTAAAATATGTATTGAAAGATAGGCTAAAATTTCCTTGCTGAAGAAATGCTATGAAATGTGTGAAAAATTTTTCTATCTCAAATAATTCCTATTCTATTTTTTAAGGAAATATAAAAGATCACACTGTAGCTAGTCTTAGATCATAAAAATAAAACAGGAAGTTTTAAAAGAGGGAATATTCCAGTTCATATGTACTCTAATCATCTATGAGTAAACAGAACCATAAATATCAAAGCAACCATTAGACCATGTATTCAAAATGAAAATTCAAATTTGGCTGTCTCCAATAAAACAGATTCAGCTCTAACCCAAAGAGACAGAAGCAAGCTGTACAGAGGAATCTGATGCACTTTGCTGCGGATTATTTTTGAAGGAAGCACAGTGAGTGAGCTTGAACAATGGAGACAATGCATAATGCATGCGAAGATGAACAGTGAATAATAAATTTTTAAACTTAAACAAGAACCTATTTCTCTTGAGGCTCCATAGCTTGATCAACAAGCTAAGCTGTGTTTTAAAATGCAGCTTGTAACCTCCCAGACCAAAATAGGTGAGAGCATACATTTCAGATAAGACATGAATTAAGAAATCTCACCCACTGGTTACATTTCTCAGGGAGCTAAGCTTTATTCTTTAATGAATATTTCAATCTAAAGGGAGATGTCTCAGTAAAATGAAAACAAATGGCAGTCCCGACTCTAAAGAGACAGTGTATTATTATAAAATGGATGAAACAGCCTATGGCCTGCCCTATAACAGCTAAGTGCTCAGATGAGGCATCCTGAAACAGAATTAACCCTTTCCTGTACACATAGGATTAAGTTTTTATTTTTCACTCTAATTTAAGGGAGAGAGAGACAGAGAAAGACAAGGTACACAAAACCTAAACAGTATCCCATAAAAGATCACATTTCACATTCAATGATAGTAGGATAAATTTTTAATAGATTTGCTGTGATAGACTGATTTTATTCATTTACTAATAGTTTACAAGTTTTTAAAAATGGATAAGCAATTGCTAAATAATTAATGAAATTATTTATACTTATAGTTTTAAAAAGTGAACAAAATGCTTGCGAATACTTAGGTTTCCAACTAGAAATTGTATGTCATAACAAATTGACTCGAAGAATAGACAAGCTAATCCTTTACTTTTATTTTAATATCTTACAGCTTAATGGAGACCTGCATCTGAGAAGTTCAGTGTGTCCAAGTTCTGTTTGTTGCATTATTTGTTCAAATTCTAAACTTTGTAAAATCCCAGCTCAGTGCATGCTTCAACTTGTGAACCACAATGTAATAAAAGAAAAATTCTAAAACAATTAATATACGCAGATATTTACTTACAGAATTATCAGCACCCTTTTCATACTTTATCCCAGTCTATGACAGAGTATTACCATTATTAAAATACAGCCCTTTAAGTTATAAAATGATAAGTATTAGCAAGGTAAGCTTACTCTAATATATGTCAATGAAAAAGTAAATAAGAATTTGAGCAAGACAATACCTATACCCAAGGAGATTCTAGACTGGTACAGTCATCAGAGAAGTGAGCATCTGTTGGGCAAAAGAGCAACACAGTGTGATTGGTCATTTGCTTGGGGGCAAAAAAAAAGGCCTTTAACAGTGCTTAATATAGATAATCAGTCTAGACTGGAATTTCTGGGATCTTTCTTGAATCTAACAAAGAGAAATGATTTTAAATTATCCAGATAAAAGATGTTAATTCCACAAGCCCTTTAAAGATATAAAGAAGCAATGTGCCGGTGAGAGGCAGATGGGGACACACAACTCAATGAAGTGCCTAGAATATGTCTTCCCTGAGGGGGTAATCAGCACGCATCTGGAGACCAATATGGAGACAATATCTAGTGCTGAATCGAAGTCGTGACTGGGGAAATCTAAAACAAGCGACAGAAAGATATATTAGAAAACAGTGCAGTCATTCCATGTTCTTGCAAAGATCATGTGCACTCCTTCATACCAGTAAACCTTGAAGTATAATCCTTAGATCCTTGGAAGATGCTCAGACTAGGTCAGGGACTCCTAAGGTGATATTTCTGCAAGGACATTGTTTCTTCTTTGTGTTTGTGTTCATACAACGTACTCATGGATCCAGGGGTTAAGATTCTAGTTTTACTTATGATGCACCATCTTAAATTTAATTTTTTATTGTCTAGAATGATTTTTTCCATCATGTATTATTTATTTGTAACATGTTGATGTGTATAGAATATATGATACTTGCTTTTACAATTTTTCTTCATCACAAAATGATATGTGAATATAATAATTGTTCACATATGTACCTAACCACGGGGTTATTTTGAATGGTAATTTGTGCAATTACTAGATTTATGAGCTGACATTTGTAACTGCTTTTGTTTTATTTTGTTTTTATTAGAACACAATATTTACTTGAATGACTTATTGGAGAGACAAAATAATTTAATAAATCCATGTATTCCTATACTTTCTTCAATATGAACATGTAAGCCTGTAAAAGTTGGAAACTTGTGGTGGTCAACATGCCTCTATTTGCAGCATTCAAGAGGCTTAAGAAAGAGAACCCTATATATCAGACCAGCTTGAGATATACAGAGAGAACACTAAGCTGGAGCTCGTATTTATCTTAGCTTTAGTATGCTTCTTGTACTCTCCTTACTGGTTCACTTAAGATCTGTTCAACACTTGAAAGTTCAGGCTAGGAACATGACTTGGAGCACGGTGCCTTAGTTTGCACACCCAGAACCCTCCTAAAACCAGACATAGTATCACATATCTGTAGTCTCAATATCCCTAAAAAGGATGGAGATGGAGGCAGGACAATCCCTGGAATCTCTTCGGTCACTTGTTTTACACATTAGTGAAAAAGAGCCTTCTTCCTCAAATAAGAAAGGAAGGCAGGAACTGGCACCTGAGAGTCTCCTCTAGCTTCCACATGTGCATCATAGAGCATGTGCCCACACTCAAACATACATATATACACACATGTACACATGCACCAGGTATAGAAACACAGATTTTTACAAATATTTACAGTTTCATATAATTCTCCATATATTTTAGTGTCTTGATTATTTTGATATTACTTGTATATCATTAAGTATTTCAAAAACAGGAAAGAACACTGAGAAATTAGAATTCTTAAATTATCTTGGAAGATTTTACAGATGATAACATTCTGATAATAGAAAAAACAAAATGATAGAATAAGTTACAAAGCACACATTTCCCCCTGAGAAATACAGTTTGGGGAATGTCAAATAGGTATATTCCAAATTGTGGTGACAGCTTTTTCTGGAGATACCGTTTGTCCTTAGGAACTGAGCTTTCGACTGGCCATGAAACTAAATTAATGATATGCTTCAACCATTAAAAGTCATGTACTCAATCTGCTTCACTGCTGTGTATTCAGCCTATTTAAGTTTAACTAGACTTTAAAAAAGCAATGCAAACATTTCCCAGATTGCCTCCTCTTCCATTTCCCTTCAGAAAAGAGCAGGCCTCCCAGGAATATCAAGCAAGCACAGCATAAGCAGTTGCAATAAGGCTAAGCATAAACCCTCATTTCAAGGCTAAACAGGGCAACCTAGTAGGATGAAAAGGGTCCTAAGAAGAGACAAAAAGAGTCAGAGACACCCCCACCCCCAACTCCCAGTACTACATACAACACCATGGATATCCCATGTCATCAGTTTTATAACCTAAGCTAAATGCATTGTTATAGGCTTAAGCTATGTACTCTTCCGTGTTCCTGATGTTGAATATTCTGTGTGTGTGTGTGTGTGTGTGTGTGTGTGTGTGTTAGCGTGCACATGTGTGGGGGGCAAAAGCTCCCATGTGTGTGGTATTATTGTTGTACTCATTTGCTGAAAGCAGCCAACATGTTGAAAACAACTTTAATGAAAATAAATATCCAACATAAATGTTGGAAACAACATGTGAATATAGTTTGCGTACATCTATTGCTGTGCTAAATGCTATTGTGGGCCAGCTGGTATTGCTACGGCAACTTCTTTCCTTGTAAGAGTCTCCTAAAATTTATGTAAAAAAGAATTTCTCATTCCTTTCCCAACCCATGTTTTCAGTACTGTTCAATAAACATAGGGCAAAATCCTATGTTCAGGACAAACAACACAGACAGAAAGACTAGATTCACAGAACAGACAGATAAGCCACAGACCACAAACAACAGACTGACAGAAGACAGAAAAAGTATTGGCGAATGCAAATTTGCATTTGTTCTTTGTGTAAGTTACTCCAAGAAGACTCTATTCACCCTCTAGTGTGGGACCAATATGTTAAACCAGTGAACAAGTGTCGACTTTTAAAAATGCCATTTTTTGTTATGCTTAATTAAGAATAAAGATTCCTGGGCTAGATTGCTGTTGTCCTGCTTCTCAATAAAAAATACTTAGGATTACATTAATAAATCTTTTGTCAAATTTAATTTCAAGTATTGAGAATTACAAATTTTATCACATCATGTGTTTTGTTTACTTAGTCATTAGAAGTGTATAGAAACTTGAGATCTCATCTTTATTCAGGGAAGTGTTGTAACTGCCAGAATTCATTTTCTGTTGGAGAAGGTTAATGTCCTGCCTCACCAGTATCCTCTCAGTCTGCTTGCCGTGTGACAGAGGACTGAAACTGTCTAAGTCCATGCATTCCAAGCCACTGGTCCCAATTATGTAACTTAAACAGCTTTGGATCTTAACTGCAAGCTGTAAATTGCAGGAAAATACTACAGTTAGAATGACTAGAAAATCCTTCAGCTATAATCGCCTTAACAAAAACAAATGTGTGGCTTAGCAATGATTCTTCCCTGTCTCTCGCTAAGATGCTAACCAAATAATCTCCCAGCTGACAAAAAGAAATGAGGAAGATAGCCTGAACTCTGATTAGGTACTTAACTTTTTGAAATGCATCTGATAATATTCATATTCAGCACAAATTTAACATGAAATACACAGAGCTCTAATGAAAAAGAATATTTGTCATGCATATTTATAAACCTGTTTTATAATATTTAAATGCATCAATAACTACAAATTTTTCATTATAGTGCATGCACTCACTTCCTGATAGCTTGTGGATGCATTTGTGGTGCTTCCGCTATTATTTAAATCCAATTTCCATATCTATCCTGATATGTAAACATTCTACCCTATTAATTTAACTTCAAGATTCCAGCTCACTAGACAGCTTAATGTTCTTCTTAAGAATTGCTCTTTTCTTTGTAATAAAGCTTCAAATTTATGAAATCTTGTAGTAAGTATGAATATATATTTACTAATGAAGTGAAGCTATTAATATATGAATGCACTCAACTCCTTCAAGTACATACTTAATGAAACATAGAGTTACTAATATACTAGAAAAACTTTGAGAATGAGATTAGCTATGTGAGAACAATTTAAATGTTTTTTGTGAAATAATACACTTCTAAGAAATTAGCTGACTCTTTTCTCCTTAAAGCTATACATTTAATTTTCAAATTCATGAATTTATAAAAAGAGAAGCTTGTATGGCTAGAGCGATGGTTCAATATTTAAGAGCAAATATTGCTTTCATAGATATCTTGGGTTCCGTATTCAGCATCCACACAGGGGCTCACAACCATCCATAACTCCACTTCCAGGCATCTAATTCACTCTTCTGAAAGCCACAGGCAACAGGCATTCATGTGTTGCACATACATATGTCTACACAGAATATTCATATGCATAAAATGAAATAATTTGAGCTAAACATAATTTTTAAGTGATAAACGTAAATCTTGCTAATTTGAATTGAGGAACTACTAACATTTTAATATGCATTCATGTGCAGAACATGAATTTGATGACATTGTGTATAGGATGTAAAATAGATGTGATAGTGATCATGTTTATCCTGGCTCCAAATGTATTGTGGGGTGGCAAAACACACAGTGACTATCTACATTAATGACTATACTGATTTTATTTAAAAAATATAGTTACTGAGTGTCTACAAAGAAAGTAACTTTCAAAGAAAATAACTTTCAAGTCATAGAAACAAGAAGTCCTTTATATTTGGGAATTATGCTAAATAAATTTTCATCACATATCAATTTATTTCTTGGAAAAATAATCCTGATATTTTATGTATCTCTCTGAAAATAAGAACACCCTATTCAAGTTACCTTGCTTATACATTTATACACATGAGCAGCAGTACTTTTATTTCTTTTTTGTAGTAATAGTAAATTGTAAAATATAGCTGATGGTTAAAACATGGATGTTATAAGAAATGTATTACCTTGTTTATACATTTATACACATGAGCAGCGGTACTTTTATTTCCTTTTTGTAGTAATAGTAAATTTTAAAATATAGCTGATGGTTAAAACATGGATATTATAAGAATTGTATTTGCATTTTAAAAATGGGAAAATGTATTTCCTTAGAAGAAAGAGCTTTCTAACAGTCACAATGACTAAGTAAAGATATAGATATCTCTAACCCAAAAGTTCATTTCACAGACATACTGCAGTAAGCCAACTAAAGAAAAAAATTTTAGGGTAATGATTATGGTTGAATAGTAACATTATCATGTACTTATGCTCATTGTATAGGTTGCGGAAATATGTTATGGCTTTACTTCATTGTTTTTCTATATTTGTTATCAAATGGCTATTTAATGTCATCAGTATATTATTCATGACATTAACAATGCTACTCCTAGAAAAAATGTATTCAGCAAATATGTTTTTATTCCTTGCATATTTTCGGTAAATACAGTGTTAGGTATTTTATAGTTTTTTCAAGCAGTTTATATTGAATGTAAAATTTAAAAGTCACACATATTTAAATATGAAAATATAATGATAGATGAATATGAATAAAATTATTATTATTGTCCATTACAATCAATATAAATTACATATGTTCTGCATAGCTCAATCACATTTATCCAAATTTATTAGTAGCCTCAATGGATCATTTGAACTTGTGAGGTAACTAGTTGTAGCTCATATTAAAATATGTATATTTTCTGTTTTCCTTAGCCAAAATGTGAAATAGAAGTTATCCAAAAAGATGAAACTTTTCCTACTAGATATCATCTATGTTTAATTCATTCTGAGTATTTTGCTAAAGTTAATTATCTCTATCTCTTTAGAGTCAGAATCTTGAAACTGAAGGGAAAAGCTTTAAAAACAGAGCACAATAGAGAACCATTTTGAGATTCATGCCTTGTGGCAAGCCTCTCACATTTCTGTTATTTTCTTAATCATAAAATTTATATTTTTCCTCAAAATAATCTTGAGATGACTTTAAATTTGTATAACTTTCTTTTTCTTTTGTTCACCTCTATTATTTCATTTTCTATATACTTCTAAGAAGATCATTCATGTTCAGGATGTTGTGTTCCAAACATGTACAAGGAATTGCACAGAAGCATTGTGTAGGTGATCACCCCTCAGTGAAAGCACATTGGTAAACTGGGAAATTGGGGTAATATGAAAGCATATTTCCCCCAAATAAAATGTTAGATGGTAGCTCAGAGAAAATTGGGTAAAAGTTATCACTACTATTAAAAAAGATTTCATGTTTTATTTTTTAATTATGTGAATTATGTATATGTGTCTATGAGTATATTCACTTAAGTGCAGGTGCCTCAGAGGTCAGATGCATAAGATCTTGTGGATCTGGAATTATAGAAGGTTGTGAGTTGCTCAATGTGGATGTGGTACATCTAATTTTGTCTTTTGCAAGAACAGTATTCATTTTTTCTTGCTGAGCTTTATGTCTGGCCTCTGTTGTTGTTTAGATTGTATGTGCTTGATTGCAAGAAGAAAGTGAACAAGTCACAGGACATAAAATATATTAAGAGAAATACATACTATCGTGCTGGGAATCTCCTCATTTTTTACTGAGGACTTCCTTCTTGCAGATTGGTAATATGATTTGGGGGAAGGATCTTAACCTTTGGCTTCCTTTCTAATTCTTGAATTGTGTTATCTTAGATGAGAAGAATAGAGGTTGAAAATTCTGTAAAAGACTCTGTGTTCTTTAGGTATGGCAAATGATAGCACACACTTTGAATACTTATGCCAAAGCCCTTCCCACTGTAGTTAGAAAGACAAATGGAATAACTTCTCACCATCTGCTTCTATGCAGACCTCATTGGAAGCCAACCACGGTCTTTTCCCAAGTAAAATCTTCAGACACTGTTCTTACCTTTTTTGTTGTTGTTGTTTTGTTTTTCCTTGTACACTCGATTGCCTCATTTTTGTTTCATTACATTAATGCTTCAACTGAATGTGAGACAGGAGAAATCTCATACCAATAGCACCTAAAAGAGAAGTGCTTCCCAAATCAACTCTTGTCTGATATCTTAATTTCCCTTCACCCAAATTTTTACTTCCAGAAATAAAATCATTGCTTGTCATTTGATTAGTTCTATCTTTTAATCATTTAAAAAATATAGAAGTATTTAACTTTTTGTATTAAGTTAGAGATTATGAATTCCATCTACACATGATACACAAGCATATGACACGCTATGCTCTATTAATGAGAGATTCAATAATTCTTCATCAAGTTATTATATGACTTGGCCAGGCGTTGGTGGCGCACGCCTTTAATCCCAGCACTCGGGAGGCAGGGCCAGGCGGATCTCTGTGAGTTCGAGGCCAGCCTGGGCTACCAAGTGAGCTCCAGGAAAGGCACAAAGCTACACAGAGAAAGCCTGTCTCAAAAAACAAAAAACAAAAACAAAAACAAAAAAAAAGTTATTATATGACCAATATTAGGCTTAAAAAACAGAATGAATACCGGATATAATCTAATCAAATTTATGGAACATATGCTAATGGTGGGCTCCAAAAGATACATCCTTATTTCAACTTCTAGAAAATATATTTTTTCACTTTCCTTGAATAATATAGCTTTGTAGGTAAAACTACTTTAGGAGGTTTGAAATGAGATCACCTGGCATTATCAGAGTAGTTCCTCCATTTAATGATAAGGGTCCCTTATAAGATTTTTACAGCCAGGCGTTGGTGGTGCACCCCTTTAATCTCAGCACTGGGGAGGCAGGGCCAGGCAGATCTCTGTGAGTTCGAGGCCAGCCTGTGCTACCAAGTGAGCTCCAGGAAAGGCGCAAAGCTACACAGAGAAACCCTGTCTCGAAAAACCAAAAAAAAAAAAAAAAAAAAAAAAAAAAAAAAAGATTTTTACAGATGAAATGAATCAAAGACAAAAATTATTAAAGAAAGAAGTGATACAGCTACAAGGTCTAATGACAGCCAGAAAACCCTGGAAGACACAAAGAAAGACCCTGCTCCATAGACTCTACAAAGACTGTAGACTTGCAGGCAGTTATGTCTTATTCTAACTGTATTGCTGTAGCATACCCTATACTGGAAAATTAGTAGGTAAGAGGAAGCCCTTTCTCATGATTATGGACCTTAGCAGGTCCAAAAAGAAGGATCAAGTGCACTCAGTGTCTGATAAGGGTTGTATTTCTGTGCAAATGCTAATGTTTCTTCTGTCCATAGATGGCTAAATAAGCACACTTACCAGACTTCCTTGTTTGGGGAGGGGAAAGTAGTGTGACCAGTTTCAAACTTCCAAATTATGTGATCAAAAGTTGGATGTTATTCACCTCCCATATGCTGTGGATATCACTCTATATAAATAAAACACTGATGGTCAGTGACCAGGCAGGAAGTATAGGCGGGACAAAGAGAGAAGAGAATTGGGGAAACAGGAAGAAGGAGGAGAGACACTGCAGCTTGTAAAGATGCCGGTAAGCCACCAGCCACGTGGCAAGGTATAGATTTATAAAAATGGGTTAATTTAAGATATAAGAACAGTTAGCAAGAAGCCTGCCACGGCCATACAGTTTGTATGCAATATAAGTCTCTGTGTTTACTTGGTTGGGTCTGAGCGGCTGTGGGACTGGCGGGTGACAAAGATTTGTTCTGACTGTGGGCAAGGCAGGAAAACTCTAGCTACAAATGGCCCCAACGGCCCGAGTTTCCACCTTACTTAAACCTGAGAATATTTAGTAACCAATTCTAAACAGAGCCAAAACCAGGTTCCTGCTTCTTGTCTCATAAGGGCAGCTAGACACCACAAAACTCGGGTTTGAACACTGGTGGGTTCCTGGCGTTTGCATTTGACCAGCAGTATGGGGGTAATGAGGTGTCTGCCAGCAGCACATTACACTGTGTGGTAGATTTAGTCTTTACTAGTATTAAAAAAAAAAAAAAAAAAAAAAAAAAAAAAGGTTTCTGTGCTACATGATGCTTTGATAAGAAGCATAGACCCACTATTTCTGAGAATTGATGGCTCCCAGAGCTGGGGGAAAACATACCACTGCCATGTTGGGAAGCTAAAGTGGGCGGAGCCAGCAGCCACAGTGCCATTTCAATCTTAGAATGGTGCAGTTTAAAGCAATAGGCTCAAGGTAATATAAAAAATAAGCCACATAAAGATGGCTACCACACAGAGAATCTGGAATATGTTCTCTTTGATATTCGTAACTGAAGAAAAACATTTAATTGCAACTGAGAAGGAACATAATGGTACCTGAGAATGGTAGATGGATGTAAGCAACTTTCGGGAATCTTGCAAGAGTAGACCAAGATAGCTGGCAGCCTGGACAGTCACCTAATGTTTCTCAGCATTGTTGGTGCATTCAAATTGGCTACAGGCCTAGAGTATATGACAGACCATTTTTAGAAACAGGAATTCTGAAAGACCATCTTACCCTGTCTTGGCAGAGTACAGTAGTTGCTTTCCTTGTGTCCTGCTTGTCCAGAAAGGACAGCATTGCATTTGTACTGTCAGCCGTCAAGGCAAGGGCAGTTCTTTGCCCAGTAGGCCATTTTTTGCCAAGAAGACAAACTTCCAAATGGAAATGTCTTAGAAGCCCAACATTCTCTCTGGATCAAATTGGTGCAGCCAGGGGCAATTGTGTCTCACGTCAACAGAATTTTAAGTTATTTAAATGCCATATTCTCTAGGTCTATGAATTGTTTGAAGATTACCTATCTATCTGACCTATATATCTGTAAATCTGGATAACCCTTCAGTATCTCACCATCATGAGATACTGAAGACTCTAACATTGTTAATCTAATAATTCTCTCCTGTGTAAGTTGTTTCTGCAAGATACTTTCATCATTGTGACCAGAAAAGTATCCAATGTAATGACATTAAAATCTAAGCTTTAAAACTTTTATCACTGGAAGGATGCAGTCAGGTCACAACAGTCTGATATGTAACGTCCAGCTTCCAAGCGTATAAGCATATCATGCTTCTGTTGATTTGTGTTCATGTTTCTTTCAACACTGTATGAAAGCGATGCAGTCACTGTCTTAGGAATAATTGTGTTAGCTAAATCTTCTCTAAAGGAACAAACAATGAGACAGACATATACGCAGCCTAGATACAATATTAATTTTCATTAACATTCAAGGAAAAGCTACCAAGGGCAGTAAGCAGCTTCCTCAACACAGTATAAATTTATTTTGGAAGAAAGAGTAACAAAGGGTTGAGATGTTCCAAATATATCTGCTAAAAAGTATCACATATAAATTCTGCTTAACATCATTAAAATTGAAATTAATCATACTTCCCTATCTAAAGTAGCATAGTCTTGCAAATATGCTTGGTTGCAAATCTTAACACAGATGAAGTGATTACCAGAGATGTTCAAATGCAGTGTTTGAAAATTAAAAGTAAATTAATATCCATTAATCATTAGTAACAACTACAAAGTGTTAGCTACATATTTACAAGGTTTTTTTTTTCCCCTACGGAGTTTTGTAATTTTGAGAATGTGTACAAAATTAACAGTCTTAATCAATTCCAAAGATAAAATAATTACAATTGAAGTCATTATATTAGAAATGATTCACACACTCCATGTGGAGACAGAAAAACAAAAATCCAATTAGCAAAATTTCCAATTTAAAGGTGCTAGACATTAAGTCATTTCATGTACCAAATCCCTTTTTAGTGCTAATTTAAATACTAGCAAACTTTTACTGGAAATGCAATAAGATCTTATTATACTTAAATTCTTTTTTAAATATATTATTAAGGAAATACTGAGAAATTGCTTATAGTGTTACTATGAATAAAATGTACCTCCATTAAACCCTTGATTTTTGTCTGTAAGATAAATGATAAATTTGAAGCATGCTTTATAACCTAAAAATTGATGAAAATTATTGATGGATTTTTTTTTTGTTTGTTTTTTTTCGAGACAGGGTTTTTCTATGTAGCTTTGCGCCTTTCCTGGAACTCACTTGGTAGCCCAGGCTGGCCTCGAACTCACAGAGATCCGCCTGCCTCTGCCTCCCAAGTGCTGGGATTAAAGGCGTGTGCCACCACCGCCCGGCGTTGGATTTTTTTAAAGTGTTTTTTTTTGTTGTTTTGTTTTGTTTTTTGTTTGTTTGTTTGTTTGTTTTTTGTTTTTTTGCCAGGCTTTAATCCCAGCACTCAGGAGGCACAGGAAGGTTGATCGATATGAGTTCAAGGTTATCCTGGTCTACAGAGTGAGTTAGAGGAAAGCCAGCACTACACAGTGAAACCCTGTCTCAAAAAAACAGAGGTTGTTTCTTATACAAAATAACGTATTAGTATTAACGCTGATTGAGTTCATTAATACCATTAAGTGCCTAATTTAAACAACTCAACTGACTACAAGTTTCAATGTTTCAGATGTTGCTTATACAGCTTATTTCTAATTTTAAGTAGGCCAATGCATGTTACAGTAGGAGAAGAAACATGAAGGTAACAAAAGTTGTTGCTTTTATAAAGCTTTGAATGATGACAAACAGGAAAGCTGCAAAGTTTGCCTGGAGTCAAGAAGAATTGATTCCTCATTCTCAAGTCTTTCCTTCACAAATTAGGGAAGTCATGACTACAGAGTTTAAGGTTGGAAAGGGCTAGAAAGACCACTCACTCACTTGATAGTGTAGGAAACCACACACACTCAGAACACAGATGTGGGAGTAGAGCTAAAACAGGGGTGGTAAAGACATGAGACATGAAGATAATGCAATAGTGTACGTTATGTGTGCCCCATTTGTTATGTTTCATAGGGGAATACTGGAAAATCAGTGAATTATAAAAAAAATAAATATATCCCTGTTCCTTTTTACATGTGCTAGTGTATGGGTAAAATTTCCTTTTCCTTTTCTGCCTTAAACTTGTTTACCTGTTCAATCAAGCATCACAACAGGCCCAGCATTTTCCCTATAATGAACAAACTATCAGGTATCCGTACAGAAAGAAACTGCTTTGAAAACCAATTTCAGAGAGGATTGTCATTTTTTTCTTTTTTTAATTATTAAATGTGTTCATTTATTTTATATCCCAATCACATTTCCCCCTCTCTCTTCTCCCATTCCTTTCCCCTCTCCCTTCCACCAGTCCCTCCCCAATCCACTCCTCTTCTGTTTCTGTTCAGAAAGGGACAGGCCTCCCATGGGTTTACAAAGCATGGCATATCAAGTTGAGATAAGATTAAGCACCTCCTCTTTCATTAAGGCTGGACAAGGTAATCCAGTATGAGAAATATGTTCCCCGAAGCCAGCCAAAGCACCGGGGCAGGCCATGCTCCTACTGCCATGAGGCGCACAAGTAGACCAAGCTACATAACTGTCCACATATGGAGAGGGCCAAGGTTGGTCCCATGCAGGCTCCGTGGTTGTTGGTTCAGACTCTGTGAGCATTTGTGAGCTCAGGTTAGTTGTTTCTCTGGGTTCCCTTGTGATGCCCTTGACTCCCATGGCTCCTAAAATCCTTCCTCCCTCTCTTCAGCTGGATTTCCAGAGATCTAACCAATGCTTGGCTGTGGATCTCTGCATCTGTTTCCATCAGTTACTGGATGGAAGCTCTCTAATGATAAGTGGGGTAGTCACCAAACTATGAGCACGGCAGAATATCATTAGGCATCATAAGGTTGACATTCTTTTTTCCAGTCATGTTTGGTGTTTGGTTCTATTCTAGGTCTCTGGGCCATCCAATTTCTCGGTCCTGGTACTCCAGGCAGTGTCAGGGCTGAACTCACTCTTGTGGTATGGGTCTGAGGCAGGGCCATTCATTGGTTGGCCATTCCCACGATCGAGGTGTGTCAAAATTTAATGACAGTATTTTTCCAGTGACAAGAGATGAAGGATCTCCCTTGCTGATGGATCAGAGAAGTAATAAAATGAAAATTATAGATTTATGGGATACTCCGTGAAAACCCCAATGACAGTCTTCAGAGAATTTGGGGCGTGGGAAGTACTGGAATGGATATGGGAATCACAAGAGATTCCAAATAACAAGAACAAACCAGTGGGGGGTAAGAAACCGATTAAATATAATGGAGGTATTACACCAGATTTCAACCTTTACTATGAAAACTCATAGTAACTAAAACAGTATGGCACTGGCCTCACAGCTTAACATAGGGGAATAAACACAGAAGCCATAGTTAAACTCACACCCTACTGCCAACAGATTTCTGACAAAGTGAGCCTCTTCATCAAAAGGTGATGAAATAATTGGAAATCCATAAAAATCAGAATGAACTTTGTTCTTATTTTTCAGAATGTATAGAAATCAGTTCAAACTCTGAAAACACTTTAATGGACGACTAGAAATTATTGAATGTTTAAGTGAAAACATTTCTATATAAAAACATAACCAAGGACATTTAAAAAAATCCTAAATCAATCACCCACCAAATTCCATAAAAAATTGACAAAAGGGGTATATGAAATTTAAAGTTATGCGTAGTAAAGGAAACATTTAAAAAGCAAGAGAGCCTACAAAATGGAAGACAAGATATATAGCTCAGGGGTAGAACATTTGACAGTAGAATAATAGAGATCTACTTTTCTAACTATTCTTTTGACAGAGATTATTATACAGAATAAATAAGAAATCACAAATATATTTTGAAAAGAAATCAACTCAATAAACCACCAAACAGTTCTTAAAACAAACAAACAAAAAATATGTAGGGCATGGAGAGATGACTAATCAATCAAGAGCACTGAGTGCTCTTTCAGAGGTTTGGGTTTGAGTTCCAGCCCAACAGGGCATTTCTTGTCTGGCTGCAACTCTAGTTCTAAGACAACCAAACATACACACAGATAGAACAATTTTCCCCTTAGAAAATAAATAAATAAAACTTAAATTACACATATAGTTATATATCTGTGATTATTATTAGAATATATACATATATATGTAATCATATATATGAATATGATTAAAGTTTATTTATTTTCTTATGTGTATGATCTATTGCCAGAGTCCAGCTCCAGATGAGAGCAGGGTCCAAAGGTGGGTGGATACAAGAGGGGCAATGGAGGAATCAGACATGGGATAGATACTTCTTAGTTTCATTTTAGGAGAGATGGACAGAGAAGAAACATATGGGAGTCATCTCCAGTGGGACGGATTCCAGCAGAGGATGTAAGGAGGCAGTGGGGGAAGGAAGTGAGCCAAGCCATGGTAGTTGGGAGAATCTTGCAGCATGATTGTCTAGCAGCCAGAGTATTTATTTATTTATATAGGATTTAGTAAGCAAGGATAAATTCATGATGTTCCAAAACATAGATCATATCATTTTTGGTTTTAAACAAGTATTCAAACTCAAACTGTTTGGGGGGGCACTCAGGGGATAGCTCATCTTTTAGTCATCATTAATAAACTATGACAGAGCAGAGTTATCATTACCAATCATTTTTCCTCAAGTTTTGACAGTTACCATTCTTACTCATGAACCCCATAACCCAATTTTTGAGATTCTAGAGGCATATGACAGCCTGTTCTCAGGCTGGTAGCTTTGGTTGCTCAAGGACACTAGACCAAAACAAAATTTTCAAGCCACCCTGGACATTTTGCCATGTCCCAAGCAGTGTATTATTAACTCTTAATGGTCAGAGTGCCCAAGAAAAATCCTCAGGCCAAAGCTGCTGTAGTTATTCAAATTCTCACATAATACAATGTTTATATCTTACATCTTTATAGAATTTGTCTATATGTCTAATCCTGGCATTCTGTTGTTCCTTCATCATATGACACCACAGTGGCTCTGCATGTGTAAACTTTCTAAGGGAGGTCTTGATATATCATTCTTTTCATCATCTTTCCACTCCATACTTTGCTCATCAATGTCTCTGTGTAGGGCAGAGGTATATGCCATGTAATTGTCTAAGTGTACAGTGTGAAAAGGCTTACAATCTGAACTGTGGCCAACTCCTCTAGCCCACCAATTTCTCTTGACCTTTTTAAAGTTTATTTTGTGTTGGGTATCTTATTCCTGTGTAAATATAGGGACAGATGTTTCAAGAATGTCTCATAGCCTCATGAAGAGACCTCTGGCTTTTTTATGTGTCACAACCTCCAAGGCATAAGGAAGACCTTCAAGTAGATAAGGATATCTCCTTAAAAGTAGGAGAAATAGTATGTTCAGGACTGTCCTGGGAAAGTTAAAAAGCAGCATTCCTAGGAGAAAACATAAATGATTCATAAGGAATTTTTCATCAATCCAATATTCTCAGATTGTACAAATATAAAAGTGTTCCAAGTATACAAAAGTGGAGATGAAAACCAAAGGTGGCATGGCAGCCATCATGCAGCTCAACTTTGCTGGATCTTTGTCAAGCAGCAGTGCTGGCTTTATGACTTCTGCCATTTCATTCAGATATGGCTGTGCCAAATTATTATATGATATATATCGTTTTCAAATATATATGAATATTTGAATATGTATATTTTTCAAATGTAAATATATTTGAAGAAGAACAAATGGCCAATAATCAGGTTGATCAATCTTAGACAACAGACAATACAATGTAAAATTACCTTGAAATTTCTCCTCTTCCCACAGGTCAGGAATCATTGTCAGCAGATGATGAGCCAGAAGTAATTGATGACTACAGTGAAAACATGTTTTCTGTAAACAGCACAGTTGGGTAACAGTGGCTATGGTTGCATGCAGAGGTCCTACACAAGATGAAATCAATCAAAATCCTAGCATGGGGGAAGTGGTGGTCATGAAGCCCATTCCCAGCTGGGAAACATTGGCAATTGATATCTGCTGAGACAAGGAACATTCATTTACTTCATGGGGGCTGTCGCTGTGAACTATCCCAGATCCTTCTGATGCCACTTCACACATGTGCATACTGGTAGCATTAAGTGGATGCAGAGGTCTTGCAATAAATACTTATTAGTATATGGAAAAAGAGAATCATTATACTCAAGGTAGGGGTGTTATTGATTCATCCATTGGAGAAATCAATACAGATATTCCTCCCAAAATTGAAAATAAATCTTCCCCATGACCCAGTTATGAGTTTGGTGGATATACCTACCAAACTGTAGTGCACACACAGGGATATTTGTAAATACATGAATATTCACAACAGATAAGGTGTAGTAACTGTTTAGGTTTCCATAAATGAATGAATGAAAAAAAGGTATTAGGTATATGCAATTGAGTTTAATTCAGCTATAGAGAATGAAATCATATAATTGGTTGAAAAGTGGATGTAACTGGAAATAAGGTTATTAAGCAAAATGAGCCATGTTCAGAAGATGGCTATGATTTTTCTCAATTTAATAGAAACACATATACATAATATAGAAGGAAGAGGAAGACTTAGATAAGAAAGAATAGTCAGAAGTGTGAAGAAAGGGGGGAGATGGAAGATGATGAAGAATTTCAACAAACGCATTATATACTTAAAGAAATTGTATTTATAAACCCAAACACTTTGCATAACAAATATGCACAAATAAAAGTAAAAGTTCATTACTGCTACCATGAGGATAAGAGATGAATAAATAGAATTATCTGATTTCTGGGATTAAAGTGGGGACTCACCTTGTAGGATTTCCAATTTAGTGTCAGGGGCCTGGTAAAGCACCACAGACACTGTCAGGAAGACTTGCTTGTTAGTTTCAGTTGAGCAGCTGCTCCAAGCTATTTTCCACAACCACAAGCATTTTACAAGTTAACACTTTCTTTTCTTTCCCAATGATTCATCTTGCTGATGGGACTAACTATGGCAGTAACAAATCCCACCAATCCCTTTTTATGTTTCTCAGGTGGTCCTGTGGAGTGATTACACTCAGGCATTGTAGGGGAGGCCAATCAAGATTACAATAGTTTGCTGTCTCTTTTTTAGCTCCTAAGTGAGATAACAACTAAGGAGTTCTCTCATGAGGAGGGAAGCAGAGGTCTCCAGAGCACAAATGGGCTCTATATCACATGCCAGTGCCTTGCTAAGAACACTCCAAATAGAAAATGCTGTAGGAGGCAAGTTCTTTCCTAAGTTCTTTTGTATACCAGTTCTTAATATCTGTCCCTACTGTATCCCAAATTTCTAGATCTAAAGTTTTATTATATGGATACAAGGGGCTGACTGTATAAACATTTACTCACCCTTCTTTACTTGGAAGTAACTAGCCAAGGGGCTGCTGTTCCACGTGTGTGATTCTATCTATGGTGATCATTAGAGGATTATCTCTTCTTCTTGGACAATCCCCAGGAGAATGCTCTGCACTGGACAATCTCTGAGAAGTGCTGTTTCTCTCCCCTGGACAGTCTTGATTATCCCATTCAATGCCACTGTTCCAGTCCCAGGTACTGCAGCTGTGAGGACCGGCCTCCAGCAGTGCAGGGCTCAAACAGGACCCATGGAGTCAGTGTAATACCACTTTTTTAAAAATTTGATTGAGTAGAGGAAAAGACACATACACACTCTTGATGATGTGTTCCCTTCTGAATTTGTCTTTATTCCTCCTACCATTTTTCCTCTAAATTTTCCTGATGTATTCCTTCTCTTATTCTTGATGTTTTCCTTCCCAGTCACTTTATTTTTTCATTTACAGCTTAATACCTCAGCAAAATCTTCCAAGCAATATGAAAATTACCATGTGGTTATTCTATTTTTCAAATGAGTGATTACAATGGATACAAGTAAAAATCAACATGTTTTCCATATATATACCTTACATGATTAAACATTTTACTTAATACGGGTAAAAAAAAAAAAAAAAAAAAAACAGCTCTCTCAAGAACCCACATACGTTCACGTCCAAGCAACATGTTACAGATTAACAGAGTGTAAGCAAGCAAGGTAATTTTCTTAGACAGTTCTTTTGCTGGCATGCTGCATTTTGCAGTTACAAAGAAAATATCAATCATTTTATTATTTATCTTAAAAGATAATCTGATAAGAAATCTTAGAAGCTTTTAAATCCTCAGGGTGTATATCCACTCATCAACAGTTCTTTATAAGAGGAAGCTGAGGGTAGAAATGGATACAGGAAATTAATCATCATTTTTGATCACCAACCAATCCTAACAACAAATGTAAATCAGCTTATTATAATTGGGCTTCTTTGTCTTTGATCCCTAAGTTTAATGAATTGATCACTCAGATATGAGCTTTTCTAAAACTTTAGATTGTTTTCTTGAGTTTTTTTTTTCTTTAACCTTAAAGCTATTTGACAAAAACATCTATTCTAACCTTAAGTTGTTTTCAAAGCTTTGTTTCAGCTATGATTACTCTGAAACCTATGACCACATCTCCCAACATTAAGGCACCACCCACATCTGGCTTCATTTATGCTTTTTTACTCTGTATTATGCATGATATTATATATATGTACATATATACTGCTAAAAAATCTCATGAGTTTATGAGTAAGTGTAGAGGACATGTTTGATAATGGAGTAATAATGGGAGGGATGAGAATGATATTATGTTACTAATATAGATAATTCTCAAAAATTTAACTTAAAAATCTCAATAAAATAAAAGATAAACATAAACACCAACCTAGTCACAAATCCTTTTATCTATAATTCTGTTCTTTCTGCAAAATGTGCCAGGGCAATAGTGGCACAAAGCTGATAGGAGAAAACAATCAACATCTGATTTGACTTAAGGCCCGCTCCACAAAACAGAACACATAACACACTGCTTGGGCGACCAAGAACCATGGACTAGATAGCCCATAGACCTAGGATAAAACCAAATACTATCAGTCAAGTGTGTGTGTGTGTGTGTGTGTGTGTGTGTGTGTGTGTGTGTGTAATGCTCTAATCATAAATCAGTGCCTTACTCAGCCATCAGCAAAGAAGCTTCCTCCTGCAGCAGATGGGAACAAATATAGAGCCCCACAGCCAGACATTATGCAGAGAACGAGACAGAGAGACAGACAGACCTTGGAACATTCAGCTCTAAATGGGATGTCTCTATCAAATCTCTTCCTTCGGGGCTCAAGGAAATCCTGTGGAAGAGCAGTCAGAAATAGTTTAAGAGAGGTGGAGGGAATGGCGGATACCAGATCAAGTCCCTCTAAATCAACCGAGAAAAGATCATATGAACTTACGGAGAGTGAAGCCTTCTGCACATGGTCAGCCAGCATAGATCTATACCAGATCTTCTGTAGATATACCATGACTTTCAATTTAGTGTTTAGTGAGATACCTGGGTGTCTCTTAGAATCCTGTTCATTTCTATTGAGAGACACAAAGGGAGTATGTCTGGATGGGAGAGGAGGAGGGAAAAACCTTAAAGAGTTGAGGGAGGGGAAAGTGTAACATGGTATATAGTATGAGAAAAGAATCTGTTTTCATTTTAGGGGAAACTTCTTTAAAAAGAAAGGAATAAACTCATAGCTGCAGGTAATGACAGAACAAAAAAAAAACCTTAAGATATATTAAGATGAAATTAGGATGAGCTGTTTTCTCAGATTAGTATAAACATAAATGTCCAGCATAATATTTCAGAATAAGACAAAACAAAGGAATATATATATATATATATATATATATATATTTATTTTTGTTAAATTGTGTATACACAATGGTTATTTGAATGATTAGTCACTAACAATTGGAATTATTTTCAAGGATCAGGATGTGTGCCCTTGTTGGACGAGGTGTGGCTTTGCTGGTGGAAGTGTATCCCTGGGGGTGAGAACTTAGGTTTCAAATACCCATTGCAAGAAGCCCAGGGCTTTTTTTTCTATGTGTGCATCATGCTGCAGCCCTCATTCACTTCTCCAGCACACCATGCCAGCCATACCTGCTGCCATGCTCCATGCCATGATGATAATGGACTAAACCTGTTAGCATGTCCCAAGTTCAGTGTTCTCTTTCCTAAGAGTTACCTTAGTCATGGTGTCTCTTCAGAGCTATAAAATAGTCACTAAGCCACTGGGAATAAGCAGGAAGAAATGAGATGGGGAGAAAGAGGGAGGGGGAGGGGGAGGGGGAGAGAGAGAGAGAGAGAGAGAGAGAGAGAGAGAGAGAGAGAGAGAAGAAGGAGGAGGAGGAGGAGGAGGAGGAGGAGAATATTTTAAGGTTGTTACTCTTGTTTATATTGCATTTGTCTAACTCTATGAAGTTGTGTTACTGTGCCTGTGTAAAACACCTGATGGTCTAACAGCAAGGCAGGAGAAAGGATAGGCAGGGCTGGCAGGCAAAGAGTATATATAGAAGGAGAAAACTAGGAGGAGAGTTTGAAGATCTAGGAGTCAGGGAAGGAAGAGGAATCCAGGGGCCAGCCATCCAGCTACACAGTGAGCCATGGATTAAGAAAAATTTACAAACCGGGCGGTGGTGCCGCACACCATTAATCCCAGCACTTGGGAGATAGAGGCAGGCAGATCTCTGTGAGTTCGAGATCAGCCTGGGCTACAGAGTGAGTTCCAAGAAAGTGCAAAGCTACACATAGAAACCCTGTCTTGAAAAACAAAAACAAACAAAAAAAAGGAAGAAAAAGAAAAAGATTTACAGAAGTTAGAGAAAAGTAAAAGCCCAGAGATAAAAGCTAGATGGAATAGTTTAAGATAAGGAAAGCTGGATAGAAACTAAGCCTCCATGTATGATTTATTTGGGAGCCGGGTGGCAGGCCCTCCAGAAAAGAGCAAAAACCTCCAAAAATAAATTTTGCTCCAACATGGGTCCTTATTTCCATGCAGAGCTTAAGAAAGCTGAGTTAAAAACAAAGGGGGGTCTTATCCACTTCTCCTTCGCACGGTCATCCATGTGTCCCTCCTAGGGTCTTTCCCTGTTAGCTAGCCTCTCTGGAGCTGTGGGTTGCAGTCTAACCATCCCTTCCCTCACATCCAGGATCTAGAGCCTTTGTCCAGTGACTGATGGAGGCAGATGCAGAGATCCAAGGCCGGGCACCAGGCTGAGCTCTGGGAATCCAATTAATGAGAGAGAGGGGAGATTCTGCAGGCGGGGGATGTCCAGATCATAATGGGAGGATGTGCAGAGATGTCCAGCTACACTAGTGGAAGCCCATGAACTGTGGACTGGTGGCTGTGGAGCCCCCATGGGACTGGACTAGGCCCTCTGGATATGGAAGATGGTTGTTTGGCTCGAACTGTTTGGAGGGGGGGGGCACTCAGGGGATAGGGATCTGTTCCTGGAACGGGAGGAGGGAGGAAGGGGGATCTGTGGGTGGTATGTGGAGTGAGTAGAAAATTTCTTAATAAAGAAAAATGAAAGGGGGGGCACGGCTCTTTTAGGAGGCGTTGCTGTTCAGCTGGTAGCGCTAAATAAAAATGACAAGCTAAGTAAAACCCATCTGTGGCAACAGAGGTCCTGGCTTCAGTAGCTAGGAAGGTTGAATACAGTTTTCAGTCAGGGACCTCTGACCAGAGCCCTAAGCATTAGGTTTGGCTTTCACAACCCCCAGGAGTGGACAGAACCAGATGAAGCTGCTCATGGGGAGATCCAGGTGTACCTGAGCAGTTTAAAAGTTTTCTCGTGGAGTTATAAAAGTCTAGAGATACGCAGTAAAAGAGATCCAGGCTGAAAAACCTCTAAGCAGATTACCGTGTGTTTTACAGTGTGTGTAGGCTTAAAGAAAGAAAAAAAGGGTCTGGACAGTCATAGAAGGAAATAGTTTAAAAATAACAAAATGTCTTTAAAGAGAGAAGTACAATACTAAAAATTAAGCCAGATAGAGACGAGAAATGCACAGGTAGTTTGGATCCTCTATGTGTCGATTTTGAATTTTTTGACTGTTGAGAAACAAAAGACGGCTACTAGGACACATTGGACTGCTAAATTGAACCAATCTAGATATTTTAGAAATGCCTTAACTTTAAAAGAGAAGTCACAAAATATATTTGTCAAATGGAAATCAAAAATGCTTTGGAGTTTTGTTCCCCCAGAAGATGAGAGGCTGTGGATTCCTTCAGGGTTAACATGGATCAGGTATGATCAGGTTGTTGTGTCAGAGTTGTGAAACCCCCAAGCAAACCACCAAAGAGCTTATATCCGATGCAAAACATGCATATTGATGACAAACAATTCCGGGCTTGGTCCATGGGTGGAGGGGAACGGCTCTGAGCTCTCAGGGTGAGTCGTTTTTAAAGGAAAAACTGCAGGCAGGGTGGTACAAACCTTTGCATTGTATGATTGGGTGAGGGTGTGTAACCTTTGAATTTGCTGGTTGGGGCTTACAGTTATCATTTGGGGCAGACCTGGACAAGTTCCAGGCACTGTCTTTGAACTGCCATGCAGGCTGGCTGGCCTAGCACGTACTAACTGTGGGGGCTGTCTCAGTGGCCCAGGCTCTGTCCTTGACTCATGCACATAGCTCTAAGTTGCTGAGGGGTCCCAGACAGTAAACAATTGGCAGAACCTTGAGCTGTCAGAGTAGGTTCAGAAAGGTAGCTTCTGCAAGGACTATGTCTTTTGTTCGTGGATCTCCCGGTAACTGCTTGCTCAAGTTTCAGGAAACTGAAATTGAGGACTGATCTCTGAGAGAAGACTGAGCAGTCTATTATGGCAACTGCTTGGTCCTTTAAAGGTGAGACCTCCTGAGACTTGACAGGTGATATCTAACAGCAAATGTTACTGTTGGTCATTATCTCAAAATTTTCTCCCTGGGATTCTAAAGATACTTCCTCTACAGACAGCAAGAAGAATTATGGAGAAAACTATGCCCACATTACATAGATTTGAGGGGGGGATGGGTGATTTTTGGTTGTTTTGTGGGTTATGGATATTTGTTATCATTTAGGGAGATATAGAAAATTGATAGAAATTTAAAGTTAATTTTGTTACTAGATAGATAGATAGATATACTTTTGTTTGAAGGATTTTTGTATATTGATATAAATTTAAGGTTATTTTTATTACAACACATTGTATACATGTTTCTACACTTGTTTAAGGTTTGTTCCTATGCAGTTTATTTAAAAAGTTAAGGTGAAGTTTTAAGTTTTGAAAGATATTATTATAAATATCTTTCTATATATATAGGAAAATCAGGAACATAGGTTAGTGGCTAGTCATTTATAAAACAATCAAAACTATAGATACGTTATGTATGCTTCTCAGATCATATAGAGACATATTTTAGATAAATTGATGGTCTTCAAACCTTTCAAAGACCTATAGAAAATGGCATTTAAAATGTTTTGTTAACTCAAGTCTTTTTGTGACAGTGACACTCATCTGCTCCTGGCACCACTAATTTACTTCAGAGATATTGACATTGAGGAGACTCCTTATGGAGTTTTTTTCATTGTGGCAAGGTTAGCCACTGGGCAAAGAAACTGTTCGTGCCTTGATGGCTGACAATGGGCTGTGCAGACTGGACATGGAGGACACAGAGGAAAGTGACTGATGAACTTTGACAAAACAAGGCAAGACAGTCCAAAATGCCTGCTTCATAGAAAAGTCTTCCAGATACTTTGGGCCTGAGGGCTGAAGATGGATGCCCCAACATTGCAGAGGAACTTTGGGTGACTCTCCAGCAGCCAAATGTCTCTGTTGATAGATAATATTGCATTCTTCTGGGTTCATTCTTTGATGGAATTCAAGACTAAATAGTTGGAGTTTTTCTTAGTTATGATAGATAGTAAATTATATATAAAACTTTAGATTCACTATGGTAGGATAGATAATGCATTATTTTCTTTGAATATTCTAACTACAAATGGACTGAATATTGTAATTAACACCACTCAATTTTAGTATAGTAATCTTTTTCCTTATTATATTGCCCAGGACTAGAGTACTTCCCTTGTATGTGCAAAGGCCCTGGATTTAATCACCCTCATTGAAAAAATAAATCAAGACCTACTCTTTAGTCAGGTCTTGGTTGATTATACTTTTAATCTCATCATTTAAGAGACAAAGACTGAGGGGTTGACAGCCTAGGCTAGCTTGGGTTGCATTTTGATATCATGTTAAAAACATAATAAAAAAAGTGTTCCACTTTACAGTTAATGAGACTTTTATAATTAAGACAAATTTGGGTTAAATTTGTTTTCAAATTAAATCTATTCAATCTATATACTTCAAATATTTGTAGGTGATTAATATCCTTCATGCATATGTTGACTATAATCTTTCAAATTGCAAAGCTGTAGTATTTTCCCTATGTAATTGTATACCAAAAAATGGTTTCTATAATGGATTTATTTATTTGGCTTTTTTCTTTATTATTGTTTGACACTAAAATTCAGTTGTTGTATTTTCCTACATTGCATTTCAAGCCCTACATCTGATGACAATACATTCTTTATAATCACAGCATTTTTAAATTACTCTTTAATTATTATTCATATACTTTTTTAAGCATACTGTGTCAAATGCTTAAGTTTTTGCTAAATTGCAATATAGTTATAAAATGATATTTAATATAATCTTTACCATACTCTTAAATATATATTCTGCGATATTTCCCAAAAAGAAAAAAAAATCTTCAATTTTTCAGCAGTAGATCTACTCCCTCCTCTTTTCCATATTGCAACACCTTTAAGCATCAGATAAACTTTAGGAGTTAAAACTACAAGAGTCTTTCTCATTTCCCTACTTCCCTTGATGTGGCTTCTTAGCTAGAATCATCCTTATCTTACCTCCCTTAAGGCAGTGTTAGAACAGATTCTGGCAGCAGTTCATAATTGCTATGAAGTGCTCGATTCCCTCCCGGTGATTGTCAGGGAAACAATTGAACATCCTCTCCTTGAATATGTGAGTGCTACAAACTAGCTCTTTACTTTTGACAACACTCAGTTCCAATTCAGTGACTTTTTCAATTATTCTTATTCCTTACATTTTTAATTCTTTTCTGCTTGAGAGCATGGCTGTTGGTGTCTCAACTGGTGCTTAGAATTTATACAATGTAGGTGAGTTTGTTTTTGAATATTTTAGAGAATCCTCTTCCTTAATGGTGTTATAACCACCTTAGAGTGTTAATTGTGGTTACCTTATTTAAGAAAGAGAGAGAGAGAGAGAGAGAGAGAGAGAGAGAGAGAGAGAGACAGAGACAGAGAGACAGAGAGAGAGAGACAGAGAGAGAGAGGAAACCATCAAGTTTGTACATATTGCCCATTAAAAAGCTAGGCCCTAGTCTATTAAACACATACAATGTAAATCACATACTCAAGTGTCTAAGTCCTTCAACACAGAAATCTGTTACATAAAAGTATGAGTTCAAGACCACACTGGAAATAACCAGGCATGGTAGCATACACCTTTATCCCAGAACTTGAGATCTCATGTCTTTGCTTGAGAAAGATACATGCCTTTAATTCCAGGAAGTGATGGCAGGAAGCAGAAAAATTCTGCTCATAAGGCATGAGGACCAGGAACTAGAGGCTTTTAAACTTTTGGGCTTTTTAGCAGCAGTTCAGCTAAGATCCATTTGGATAAGGAGTCGAAGGCTTTCAGTTGGAGGAAACAAGATCAGCTGAGAAGATGGCAAGGTGAGTTTGGATATGGCTTGCTCTGTTTCTCTGATCTTTCAGCATTCACCCCAATACCTGGCTCCGGATTTGTTTTTATTAATGAGACCTTTTAAGATTCGTGTTATAGAGAATCATAAATTCAGGACAAGCCTGTGAAATACAGTGAGACCCTGTCTCAAATTAGATAGTTTTGTTAGTAGGCTGGGCTAGAGATAAAATTTAGTGTTTAGCATGTGCCTAGCATGTAGGAGGCCCTGGGTTCTCTCCTCAGGGTGTCACAAAATTCCTAGGACCACTGCTCCCTTCAATTTCATCTATATAGTACTTGGATGATTATTTAAATTCTGGGGCTTTTAAATACATTCACATGATTCAACTCTCTAGCTAAGGAAAATACCCCAAGTCCATGGTATTGAAAAGAAGGCAATATAAATATAATATTGGAAGAGACTGATCAGAAGGCATCCACCATTAATTACATCAGTAAATATCATTGGCAGTATGGGGCACGGCTAACCTTCTGGGGATGATTTTAGGGGCAAACCAATATCCTTAATGTCTTTCCAGCCCAGCACTAATGAGGTTGTTTAGACTATTTTAATTTTTAATGGGGTTTTAATTTTTAAAGGAGCAGTGCCAAGGTTTAATTATAGTTCTTTGCCTGTATGTGAAGTTTTCATCCATGAATATAGCAGTATCCACAGCAAGTGTTGCTCTTCTTTTTTCATACACAGGAAGGGAATTAATCCCAGAGAAGGGCCAAGTGACTGTCTAGAGGTCAGAGAGATCATAGTAGAATGGCTGTACAACTACCAAAGCCACAGTGCCTATTGTAAGCCCGTCTACAAACTCAGATTTAAAGTGCTCGCTTTCCCTAAAACAATAAAACTTTCCACTATAGGACTATATTAAGTAGAAAACTATCTTGGCTAATTTTTTTTGTAGCAACTTCCTTTATTTTCATCAAGTTACTTTCTTATAAATAATACCATCTAAAATTAAGTTCTTATGTATTTAGAGTTCCGTCAATTGAGAGTCATGTAATACCTGGGCACTCAGTATTGATTCTTTTCAGACTGAATTGTACAGACACTGCCCTATCATATGTCCTTGAATCAGTTTTGCAGAAATCCAATTGCCCTCCCCTTAACCTCTTTCACAAAGGCTGATTTTAGTTATTGTGTGTATGAGGCCTGCCAAATAGCTGCAGCCCCCTGGGAATCACGATAATGGAAATTAAACAAACACAGGTACCGAAGCAAGCTTAACCATTCAATGTCACCAACAGCAATAGGCACACAGCTCTAAGTTTTATCGCAGTTAATTACTCTTGTTGGTTCTACACATCTAATTTCAATCTGAATCTTCTAATTATCTATTTACCTTCCAAATTTGTTAGTGATACATTATCTACTTGCCATGAAAACTTTATATTGATTTAAATCTCTTGACAGAAAAAAACATGTAAGCTAAAACATCAGCAATGTTTTCCAAAAGCAACGGATGCTTTTTATATTGATTCCTCAACCTTGGGAAAAAGACAGTGAGCTTTCCAATGTGTTCCAAGATATACTCTTTAGAGAGAAGACTGTGTGTGTCTGTGTATGTTAGTCTGAAACTAATATAGTTCTTGTGTGCTTTAAGTAGATACTAAATCCATGTTTTATCTTTGCATATCAGGAAACAATAATCTTTAAAAGCAATAAACATATAGAGATTAATGTGTACATTTTCATACCACACACTTGACTATAATTACATAAAAATAGTAAATCTCTTGATAGTTCTTTTGATTTTACAAGATTTATTTCAAATTAACAACTTAACTGCTGTTCACTTTGCTTCTGCTCAGACTTAAAATAAACACAGTGCATTTTCTTCTGATTGTTTAAGGCCAGAAAAAAAAAATGCACGAAATAATGTCTAAGCCATTGACACCTCATAAGCATCAGGTCTGGAAGAGAGGATCTTGCAAGGGTGAATTAATGTTCTCTTTGCAATCACCTCTTTGGCTTTTTCTCTTGGAGTGTTTGCTGAAAAACTAGAAGGTGTTAAAAGGCAGAAAAAATGTCAGAGCTCTAGGCATCCGTGTGGGGCCAAGTGGGAGTCTGTTAAAATTGTGAGATAGTGGGTTCTAAGGTCCCTTAAAAACAGGAAGAAGGGGTGAGTGTTTGAGCTCAGTAGTGGCTCCCCCATCTCCAGCCTCAGGCTCTGGCACATTATTCTTTACATGCCTTCAAGGGAAAGTGTCAAGTGGAAAGAAGGCGAAAAGAGCAGTTTTCACAAGTCTCACAGTTCCAAGAAGTCTAAAGCTGGATTTCAAGAAGAAACCAGGGCCTACAGAACAGTGACCCTTGAACTCAATGGGGACCACCGTGGTAGTTAGCAGCTATTGTCCCTGGCTTTTCAAGATAGGTATAGGCTTCCAAGAACAAAACACCAGTCCCAGTTAGGGTTGATATGATAATTTACTCCTGCCTTAAGTCTCACGGAAGTTAATGGTTCTTCTCATGGGGCAGTATAATCACAGCTGTCAGTCTCTCTGAAAACCTCAAAAAGTTTATCTTATGCCAATTTTATGTTTCCCTGGGATCTTTTGCCTGCCAAATGCCACTGGTCCTTCATTAATAGGCAGAAAAGCAATGGAGGGAGATTAGTCATTCTCTGCTCACCCTGAACTGACCTCAGCTACTGGCAACATTCCCTCCTCTCCTCTTATGTAAAATATCTCTTAGCTGCACAAGGTGACTTCTTCAGTGGGATAAAAGATCATTTTCCCAGATAAGTGACAGATTTGTTAATTCAACTTTTTTCTTGTCCTGTATTTGAAGACTTTATTTTTAATTATGTGAATATGTATGTGTATGATCTGTATATGGGCTTGTGTATATTAGCACAGTACCTGATAACTCTCGAAGAGGACATTAGATCCACTTGAAATGGAGCTACAGGTGGTTATGAGCATCCTGACCTAGGAGCTGGGACCGAACTCCCAGGACATTCTCTGAACCTGCCGGCTATACCCTCAGCCCTCCACAATGTGACGTTTGGTTGCATCTCTCTCATTTCTCTAACTTCCCTCACACTAGCTTTTGATATTTGGTGGACTTCCCAAACAAAGTGCTCTCAAACTCTTCCTTGAGGTTTGTTGACAAAGGAGCCCAAATGAACAACGTGATCCAGTGCTTCTCTACTTTGTATAGTATGTGCTTTACAATTAAAAGGAAGCAAAATTAGACTGGATGGGGATGGGGAAAAATTAAAAGAGATCAAAAAAAACACACCAAAGGTTGGCCTCAAAAAATCCCCTCTGATCTCTAATCATCTTAGGGGTTCTGTTGCACAGTCATAAGTGACCTCTTTACTGTTGTTATGTTCTGCATATAAAAAAGTTCCTGCCTCAACTCATGGATTTGGATGCTTGGTTGTCAGCTGGTGATGCTGTTTGGGGAAGTTGTAAGATTTTTAGGAAGTGGGTCCTAGTTTCAGGAAGCAGCCTTGTTTAGGTATCAGGTCGTAGGTGTTATAACTAGTCCCTCAGTCCTGCTTCTAGAGTAAGGTCTCACTTTTGTGATCTGAGACCTGCTCCACTGAAACATGCAGCTTCAGCTATGACGTCTTCCTTACCTTGCTGGGCTGTCAGTCTCAGCAACAAAATAAATATTTTTCTCCTTTAAATTGCTTCTGGTCAGGTATTTGATTACATTCAAGAATAATAACAAGTACCTGCAAATTCTCTAACTACTTTATATTTTAAATAACAACATTAATATTTTTTGAGGTTTAAAATAATGCGAGTTTCTAATTATAATATTGCTAGATATTATTTTACATTGATTTTTAACTGTGCTTAGTCTTCCAAATACCAAATCTCTTTTATCATATTTATTAAATGCTTCTAAAGCATTTAATAGTAAATACATAGAGTACTCAGTTGTTATGTCTATTTTGGTAAACATTGGGTCTTTAATTATTCTACTGATATTCTCATTATGATGTTATGGATAAGATATGTCTTCTTGCATTCCCTCCTATCCGAATTGCAGTAGGCTTGGTTGTTTTAATCCTAGAGTTCATTCCAGGACACAGATCAAACAAGTGCATAATTGATGTTTATTTCAACAATGCTAAGGCAAAAGAAGAAAGTAAGCTCACCTTCCAGCACAGGGGCCTGATGAAGACAAGAGGCAGGGATCAGAGGCAACCTCTAGCTCACAGATGTGAAAGCCCTCTCCCCATGGCTTGCCCACTTATCCACTTGAAGCACTTTGTGGGGAAGTCTCCTTTCTCAAAAAGAAAATAATCTATTTTTACCTAAAATTCATCCAAAGACAATTAACTGCATCAGACATAAGATGTTTTATAAAAGTGGATTAACAACAAATTTGCAGAGTTTCTGAGGGTGGCTGAGGAGAAAGCACAGATCTGCTTTGTCTCTTTCCACAAAGTCTTTCTCTTCTCTTTATCTCATCAGCTTGACTATCTCATGTCTTTCATCAGTTCCTGGTATCTGCCTTCTCCAGTGTCCCCAAACTTTCTGTTAGAAACCAATCATTCGGTTTTAATCTCAACTTTTTTTTATGGTAACATGATCCCTTGTCCCTGCCTTGCAGTATCATTGAAGGAAAAAAAAGTGTAACTGGAATTGAATTCAGTTCAATTTATAATATGTAATGGTTTAATTTGTGAATTTCCTATTTTCAGAACTCTCAAAGTCCCTCGTCTCATTTTAGTGTGCTGAGTGTTTTATAAGTATTTGATAAGTCTTTTATTGCATCAATTGACACCTCAGATTGGATAGAATATTATTTGCTTAACTTTGGTTTTGACCATATTTTCACTCCAAAAATCATATAAGGTAAAATAAAAGCCTTTGAATAAACACATAGCTTCTGAAACAATAGATATTGAATGATAGCAGAACACTTACATTAAAAAATAGGACATCCAAGTTAAACTATTATTTTTGTTATGGAGTACATAAAAGTTTTATTTTGTTTCTTTTTTACCATACTGACCTTCTATTCATATACTTGTTTCTTCCCATACCAAAAATAAAATATAAATTAATCTAAATATTTATTCTTCATGAATCTAGCACCCTCACTGAAGTTAACATTTTTATTTTTAAAAATGTATATATGTGTGTCCATTTGTGTGTTTTGTTAGTAAGTGCAGGTGCATGTGAGGGTCAAAAGATTCTGATGCCCCTTGAACTGGAGTCACAGGCAGTTGTGAGTTTCCCTCTGTGGACATTGGGTCCTCCACAGGGGCAGGGCAAGTTCTTAACACTTGAGCCATTTCTCAAGCTCAAAAGTCAACTTTGAGTATAGGGACAGTTGAATATATGACTCAAAAATTCTTAAACAGCATCTTTCCTAATAATTGTGGAAATTTCAAATTTAAAACCTAATTAGATAATGAATTTGAGAGATAATATACTTTATTCAAATTAACAAGATATGAAGTCTTTAAAAAACACTGAGTACACAATATTACAATCAATTCTTTCACTGTCCTTATATCTTTTGGAATTTCATACTTGTGTTAAATTATTAAATGGTTATGAGATTCTAGATATTTGCTTCCAAAGAATAAAAAAATACATTATGTTATTATTGGTTATGCAAATACTGATACTATTTGATTTTGTTTTTTGTTTGCTTGCTTGCTTTCTTGTTTAAAACAAAATAAAGCCATGTGAACTGAGAACAGGTAGAATTATGGAATAGCTGAACCATTCCAATTATGAGTTTGTTGAGAGAGAGAGAGAGAGAGAGAGAGAGAGAGAGAGAGAGAGAGAGAGAGAGGTGGGGAGAGAGAGAGAAACTTTTTGGGGAGGGAAAGCAGGGGGTAGTGAAATTTCCTCTTGAATTTTCTGGAGTGTTCAACTCTATGTGTATAATTTGTTTTCTTATTTCCTTTGTCCAATGCCCATGATTCTTTCAAAGAACTAACCTCATGGGATCTGGAGACATATCTCTGGCTGACTTCTGAACTTCTTCTCCTCACAGTACCTTGCTCTTTACACTGTGAAAATGCTAATAAAAATTTGATGGAAGAAGTTCCAAGAGCAAGAAAACCAGCCAGCAAAAGGTGAAAGTCAAATCTCTGGAATGGTAATAAGGGGAAATGTGGGCAGAAAAATGCACATCCAAACACAACTCTAAAGAAAATGCTCCTGAGAGGTGATGTGTGCTTTCCTAGGTAATCAACAGTGGCCTAGTTAAAGCTGTAAACAATAATAGACAGTGGTGCTAAAGACTGTGTCATTCTGATGCCTAATGCTTCTGCTATATTCATAGACAGGAGCCTAACTTGATTGTTATCAGATGGGCATCAACCAGCAACTTATAGGAGCAGATGCAGAGACTCCCAGTCAAACACTTGAACAGAGCCAGGAAACCCCTCAATAAAAGGGGGAGGATGGATTGTAGGAGCTAGAGGGGTCAAGGACACAAGGTAAACACTGCCCACTGAATCAACTAAGCAGGGTTCACAGGGGCTTGCAGAGACGGATGTGTAGATTGATGTTCTTGTGCAACTCCCACCAACAGGAGTGGGGGGTGTCTCTGACTCTTCCTCTTGCACTTGGAACCCTTTACATTGTACTTGATTGCCTCCTGCAGCCTTAATATGAGAGTTCATATCCGGTCATATTGTATCTTGTTAGTCTATGTTTGATGGATATTCTGGGATGCCCACTCTTTTTTTTGAAGGCAAAAAGAGGAGGAGTTAATCTGTGGGAAGGGAGGGGGAGCAGGGGAAACTATGGTTAGGATTGAATGTTTGAGAGCAGAATAAAAGTTAAAAAAAATAATAGTGCATCATTCCATTTACTTAAAACATTCATGTGTGATTAAATGAGGAAATTGTATATTTGGCACATTTTTCTTTTTATCCTTTTCATTAAAAGTTTTTATTTGCCTCTTACAGCACTACATGCTCAATTCTACCTCAAATCTATGCCACCTTTTTGGTGTTATCCTTCTCTGGGCATGGTTGACAATCTTCTTACTAATCATATAACCTCAGTGGGGTTGTGGTACTTCAGCAGAATGCTTGAATCCAGTGCTGATTCCTTAAGCCATTTTCAAGACCTGGGGTCACCTTGAAACATGAAACTGTCTAGTGTTGCTTTGAATTCTGAAACAGTGAAGAATTGGTCACCTAAGGTGTTCTGCAAAGTCAACCGCAGGAATAGCAGGAAGAGTTCTCCTGGGGATTTTGCTTTTTTTGTAGAAAGTGAGTGTTTATGCATTTAACAAGATTCTTCTAATCTTAGGACAAGAGAATTTTAAGAATTCCGTTGATTTATATTGTGGAAAGAGGCAAGAAAATTCCTCCAGTCAATTTGGGCAGCTGTAACATAACTGCTTTAGATCACTTGATTCATTACTGAAGAAATGAAGCAGGATCAGAAAGCCTGGATATTGCATGAATCCTAATTGATTTTATAATAAAAACCTATAACCAGATATTGGGGTTAATGCTGAAAGACCAGAAGAAACAAGCTACAGACGCTTCTCACCTGGCCAACTCCTCAGCTGAAAGGGGAAGATCCTGTCTCCCGAATCCTCAGACTGAAAACCCCTGAGTCTTCAGCCAAAAGAGCTAAGCTCCTGTCTCCTCCCACCTTATATGCCTTTCTCTGCCCAGCCACATCACTTCCTGTCTCAACCTTCCTAGTGCTGGGATTAAAGATGTGTGACACCCAAGTACTGGGATTAAAGGTGTGTGCCACCACTGCCTGGCCTCTATAATTAATCTAGTGGCTGGCTCTGTCCTCTGATCTTCAGGTAAATTTTATTTGTTAGAGTACAAACAAATTATTACTAGATCTGGAAGTGTGATTCAGTAGGTTTTTTGTTGGCTAAAGGTCCATGCAGCATAAACAGACACTTATATGTATGATAATGTGCTATGAGGAACAAGGGACTTGTCTGAAGTATCTTTTCCCTGTGTTTGAGTGTGTGTGTTTCCATATTTGTATGGAGGTCAGAATATAATCTTAGATACCATCTTTCAAAATGATGTCCATCTTCTTTGGAATCAGGTTTTTCTTTGGCCTAAAGCATATAACAAACACACTGCTTGCTATAGAGTCAATTCCAGGATCCTTCCCTTCTGGAAGAAGGAAGGAATACCTATAAGGAATAGGACTGGAATACCTATAAGGAATTTTCCAAAGCCATCTCAAAAATAAAGTGAGTTCAATTGACCCATTCAATTCTTGTGATGTACTTTACACATGCAAGATATAAATTATAACCCCCCTAGTTATTTAAAATACTGTGTTCTCTCTCATAGTACCTTGACTAACATAAGCTACTATTATATAGATTATGTTGTTTTAGGCTTTCTGTTAAGGTATTTGTTTGTAATGTTTTCATATAAAACACCTATTGAAAATAAATTTAAGCATCGTATAAAGGAATCAAGTAGTTATTTATTTTTGGATGTTGTATTGGTTAAAGAAGTAAGATTTTGATAGTCTGGAACTACTTTGTCAGTGAAGGAGATACATTTGATTATGCTTTATATTTTATTGTATTCAAACCCTTAGGTAGGATCTGAATCTCAAGGGACTTCTGTTCACAGTAATCAGATTTAGAAACACTATTCTATAGTGTATTGATGTATATGTATGTATATACAGCAAATCAGATTAAAGAAGTTTAAATCTGAGTTGCCCTTGAAAAGTTTAAATTTCTACCTCTTAGAACTGAACATTGTATATTTTAGTACCTTAGCCTTGTTCTTAAAATAGTGTTTATGCAAAACAATCAGTTTCTACTAAAAAGCACAACAATTTTATATACTCATATTACAAAACTCAGATATTCAGATATGAATTCCCCTCAGTAGAAAAAATTTCATTAATAAAACCACAAATACTTTACTTCAGATGATGGGAGATCAAAGAAGAGAAACAGATTATGCAAATCAAAGGGAATTTCACTGTGAACAATTAGAAATCCCCAGTGTTTCTTTTGAAATATACATATTTTATCTATAATAATAACATCTGGTGAATAATTCATAGAAATTTAATTCCACAGTGGTTCTTCCATTTTTTGAAATCTTTTACTTAATGGCATTTGCCTGCCCTAATCTATATATTATTTCTTATCTACCAAGCTTTGTAGACATAATTTTTTGGTGAAAATGCCAAACGTAAATTGGTTTAAATAAAATACAATTATTATAGAAAATAATAGAGATGCAATTATTATAAATACAGTGACCTAATTTTAATATAGTGATTTTCATTCAGCTTAAGAGTTTAAGGAGATATTTAAGTGTAAAAAGAGATAAATTTTTTTAGTCAGCAGTTTAATAATATTTTGCCAGAACAAGAGAAGTAAAAATGTGCATGAATCACTCAAAACTAGGTTATTGTTTATTTTATGTTGGGAATCTACTGCTGGCTATGGGTTCTTCCCTTATGTGTGGTTCATATACCCAGTGAGAGACCTTGTAACACTCTGTCATAAATGGGGTGACTGCATCCAATCCTTCCCCCGAAGATAACTGAATCAGTCATATGTCTGCATAAAAATGTTTATTATACAGTGGCAGACATAAAATGGTTCTAATTTTAGATTCTAAATGCCATTTCTATTCTTTTGCAAGTTTTGTTTTTATTCTTCAGATATGCAATTCTACAATGAAACATGGTAATATATATTTCTCTTCAAGATCATTCATATTGCCTTCAATATGTCCTTCCAATTTCAAGTTTTTATGTTTAGTGACCCACTAAGTTTAATTAATAATGCACATGTTTGTATGAGTGTAAGGTCATTCAACGGAAAACCTATCAGTAACCACATCCAAACAAATTAATGATTCTATTTCTCCCAGAAATTTTCCACCAGCAATAGCTCCTTGGTGAGAGATAGTTCATGGAGAATAACTGTCCCAACTGTTCTTGGAAGCCATTCAGTTGCCTGGCTGGAACATATGTAGGTGTCGTGTAGGTAACCACAGTTGCTATGAATTCTTTATTGTAACAGCCACATCACGCCCCGAAGACAGCATGTGACAGAATCTCCACCACCACTTGCTATCCTCTACCCATTATGCTTTTTCCACTTCCATGATATCCCCTGATCCTTTGGGGTAGGGGTGAAATATGTGTCCTATAAGACTGAGTATTCAGTCTCTTATCCTCAGCATTATTACCTGCCATTCATTTCTCCACTGACTGCAGCCCTCTGCAAAAAGAAACTCTGACCAAAGTTTTGAGCAGCATAGTTCTATGGGGATATATGCAAATATTTTGAAGGCAAATTGACAGCAAAACCATTTAGTAAAAAACAATAGTTGGTTCTACCGTACGCCCTATGACCTCTGCAGCCACAGCTTATAACATCATGCTGGACATTGTTTCCTATTGAGCAAACACCAAGTCCATTCAAAACCTTTAGTTACATTATCATGGGCATGCCATTGTTGTAACAGTGGGCAAATTTTCCTGTGGAACTAGTAATCGAGCATGCAGGATCCACTTGTGGGTGAGACCATTAATGTTTCTTTTTTCTTCTCCAGAAGACTGAATAGCATTTTTTTGTACTATAAAACACTGGAGGGAAGGGTACATAGATACGAGAGAAACCAAGTTGAGCGAGTATATATGGAATCCCACTAGTTAGTAAGTTAACTTCAAAGTACAAACTGAGTTTGAATGGAATAACCTTGCAGGAGTGAACAATGTCATTCCAAGGTTCCACTGATTATTAAATTAATACCATAGTGTAATGTGTGGAATATCTTTCAATGAGTTATTGGTCAGGAAGGCTGTAGAATTCTCCACAACAATACAGACTTTTGACATTGCCCTTGCATGCACATTCAGCTACCTGGTAAAAACTTGGTGCTAAGAATATTTGCAGAATATTTGATCATACTGTGAACATCAAGTTTGCATTAATTAAATAAACCCTTGGATCGAGAGGTGGAGGCAGCGACTCGTTGACAGGAAGTAGCTATAAAGAGTTATAGTAGTCTGGAAGACATATAGAGAAATGCACAGGAAGTAGCAGGGAAAGACTTTGAGTGTGGTGGTCCTTTCTGGTTTGGGATAGCAGAAAAGAGGCCTTCTTGCTGGGTCACTAGCTAAGGAGGAAGATCAGTTGTTTCTTGGCCTCTCTGAGCTAGAAGCTTTTCACCGCAGTATATAACTCCCGAGTCTTTACTGGTAAAATAGAATTATAGAGACTTAGATAAAAAACGACGTTTGGGCCGGGCGGTGGTGGCACACGCCTTTAATTCCAGCACTTGGCTACCAAGTAAGTTCCAGGAAAGGCGCAAAGCTACATAGAGAAACCCTGTCTCGAAAAAAGTTACATTTAAATATGACATCTAAAACAAATCCAAAATATTGAGCTTGTGACTGAACAGTAAGTAGTCATTGCTCTACCAGCTCATCAGGACTCCTAAATGTTAAGCTCTGAACCATAGAACAGGAGAGTAATCTGAAACTTATCTCATTTTGGACTCATATCTGAACCTTTATGACTTACTTAAACTTTTATATCTTAGAACATTTTCCTAAAAGTGAGCTAACAAGTTAGCTTTAGCCTTGCAGAAGGATCTGGTTGATGCTGCCATGCTGACAAAGTTAGAGCTAGCCTGACCATCAGTACTGTCAGAGATCTGAGAAGGATAACCTATATCTGAGTGCAGACCAAGAAGCTTCCAATCCTATAAATTACAGAGACCAATCCCTACCCAGGTCTCCATAGCATTGGAGGCACCAGTCAAAACAGCATCAATCTTCTTCCGCCATCAGGTCCATAAGGCAGAGTATTTTTCCTGTGGAATAGGGACATGGAAGACTGACCTTGATCACGAAAAAGGGTGCAATCAATTCCAGTGTCCTACTGCTTGTCCACAGTCTGGGCTGGGTCCTGGCGGCAGGCGTTGTACTGGGGCATCTTGCCCTGTGGTCAGCATTGTCATATTTCAGGCAGAGACATTGTGGTGCCTCGTACATAATCTTCTTTGGAGACCTTGGGTCACTACTAGGATCTGGAAGCCTGTCTGATATAGTAAGCTTTTAGATCAACATTTAAATGCCATATTCTGCAGATCTCTGAAGTATGAGGGCTGTCCAGGTATATCTGAATAGACAAACTTTGTTTCTAATTACTTGTTTCAAGCTCAACCCTAAAAACATATGCAAGAGACTGAGTAAATGAGTAAACTTACATCAGTACTTACTTACCCTGACTACAATTAAAAAACTTGATTACTTTTGACTGACTATTTATGTTCTCTAACAGTCTACAAAAGTAGCCTAAAAACAATGCTTTTAAGTTGAAGCTCTTCTAGCATCAAATACAGGTTCAGTAAAGAAACCAAAACAAAATATCATTATACAACATTCTTAAGCCTGAACGTACCTTGGGTAAGAAGAAACATTTTTTAAGCCATTGGCTTTTAACTATAAAAACTGTTCTTAAAAGACTGAGATCTCTCAAATGTCTTCCACCACTGCAACTAGACTCTTTTTGTAACTCTAGTCCTGCCATACATTTGCAAGCCTCAGCTGTTTCCTATGATTCCTTTATGTTGCAAAGTTTGGCTGCCAGAGCAAGGTATATTCCTGTGTATAAAAGCATTGATGTGCAGCTTTAATATTAATCAAATACCTTATTTATTAAACATATGTTGCCATCTATTTAAATTCTCTAGAAACTTGCTGTTGAACACTTGGTAAAGACATAAGTATTAGGTGTTAACCCAGGTAGATCTTTATAACCTTAGTAAAAGATGGCTGCCAGCCACATGGCTGCCCATGAGGTCACCAGCCAAGATGGAGGAAGCCACGTGGTTGCTGTTTAAAGCTCGTTTTTCTTTTTCTTTCTTTTTTTTTTTTTTTTGGTTTTTTGAGACAGGGTTTCTCTGTGTAGCTTTGCGCCTTTCCTGGGACTCACTTGGTAGCCCAGGCTGGCCTCGAACTCACAGAGATCCGCCTGGCTCTGCCTCCCAAGTGCTGGGATTAAAGGCATGCGCCACCACCACCCGGCTAAAGCTCGTTTTTCTAAACAGTAATTACTTGCACACGTACACACAGTTGGATCCAAGTTACACACATACATACATACATACATACAGTTAAAGCTTGCTTACATTTTCAAGTCACATACCTGTATACATACACACATTAGCAGTTTGCAGAATCATTAGGCATTCTTAAGATGAAAACCAACAAGAATTAACTTTAAATTCAGTATTTGCAGGTATAAGAAACCATAACAAACAGTTTACATCACATCCCCTCTGACCTTCTACAACCATCCATATACCCTCAGTCTGTTCCTTTGATCCCTCAGACATTTACTCCAGACAAATCGCGCTTTTTCTTTTCCTTTAAAAAAGAAACTCTTACCGAAGTCTTTCTTGTGATTTCCCTCAGTACTCTAGAATATATTGTAAAGTTACAATATTTTAAACAAGAACAGAAATACATGCATATACCATAACAAGAATAACTCTCAATTTGCATCAGCACTGTACCGCAGACAAGAAACTGTTGGTGACATTCCATTCTTGGAGCCAGACCTTGATTAGGTTTTAGCCCCAGGGCAGGTCTTGGGAGCCCCACCCAACAGCATGGAAGAGAACGGGAAGGCATGCACCATGGAGACAAAAGATGCCTCCACACCCTGGCTGGGCCCACAGACCTGTAGGCCACTCCTCAGCTGTGACCCTGGAGGGGCAGTTAGTTCTCCACCAGCCCCCACACTGAGCTCCTTGAGGCTCCTGCTGGCTCCTGCCAGCTCTGCCCCATGTCCACACAGGAGCCCAGCCAGAACCTGTTGGCCATATCTGGGCCCCACAGTGCTCACAGCCCACTCTAGCACAAAGCCATGCCTAGTTCCCATGCAGTCAAGCCTCTACTCCACAGCTTTTTGAGTGAGCTGGGGCCCAGAACCTGCTGCATCTAGGCCCCTTGATGCCCACGGCTGCCTAGCCCTCTCAGCGGCGCCCTGGGTCCCCAAAGTAGCAGCTGTGCATCCACTACCTGCCGGACTCATTGCAAGCTTTCTGCTGCCTGCTGCCTGTGCTCTGGTCAGAGAGAGCAAGGAAGCAATGTTAGGTTAGTCTGTGCCAGTTCAACCACCGAAGGGATCTCCATCCCTTCGGCTGGCAATCTGGCCCACAAGTCCCAATGCATACACAAGCTCAGGCATAAAACACTCACACTTGTGGCCACAGTTCTCACACATTTATACATTTTTGAAGGTATAACAAATAACACTGACGAACAAGATAGGCAGACAAAAAGGAAGAACAAGGGCCCTACAGATGGTCCAGGCAGACGAGAGTCCGGAGAGGGAGCCTCGATAATGCCAAAGACCTACGGATGGGACAGGGACAATTCAACAGAGTCTCCAGATCCCCAGACAGACCCCTCACAGGTGTCCAAACAGACGGACCCCTCACGGGCATCCTAACAGACAGACCCCTCTCGGGCGTCCTATGACGGGGGGGGGGGGGGGACTGCGAGAACCCCCGCGTCCTGATGAGGGGTTGGAACATCTTCCAACTCCTCCAGGGTCACCTTACAGGTGCGTCCGCCAAGGTGAGCCTGTCAGATTCAACCGCTGGCTTCGGATAAGAGAATGAAAGTAAAAGGAAAACAAAGACAAGAAAATGGAGCGCTCTTACCGATTGGTGCAGATGGACCTCCGGAGGTCTTAGGGGTCCCGGTGGGGGGTCTCTGGGGATCCCGGATGAGCCCCCAAATGTTGTGCCCAGATCGTGACCCCCAGAGAGACCACCAAAGACGAGCATGCCGGAATGCAAAAGCAAGGTTTAATTTTGGATATCCAAAAGCAATACAAGCCTAGGCAGGGACTTCGTCCAATACATCCAATGCAGTGGAGGCTGGAGGAAGCCTTCATTCTATTCTTATCATTAGTGTCTTCTTCTATCACCTTTTCAGCTTTCTAACTCTTCTCTACAATATCTTCAAAACATTAAAGATATGGCATTTTATTGTTTCTTTTCTCACTCACCTATTTATGAAAGCTTCTCCTTCCATTCCTTCCTCTTTCTCCCTTCGGTTTTACATGTAACTACACGTGTCCATTCCCATGCTTCATAACTAGAAGTGCAAGCAAGTTAATCTGCTTGAGATGGTATGTGTACCCCGATATGTTACCTGTTATTCCTTTTCTTGACCACTACCTTATGAAACAACAGGAACTTTTTTAAAGGCTTGTGTTTTTGCAGTCCTTGTTTTTCATACAAATGCGTCATTCCTTTATTGGTGAAAAGGGCATGGTATAAATGCTATACCATGACAATGTCAGAAAAACATTGTATATTTTCATGAGCACTTCCGGTGGGGCAGAAACATACAATGAATTCAACTAAAGACACAATTATTAACTTTCTCAGTGTACAATAAATAGAACAAATAGTTCAAGACGTTATCAACTCCAAGTATGTGAAAAACAGAATGAAAATGAAATAAGGGTGGAAAATACAGAAAGAAGGATAGGTAAGGAAAGAAAGCAGGAATGATAAGCAGGAAGGAGAGGGCATGAGATAACCATGGAAACACAGAGACAATGCTTTTATACTTTTCTGATGTAATTTTTATTAATTGACTCTTGGTTTTATAGAATATCACTGAATAACGATCTCTTCAGTTAAAGCTTTGTTTCCACAGTATCACAGTGGAGTCTCTGGATCTTGCATATATACTTGCTTACTCAGGAAATCTACTCAGAATCTACATTGCAATATATGAAAATGCCACTTAAGTACTGTTTGACAGAAAGTGGTACAATGTTCTATAACAAAGCAATTTTGAGGGAATATACATTTCATTTGAAGATCAAATTATACATTACCCTTACCAATTTAGCCTATGGTTAAACATCATTGTAGACTTGAGGGTGTTTCTGTTTCTTTAGACAATCCACTTGCTTTGATATTGTTCTTCATATGAGGTTACATGCATATAGTTTGGTTTTCCCCTTATCTTAACCAGATAGGCAGGTCATATTCTTTCAGCAATATGACACAACTTACAACAGTATAGTGTAGATGAATTTCTAAATGGTCTTATTAAATAAAAAATATGGAGCCAAATATAGGGGTGAAAGCCTTAGAGAGATCAGGGAAATAGGGAAAGCCACAGCTAACCTTACCTGACCAACTCTGCAGCTTCCCAAGAAGTGTGACTTCCTGTCTACTCAGGCTTATATGCCTTGCTGTTCTGCCCTCTGATTTGCTCTATGTCTAGCTTTATCACTTCCTCATTCTGGCCAGCTCTGTCACTTCTTGTCTGTATAGGCCTCCAAAACAATGGTTGAAAGTGGGATTAAAGGCATGTGTCACCACACTTGGCTCTTTTCCCTAGTGTGGCCTTGAACACACAGAGATCCTGCCTGCTAAGTGATAAAATTAAGGGCATGTGCTACCACTGCCTGAATTCTATGTTTACTTAAAATGGCTTGCTTTTCCCTCTGATCTCCAGGCAAGCTTTAGTAAAGCACAAATAAAATATCACCACAGTATAGAATTCTGTGCTAATGTCAAATAAAACTCAGCAATTATTTTAATTGTGGAAATACCTTGGTACTATATAATTTGCAGGTTTTATGATACATTACTAAGCAATGAAGTCAAATTTCAACTTTTGGCCTGATGAAATGTTCCATTATTTCCATTATATGTATAATTAACAAATCTATAGATAAATTAATAGCCTGAAATCATCATTTCTTACTAATGATGATATGAAATGCTTCTCAGCCTTAAATGTTCCTTTGTTTAATTTCAGAAGCATATGATATTTGTCTCATCATTTTAATGACAATTGTTTTAATTATTTTAGTCAAAGTGGTAGGCGTAGATCATTGATTTGTTTACACAGTTAGTACTATATTCAACACATTTAATTAGATTTTATCCACTGTTTTCCATTCTATATCATATTATTTCACACAATACTGATTTCATGAGGACACTTTTTAAAACTCTGAGAATAAATTTAGTGTTTATATTTTCAGATTTTTTCTTCTTTCAATTCTAAAAAGTGTATGCTGCACATTATGACATTAACATTTATAGTAAAGGCCCATTAAATAGCAATCCTATGCACTTTAAAATGACAACAACTTCTTTATTTTATTTTAAAGTTTAAATCTAATTATCTTGTAATAGAAGAGTTTCCTAGGTAACTAAAGTAATATTTGTTCACACAGAATTTCTTCATGAGAAGTAATCATTTGGGGTCTGCTTTTGCTAAGCCTATTTATTGGTAGAGAACAAACTATGCTTTTTATATTTTTGTATCTTAAATCATGATACAACTTATTATTAAACAATTAAATTATTTCTGGTGAAGCAGTAATTAAGACACACAGAGCCATATACACTGGGTCCAAAGAAATACTGAAAAGTTAATATCCAAAGCTCACTTAACTCATGAATATACAACATCTAATGTCTTCAATTTGTTTCCAAAAGATACTCTTTTTAGAAAAATATTTTGCTGGAATTCCGCACATGAGCATTATATTTACAGTCCTTCCCGACTTTCCCTCCAAATCCTGCTCCTTCTCAAATTCATTTCCTATTCTTCTTTTACCACATTTTATTGTCTATACAGATGCGTGTGTAAATACAATGTAGTGAATATATTTATTGTTGCTCTTCTGTACGTATTTAGGTCTGACAACTTGGGACTGGATCAACTATTAGGAGTTGTTGTCCTGGAAGAGATCAATTCTCCTTTTCTCAACAACAGTTAATTGACGGTAGCTCTTCATGTCAGTGTAGGGCCCAGAGAAATTTTTGGCATGTCAACTTATATTGTCACTGTTCAGGTCTTGTTTAGACAGCCATGTTGTTGAAATTTGATAGATACAGCACCCCTTTCTTGTTGAGAAGACACTATCTTATAGCATGCATCTAGGTTCTACAGCAGTTGTATTTTGTATCACCCCCCTTTCCATGAAGTTCCCCAAGCTTTTTGGGGTTCTACCACTGGGGTTTGACAGCAAATGTTCAATTATCCTCTAATGTTACTAATCAGATAAAGAATTAAAATTCAACTCTTGGCCACAAACTAGTTTGAATATGATGTTATATTTTATGTTAAATGATAGAAAAATCTCTATTGCATATTCTAGGTAATGAGAAAGTCTCTTTCATTTTAATTAATACATAGGTCATATCTTCTACTATAATTTATCCTTCTCAGATCTCTGATGTTGACTGGCAAGCTAAACCCACCCTGGTTACTCCCTCCACTCAACCCTCTCTCTCATCCATAGTCAGAGTATTCAGCCAGTCCTCCAGCCCCTCCAGACTCCACCTGTAACTTGCTGCTTTTAAGATTTTTTTCTTTTTTCATCCCTTTGTCCCCTTTCACTCATGTCCTTTTCCCTTATTAAAAATATATATCCTTTCCAACTGACATAAATTTTGCCTTCTACACCAACAACAGCCCACACACACCTCTCTCTCCCTTCTCTTAATTTCCATAGCTTCTATTTGTATACCTTTCTTCTCAATGCCCCTGGATGTCTACTCCCAGGACCTTTTGTCTTGGCATACATGGATACTGACATTCAATATTCCCAACAACTAACCCGGACTGTCATCCTCAGAGTTGTCAGAGACATTCCACACTTTTACATCTCACTTTAGACCACCTTGTGCATCTCCACTCCTTATCTCTGCCATGAAAACCTTCCCCTCACACTCTATTCCCACCACTATCTCTCAAACTCTTTCAGAGGACTCCAATTCCTCCTACCACCTCAGATTCTATCCCTCCAAACTTCTCTCATCAAAACTCATCTATTCCATTTCTTACCTGTAAAGACAATAGTTGTGCCAACTTGACAGCTCATTAACTTGCCTTTTCATCCCTTATAACTCTTCCCACTTCCTTCCAACCTACCCTGCTACATAAACAAAGTAACAAAACCCCTAATCCTCCGTGAACACAGGATGTTACTCTCTACTTACATCAAATATTTCACTCTAATACTAAATCCCTTTTATTCTTTGTCCAAACACACCTGACTCTCACTTCAGCAGATAAGACTTGTTTACAGAATCTAACCCAAACCTACACAGTATGTCACTGAACTAATTAAACCTCCACTACACAACCTTTGCCACTCACCAAATTATGTAAGACTGAAGTTAGAGTCTAAGAAACGTTTTAAGGCATGTAAATACAAATTATGAGGGTCTGAAGAAGTGATTTAATGTATGAGTATGAGAAAGAAATTTAACGCATATGAAAAGTTGTTTCAGGTTTATTTTCTTCTCTCAATGATATTGTTTGGGTCCCCAAACTTTTACTATGACTCAAAGAAATAAATCTGCTGCCCTTTCTACAATATAAATTTCAATACAGTTTATAACAAAATGGTAATGCTACATATTTAAAATGTTACTCTTTTTTTATAAAATTAAAGATTTATATAAAGCTTCAAGAAATCAACTTGAATCTACCTGTCACAGATCAAATAGACTCCAAATAACTACTGCTGCCAACTGACATCTAGTTTCCCCTCCGTCTATTCCTGAGGGTGGGATCTCTTCCCACTTCCCTGGGATCTCTTCCCACTTCCTTGGGATCTCTTCCCACTTCCCCGTCTTTTGATTCCCCTTCATAACTACCAGGACCATGAACCTAAAATTTCAAATGTACATCCAAGTTTTAAACACCTTACCTTTACCATCTGTCCCTAATCTACTGTTCTAATAATTTCAAATCTATTACAGACTGCCCCAACAACTCCAGTGCCAGCCCCAGATATTTTTAGAAATCTACGTCTTGGTCCATCCTCACATAGTGAAGTTCCCTGGGCCCAGAAGTCCCCACAAAACCTGGAAATGTATTGACACCTGTTCTTTCTGGCCTTAACCAGAAACCCAGCTTCCTTGGGTACTTAGGAATGATACCCTAATGTCAGCAAGAAGCAGTCAAAGAGAATGATGACCACTTACCCAACACCCAGCAGCGCAATAATAAAACAAACAGGAGGGAATAAGGGGACTCTAACAGGCCCAATCATGGCAAACACGAACCTAACCTTGGCAATCATTGCACACAGATTTTGTCCCTTTACCCCCTTTCTTCTCCCTTGCTAAAACCAGTACATTCCTAAAGCTAACCCCCAAGATCTGTTCCCTTGTTTCGCCACTGACTCCTTGAGAAAAAACACCAGGGTCCAATGTTCAAAATCATTATTTGGGTAATATGTCCAATCAGGATTTAGCAACTCATGCTAACACAGTATCTCCCCCTTTCCTCCTAAAAATCAACTCCTGCAGAAATATCCTATTTTGCTTCTCTCTCTTTCTTTCTTTCTTTCTTTCTTTCTTTCTTTCTTTCTTTCTTTCTTTCTTTCTTTCTCTCTCTCTCTCTCTCTCTCTCTCTCTCTCTCCTTCCTTCCTTCTTTCTCTCTCTCTCCTCCCTCCCTCCCTCCCTCCCTCCCTCCCTCCCTCCTTTCTTTCTTTCTTTCTTTCTTTCTTTCTTTCTTTCTTTCTTTCTTTCTTTCTTTCTTTCTTCCTTTCTTCCTTTCCTTCCCTTCCTTCCTTCCTTCCTTTTTTTCTTTCTTTCTTTTTTCTTCCTTTCTTTCTTTCTTGTTGCTGCTTGCAGCCCACCCCCACCTCCTTTCCCCTCCAGGATAATAAATATCCTTTATGTGGAGAATTTGATGTCTGGGTATGTGCTGCACAGATTCTGGGGCCTGACCTCCCTTTTAGTTCCCACCATCTCATAAATTGTCAGTTGTGTGATAATTTCAATATATCCTGAGTATTGGTATTGAGTTAAGTGAGTAACAAGTAAGTTTCTCAAAATATGTTTGCTTGTGTAATCAGGATTAAAACATCAGCTGGAGAGATGGTTCCACAGTTAAGAATGTTTGCTGCTCTTTTAGAAGACCCTGGTTCCATTTCTGTCACCTAACTCAGACAGCTCACAACTACTTGTACTTTCAGCTGTAAGAGATCGTCTCTTTTGGCCTCAGTGGAAACCACACACAGGTGGCCTGCATACAGTGAGACTCACACATGCATGTGGAAGCAAAAATAATTTGTTAAAGTATGTCTTCTTAGATTATGGACATATGGGAATATCTTGTTCCTTTTCGATAGAAAAATTTCTATGTTCTAACACAGAAAACTTCAAATGTGCTACGAGTTCAGAATTCTTATTTTCACATTTCACCCAATCCTCCTGTTTTATCACACTTTTTCTGTGCCTTGAGAATCTCCACTGTGACTCACACAGCATCTTAAATTAACCCGTTTCTATAAATCTATAAGTTGCCACATGGCTTGTGGCTTATAGGTACTTTACACCATTTAGGTTGTTTCCATTTTTTCCTTCTTGTGAAAAGGGTGACCAACAACATTGTTGAGCAAATATTTGTGAAGTTGAAGGCTTTGTCCTTTCGGCATAAGCCAAGAAGTGGCATAGCTGAGTCACGTCTTAGATTCAGTTTTAATTTTTGAGACTTTTCCACACTGAGTTAGTTGCACAGTGGGTGCTCCAATTTGCATTTCCTTCGGGAGTGACTAAGGGTTTCTCTTTCTTCAAACCTCACCAGAATTTGTTGTCATTTGATTTTGGCCACTGTGACTGGGGTGAGAAGTCTCACAGTTGCTGTAAATTGCATTTCTGTATTTCGCAAAGATAATGAATAGATTTCAAGGTATAAACATATTTATTTTTTTATTGAAAAATCTTGCTGGGCGGTGGTGGCGCACGCCTTTAATCCCAGCACTCGGGAGGCAGAGGCAGGCAGATCTCTGTGAGTTCGAGGCCAGCCTGGGCTACCAAGTGAGTTCCAGGAAAAGGCGCAAAGCTACACAGAGAAACCCTGTCTCGAAAAACCAAAAAAAAAAATAAAATAAAATAAAATAAAAGAAAAATCTTGTTTTGATCCTCTTACTTTTCTTTCACTGACTCTTTGTTTTTTTAGTTTTTGCATTCAAGATGGTAATCCACTGTCTGACATATAACTAGCAGTGATTCTACTCCATTCTTTCAGTTTCTTCTACACTAAATTGACTATGCTCTTAGCTTTTCAGAAGCATGCTAGCTTGATGAGGTCCCAGTTGTCAGTTGTTGGCTCTAATTGTTGGGCAAATGGTATCCTCTTCAGAAAATCCTTTCTTATACCTATACTTTGTAGGATACTGCCTATGTTTTCTTCTCAAAGTTTTAGCATTTTAGGCCTCTGATTTAATTATTTGACCACTCTGGATTTCATTTTGTAGAGGGTCATGTATATAGGTCTAATTTGATTTTTTTTTGTAGGGATTGTGATTTTTCTCCAGTATTTACAGCAGAGTTTGTTGAAAATTCTATCTTGTCTCCAGCATTTGTTTTTTTTTTCTAGTTATTAATACTCATATTGGCATTTTCTATTTTATTTCTTTTGTTGCATTCTTTACATATATGTGTTTGTGTCAGTACCACATTTTGACTTTTATTGGAAGCAATCTGTAAATTGCTTTTAATTAGATGGTCATTTTTAGACAATAAGTACAAATCCATGAACATGGAGTGTCTTTGCATTTGCTAGTGTTTTTCTCAATAGCTTTCTTCAAATATTTGAAACATAGTTAGTTTATTCCAAGATTTTTAATGTCTTTGATCCTATTATATATATATATCTATCCATGATCTCTTTGTCAGTATGTCTGGTATCTCTAAAAGGAATCATATTATTTTAGATTTCTCTAAAATTATATAATATATATCATATTTCCTATATGCAGTAGATATATATGAGCCATATGGGACCCATTAATATCAGTATAAAGGTTATTAAGCCACTTGGGTTGGAAATCCCCCTACATGAACCATATAATAACAAAGCCAAGTACGAATCAGGGAAACCTTTTTAATGCTTGGTCATGGTGGTCCAGGTGAGGCCCAAAACAGTACAGGCTATCTATGTAGTCCTTGGTTGCTTCTCAGGGGTTTAGAGTTTGACCTTAATGTTGAAGACACTGAACACATAGGACACAGAATTTGTTTGATATGATCTGGATTTGACATGTGAGACTTTTTACTTTGTTCTAGCTTCCAGCATACCAAAAAATACTATTCAAGATGCTACAGAAAGAGGAAATTAAAAAGTCCTACCAATCTAAAACAATGACCATTATGGCAAGACACCTGTATATGCAATAAAGTGGCTCTCACATGTCGATGGCGACCATCATCTCTCTAATTGGACTTAAGGCCCACCCAACAGAAAGGAAATCATTCCTGTTGGCAGAAATCTCATCCATTTCATAGGGATATTGAGGTCATGGACCTTAAAAAGAATCTACTACATTATTTTGCTATACCAGTGTAACCCGATCTTAAATGGTCTTATTAACTAAAAACCCACAGCCAGATATTGGGGTAACAGATGAAAGATCAGAGAAACAAAGCAAGCCATAGCCAACCTCACCTCACCAACTCCTCAGCTGAGTCAATTTCATGTAGTCCAGGGTAGCCTTGAACTCACAGAGTACCAATTGGATCTCTGCCTCCTGAGTGGTAGTATTAAAGGTGTAGGCCACCACTCCCAGAACTCTGTGTCTAATCTAGTGGCTGGCTCTGTCCTCTGATTCTCAGACAAGCTTTATTAGGGTACCTAATATAATATATCACCCCATACCAGAATAATTACATACTGCATTCTAAATCTTATGAATGTACCCAGAACTAAGTGATCATCATAATTCTCTCTTTACAGTAAAACAAGACCATCACAGAAATCCACAACTGGATACAATGCAGAGATCAACAGAGAATTGGGGGCCCGCCCTTAAGGATAAATATATTCCACAGATCCTGAATCAGGAGACATAGGAGAAGAGGGGTCCAGAATAGAAGGAAGTCTTCTGTTTTACAGTCATTCCAAGATATGACTGCATAAACACAATACAAGACCCTAACAATTGCAATATTGATGAATTTGTTAACCTGGAATGTGAAAAAATTTGCATTGCGCCACATATAGATAAAAAACTATATGTAACTAATGACTGCTGAAAGAAGGCAGACTTAATCTCTCCTGGAAATGAGTGTGTGTGTGTGTGTGTGTGTGTGTGTGTGTGTGTGTGTGTGTTCCTGTGTAAAACAAAGTAATCAAAGAAAAAGAGAAGCTATCAACAAGAGAGTGGCAGGATATGGGAGGGCTTGAAGAGATGGGGGCTGAAGTGTGTAAAGGGAAGCAGGAGAGTGATGTTATTCTATTTTGCTGTGGATATTGCTCTATATAAATAAAACACTGATGGCCAGTGACCAGGCAGGAAGTAGGTTGCCAGGCAGGAAGTAGGTGGAACAAGAAGAGAGGAGAATGCTGGGAAGCAGAAGGCGGAGGGGAGAGACACTGCAGCCACCGCCAGGACAAGCAACATGTAAAGATGCCGGTAAGCCACCAGCCACGTGGCAAGGCATAGATTTATAAAAATGGATTAATTCAAGATAAAAGAACAGTTAGCAAGAAGCCTGCCACGGCCATACAGTTTATAAATAATATGTGTCTGAGTGATTATTTTATAAGTAGATTGTGGGACTGCAGGGCTTGGTGGAGCCTGGAGAGAAGCCCTCCAGCAACATATTTCAATTAAAAACATATTAGAAACAGAATTATAACAGTACCAAAAAAGAAAAGAAAAAAAGAATTTCAGTAATCCATGACAAATTAGATGCTTAGTAGAGCTGACATGGTTACTATGAACACAGTTTTCATGGTTCAGATTTTAAGTCAGCCAGCTTTTGATTCTTCAGAATCAAGGGAGAAAGGGCTGCTACCCCATGCTCATATTGTGAGGCCCATTAAAAAATTCCATACCCACTTCCTTTTTTTCATGTCTTCAACTCTATAATGATGGGAGTATTATCTAAAAATGATAGCAAATAAATTACTTTAGAAAATAGAAAATAGAAGCATACAAGATGTTACAGAAAATTATTCTGGAAAAGAAGAAAATGACAAGAGAAAAAAATCTTGTTCTCACAAGAAATAAAAATATACCTCTGAGGAATGGTATAGCTTGACTATAAGATAATTATGTTTCCACCTATTTGTTTAGCCTAATGGCTTACTAAGGGGCTGAAAATAAGTGATGTCTGAGTGCTCAAACTTAATGGGATATTTAAAACATCTTTTTTATGGCCCAGGGAACACTGAGAAGAGATAAAGGAAGAATTTAAGAGCAAGAAATTTGGAAGAAGGACTAGGAAATTCTGTCTTCTCTGCATGCCAAAGCCAGTTGTCACATTGCAACCTCAGATGTACATATTAGATCTCTCTATAAGACAGCCTGTCAGTAGTCGGGCATAGGTCAGACGGGTCTTACAAGGCACTGGTCCTTCTGGTTTACCTACTGTCTATATATTGACCTTAGGACAAGGATGGTCCTTGCTTCCACTTTATACTGAATGAATACTTCCATACTCAAGGGAGGGATGAGGGATGACATCAGTACATGAGTGATGTAAAAGGATTGGGGGTGAGGATAATCAGAATACACAACATACATCTACAAAATCTTACCATTGAATCAGTAAGAAACTATCAAAAATGAAAAATAAACATCAAACATTACATATAATAACTACATATTAAGTGTTGTTCTACTTAAAGGGGAAGAAAATCAGTGTATCTTTGTTCTGTGATCAGTACTCTTGAAGATTTGTAAAACAAGACAGCAGAAATTCTTTAAGAACGAAGCAGGCACTATACAGGCCCCGCATACAGTCTTTAGATGACTTTTGGGGTATGTTATAATTATTCCAACATTAATAAAATAAAAATAAAACTATGAAAAACAACAGTAGTGTTGAAAGTGTGAAAAGTGCATCTAAAATGAAGCAAGCAGTTATAATTATTAATAGCCAAGTAACAAAGTCACTTGGAATACAGATATTCATTAATATGCCAAACCACAATATTTGAGCAGTAAAGTAACAAATATTGATAAGATAAGCAAATGTAAGTATAAAACTGAAAAAATGTTCAAATGATTGGAGAAATTTGTCCATAGGTTTTTCCATAGATTAGACTTTGAGCCTATTCTCCACAAATTTTCTTTACATTCAATACAAAGATATACTAAAATTGTTTTTTATGAAATTTGTATTTATTTATTGAATCTGGGGGAAATAAATTGTCTGTATTTGTATTATATTTCCAATTCAGTAACTACCTTAATTTAGTTTGAAGACATTTTGAAATTATAATAAGTTTTAACACTTATCACCAAGTTTAAACTTTTGAATATGGCAAGTGTACAAAGGGAGACATTTAGAAACATATAATGAGAGTCGTATTGTGTCAATTAACTTTTTGTCTCTTTGAGAAATGTCTTAGAGACACAACAGAAAGTGCCAGGTGTGGAAACAAGACAGGTCAAGACAAAGACTTCAAAGCTGTACCCTCATTAACCTACATTCTCCAACTCACTTGGTTCCAGCCCTCAGAGTTCAAACACTACCCAATACTCTATCCAAATTATGAAGTCGTTAGTCAGTTAATCATTTGACTGAATAAGAGTTTAATCATCTCCATAAATGCTCTAATAGACATATCAGGTGTTATGTTTCACGAATGTAAAATTCTCTCAATCTGCTCACATTGGCAATAACAACCATATCACACATGAAGTTCAAAACAATACTTTTAAAACAAAATCATAAAATATATGATGAAGGTGATAAAATTAAAAACAGTATTTTATGAATGGTTCTAATCATTCAAAGTGAATTTCATCTTTGTTACAATTTTTAGTCTAGAGTTAATATATCCACATAATTTTGCATTTTTATCTGCAAAAGGAAATATTTAAAATAGTGAGACTGCCAGGCAGTGGTGGCATACACCTTTAATTGCAGCACTCTCGAGACAGAGCCAGGAGGATCTCTGTGAGTTCGAGGCCAGCCTGGTCTACAGAGCAAGACCCAGGACAGACAACAAAACTACACAGAGAAATCCTGTCTTGAAAAAAATCAAGACAAAATAAATAAATGAGTAAATAAATAAATATATAAATAAATAAAATAGTGAAGCTCTAACAACCTAAATATATTATGAAAGTAATAAATGTAAGAGTAATAATTCACAAAAGGCTTGTAAGTTAAAAAAAAATGTGCCCAAGAAAAGCATTATAATACACAAAACACCATTGAGTTTGTTCTGACTTTCCCATCTCCTGCTAGGCGTGGGCCCACACATATGTGTTGCTTGAACATCCAGTAAGATTCAGTTGAGAAAAATAATTTTCCTCTGTGAATTGATATCAGTTGAAGACAGTTCCTAGGTTTGTGATGGGGCCTTATGTTCTCATCTTCTCTCAATACTGATACCCTATCTAGCTTAGACCTGTGCAGGCCCTGGGTGCCTTGCCACAGTCTCTGTGCATTCCTATGTGTGTGGGTCCTGTCAGTTTTAAAAGGTGTTATTTCCTAGGTGTTTTCCATCCCCTTGTAGCTTCTAGAATCCTCTGCCTCCTCTTCCACAGAGTTCTCTGAACCCTATAGGAGGGGATTTGATAGAGATACCACATCTAGGAATGAGTGTTCTAAGATCTCTCATTCTCTGTACTGTTATTGTTGTGGGTGTAAGTATTTGTTCCCATCTGCTGCAGAAGGAAGCTTCTCTGCTGATGGCCAAGAAAGATACTGATCCATGAATGTCATTGAGGGTCATTTTATTGATATATTCTTTTAGTACAATAGCTGTATTTAGTTTCCTGCTTTGCTGATGGCCAAGAAAGATACTGATCCATGAATGTCATCCTGGGTCATTTTATTGATATATTCTTTTAGTACAATAGTTGTATTTAGTTTCCTGCTATGGCTGTGGCCCAGCTAATCTCAGGTATTTTGGTTACCCTGGCAGTAACAGGCATGAGTTCCATTTCATGGAGTGGGCCTCAAATTCAATCAGATATTGGATGGTTACTCTCACAACTTTTGTACCACTGTTGTACCAGCTTATCTTGCAGGAAGGCCATCATAGTAGATTGCAGGGTTTGTAGATTTGTTGGTGTTTTCATTTCTCTTCTAGTATTAAGCAGAGTTCCATGAATACAAGTCAGTAAGTGTGAGGGCTCTAGGTAGACATGAGCTCACCTTCCATCTTCAGTGAGTTATGTAGCATTATTGTCAGCATTAGAGACTTAGCATTAGTTTGTGAGAACAGTCAACAGCCATGGCAATAGTTTAGATTGTTGGAAGGTTTCCATGACGTATTTTTGGCTAACAACTCCATTCGATGTAACTTACTCATGGCACTAGAGGTAATATTTGATGACACGAAATATCTAGTTGTGACTTTTTTCCCTCTCTTATTTGGTGATTGTATTTTGATTTCTTTGATATATGTATATATTTTAAGAAGTTTCTTTTTCATGACTTTTCTATATGACTACTCAAATGGTTTTTATTTTTAGCTGTCCCTCTCTGTATACAGTTTCTAACTCTCTCCTTCCCTTCCCTTCCCAATTTTATCCTCAGACTGAAGCCCCCAAACACATAAATCTATCTATTATTAACTATTCTATTTCCACTTCCTAGAGATTCTTTCCTCTTTCATAGTCCCTTTCTCTATAAATAAGCTCTGTGTCTACATGGCTTATCAAAGACTTGACAGTTAAGACCCACATATAATTGAATGCATACTGTAGTTTTGTTTTACTTGTTTTTGCTTATTTTTTTAGTCTTGTTTATCTCATTCAGTATGATTTTTGCAGCTTCATCTTCTACTTGTGAATTTCATTATTTTTATTTTTTATGGAAGAACAATATTCTATTGCATAAATGTACCATATTTTCTTTATGCATTCATCCATTGACAGACATGTAGGATATTAATAGTGTCTGGATATTATAAATACAGCAGCAATAAACATGGTGAAACATGTTTCTGCAGTAGGATGTAGAATCCTTTGGGCATATGCCAAAGTTTGGTACAGCTGGAACTTGCAGGAAATCTGTTCGCAGCTTCCCAAGGAACTGTCACACTGGTTTCCATACTGGCTATACATGTTTGTACTCCTAACAGCAGTGGATGAGTGTTCCCCTCACCCCATATCCTTGACAGCATGAGCTGTTATTTGTTTTATTGATCTTGACAATTCTGATAACTGTAACATGATTTTCAAAGTAGTTTTGATTTGCATTTTCCTGATTACTAAGCATGTTGAACATTTAAGTGTTCTGTTTCACCTTTTGAGAACTCTTAGATCAATATCTTATTTTTAATTGAATTATTTATTTTATTAATGTCTACTAAAATATTATTTTAAAATGTGTTAACTTTTTATACTGTTGAACTTTTGTTTAATGATGCAAAGATGTGTTGCATTCTTTTATGCTGCATTTGTCTAACTCTGTGAAGCTGTGTTACTTTGCCTCTCTAATATACCTGATAGTCTAATAAAAAGCTGAATGGTCCACAGTGAGGGAGGAGAAAGGACAGGAAGAACTGGCAGGCAGAAAGAATAAATAGAATGAGAAGTCTGGGAGGAAAAAAAAATCAGAACAAGGAGAGGAGGACGCTTGTAGCCAGCCACCCAGGCAACACAGCCAGTCTTGGAGTAAGAGTGGAAGTAGTGGAAGTAAGATACAGAAGTAAGAAAAGGAAAAAAGCCCAGAGGCAAAAGGTAGACAAGATAATTTAAGGTTAAAAAAAGTTGCCGGGGCGGTGGTAGGACATGCCTTTAATCCAGCACTGGGGAGGCAGAGCCAGGCAGATCTGTGAGTTCAAGGCCAGCCTGGGCTACCAAGTGAGTTCCAGAAAAGGTTCAAAGCTACACAGAGAAACCCTGTCTCAAAAAACAAAACAACAACAATAAATGTGGCAAGAAACAAGCCAAGCTAAGGCCAGGCATTTTTAATTAAAAATAAGCCTCCATGTGTGATTTATTTGGGAGCTGGATGTCAGGGCCTCCAAAAGAACAAAAACAACCAACAACAGATGTCCAATTTGTTGAGTTCTTTATGCCTTAGACATGAATACTCTGTTGAATGTGTAGTTGGTAAAGATATTTTCTGATTCTATAGTCTGCCACTTTTGTTCAAATAACAGAAGGAATAAATTAAGAAAATGATACATATTTTAGGATTTCTAAAAATGAAATATATATTATTATGCATATGTCAGAAATATAGCTTAGATAATATAAAATGTTGGCTATAAGGAATATAATTATATTGCATCTGAAGAAAAATTTATGAAGTTTTCCCAATGTCTTTTATAGAAAAAATATGCACATAAATTATATTAATTTCTGATAAACGAATCCTCTGAAATTTGTAGTTGTTGGTTTTTTGTTTGATGCTCATATGTGTTAGAGCATATTGCAAACAAACACATAATCCCCTTTGGTATCAATAATAAACCTAAGTATATTTTTGAAGCTTAGGTTGTATCTTTTCTTAGAAAATACAGATTGTTTCTTAAGGCTTTGAAATTGTAATTCATTGAAACTTCATAGACACAAGTTCAAAATAATTTTGTTTTTGGCTGAAATGTAAAATTTTCAAATCATACAGTATTTCTAATCACTTTGTTTGGTGGTTTAAAATAAAATGGCCCCCAAGGGCACTAATAGAAGGTATGGCCTTGTTGGAGTAGGTATGGTCTTGTGGGAAGAAGTGTGTCACTGTGGAGGCAGGCTTTGAAATCTCATAATATGCTCACATACAACGAGTAAGAAAGTTATTTTCCTTTGCCTGCAAGATAGAGAACTTTCAGCTCCTTCTACAATACCATTTCTACATGAATACTATCATGTCCCACCATGATAATAATGGACTGAACCTCTGAAATGTTAGGGAGATACCCCATAAATGTTTTCCTTTATAAGAATTTCCATGGTCATGATGTCTCTTTATAAATAGAAAACCTAACTAAGATATTTTGGGTCATGTGAAGCTTGCAAAAAAATTAATTTTATCTAATTTTTTAAGGTAACTTGTCTGAATCCAAGATCAACTAATGTTCTGCTACATTTCATGTGTGTGTATGTGTGTGTGTGTGTGTGTGTGTGTGTGTGTCTGTGTGTGTGTGTGTGTGTGTGTGTATACGAGTGTTTGGATGGGACTCTTTAGTACTAAGTCATGAGTGCTTTATTAAAATTTTATGCATTTGTATAATGTTCTTTGATCATATTTACCATCTTTACTTTCTTAGACTATTTCTGCCTTTACTGCCTTATTTCTGTAATCCTTCCATTCCCATTTAATTTGATGACTGTTTTTTAATTTTTATTTTTATTTTTATTTTTGGTTTTTCCAGACAGGGTTTCTCTTGTGTAGCTTTGCCCCTTTCCTGGAACTCACTTGGTAGCCCAGGCTGGCCTCGAACTCACAGAGATCCGCCTGTCTGCCTCCCGAGTGCTGTTGATGTCATTTTTTTATGGGTTTCTTCATAAGTTCCATATGTGAGAGTAAACACAATTTTTGTATTTAGGAAGTAAATATTTTTTTCTCTTAACATGAACTTCTCTGGTTCCATCCATTTTTTTTTTTTTTTTACTGACAATCTCATTTTTTTTTTGCTCTGACTACATTAAACATCTTTGTGTATGCATACCACATGGTTAAAGACGTATTTATATGCTGATGTGGACCAGGGATGATTCCAGTTTACAGCGGTAGTAGATGATACTATAAAAACCTGGGTTTGCAGGTGCTTCTGAAGTAAGCTGACATGGATTCTTAGGAGTATATATCCAAAAGTACAATGGCTGACCATTGAGAGTTACCCTTTCCCCCATATCCACTATACCTCCATATCCCTTCAGAAAAGAATAGGCCTCCTGCAGACATCAGAGAAACATGACATAACAAATTATCACAAGACTAGGCACAGACCCCTTTATCAAGGCTGGATGAGACAACCCTGTAGAAGGAAAATGTTTAGTATTTAAGTGAAATCTTTTGTCCTTACTCTTCTCTCTCTGTTTTCTCTGTATAATCTCTTACTTTTATTTAAACTTATTTTAACCCATTGAATTTTATTAGTTTTTAAATTTAATTTCATGTATGCTAGTGTTTTCTTATGTGTGTGTATGTGTGTGTATTTACTACATGTGTCCCTGGTGCCTTTTGAGTCTTGAAAAGGGGGATTAGACCCCCTGAAACTGAAATGCCTGACAGTTCTGAACCACGTGTGAGTCTTCAGTTCAGGGAACTGAACCATGTCCTCTGCACAAGCAGCAAGTATCCTTAAACACTAAGCCATGTCTAACTTCCCACACTTTATTAATTCCATGATTTAAATATTTAGTATACAGAAAATGTAACAATGTGCCCTCATGTAAACCACTCAAATGAAAGAGGATTTTGCCACAGTTACTAATATGTTGTCATTCTCTTACTAACTTCTTTAAATGTCTACTAATATACTGTACAGCTTAAGTCCATCGATCCTTTCTCTTTGTCTATTTCTCAATGTAGTTCTTTTAACTATTTCTGTGTATTTCCCATCTTTAAAAAGCATACCTATGCATTAGAAATAAGCTTTCTATACATAATGTATTTCTTCTCTGCAAGCTAATCATCTGAGAAAAGTGCCTTTGAGATATAAAAGATTTACCTATTAATTCCACATAACTGTGGCTTGAAAGTATGTGGTATATTTTCCATGCCTGTTACATATTAATGAAACCAAACTAAGCATTTATCACTATTACATTTATATTGCATTCGAATCTTGCATTCTGCTCTGGAGTATTCATGGCCTTTTTTGGTGTTCACATAAGTTTGATCATTATAATGTAAAGTAAGACACCAAGTGATATGTGAATCACTTCTACATTGAAATGATCGTGTTGTATAAATGATACCATTGCAAAACACCATCTTTCTGTATCTCATAACTCTTACAGATATCCGGAAACAGTACTTATGACTATCCTTTACAACATGCACTTTGAGTTTGCTTACTTGATTGCTTTGTTTGCTTTTCTGCATATTTCTAAGATGGCAAACATTTGATATTCTAATTAAAGTACTTTTCCAAGAAGTACTAATTATTGAATATTTTAATATGAAAAAAATATGTTGAAGAAAGAATTTCAAATGCCATTTTGTCTGCCTAATATGTAAGTTTTTAAAAAGACATTTTAAAAAAATTGTGACATTTGTATAAACAACCTTATACCCAACCAAATGAAATTATTATCTTGTGATCATTTGACCTGAAACCACAGTTATTTTTTCACAACTAAATCCTACTTCTATATCCTTCTATTAACTAACCTGTGCATCATACCTAAGAGTTTATTCTGAGTAGAGTGAAGATATAGTTTCTATATGTTAGATGAAAAATTATGATTGCAATGTTTGAAAAAATAACTTATGACAACACTGCTTAACTGAAATGATAAGGGTCACTCATAGGAAAACCAATTATGAGAATTTGAACATTTTTGATGAGCTTTTTTCTATATGTCCATAAAGTTATAGTTACGGCATAGTCATATGTTTCACGTGGTTCTTATTTGTTTTGTCATTTCTGGGGATCCACAGGACAGCAGAACTGTTGAACTGTTGAGAACAGACACTTCCACTCTACAAGGGGGTGTGCTGTCAGTACTATTCTAATTCTCATTTCTACTACAGCTATTTTGTCATTATCATCCCCAAATGTCTTCCATTATGTCACTAGTGTGGCATAACCTGTTAATTTATTTCTATTTTAATTTATTTTGTTTCACTGGTCACTCCACTTTCATCTGATCTGGACTGTAGCATTGTACTTAAGTATCTTTTAAATGTTATTCAGGCATATATTTCTGTAACTTCTATTTATATTAGGTGTTATAAAGTCTTACAGGTGAACAATTAAAAAATAACGCATTCTAAGAAGGATTCTCTGTGCAATAATTCATTGAAGAAACATAAATACTCTTGTTACTTCCATTCATATAGACTTTATAGAATAAAGAGTCAAGTGGCATTCACTACTAGCTATTTTAATAATAATATAATAAATAGCCAGAATTCAGACCTCTAAAAAATAGAGGATTTGAACACTTCTATAGTCAATCAAATATTCCAATATACACTATTCCCTGAATAAAAGAGACAAGCAAAAGTAAAAGGAACTATGAATATTAAATGCCAACATGATTTTAACATACTTATAATAAATAATTATTAGTTATCTTCACTAAATCTTAGATAATATGGGATTAAAAATTAAATAACTTATATGAACAGAAACCAGAATGGCTATAGCATCATGACATGATTTGCTCATGTTTGTGATGCTCATGGGCTCTCTCTTACCAACTGAGAGATTTTGCACAACTCTTCTATAGTAATCTGCACTTTCTGCAGTTTCTCATCACTGTAATGTTCTGTCTGTCCTCAGTTTATGTATTAAGCTGTCAATAAAACATGCAATTTCTTCATGTACTAGCCAAAACTATTTATGAGATCTTGTGTAAAATCTTTGATCTGCTGTCATCAAATTTACTAGTAGTTTGTGAGGATCCCTGTCTTTGAAGACCAAAGTCTCCTTTTTTTGTCCTGATTACATTTTATAGGCTCACTATATATCTTCTAAGCTTGTCCACTGTATTGCAGAAATTCCACAAATCACATACATTTGCTGAGCTAATGAATGAAAGAATGAAATTATTTTTCATTCTTTTAGTAATCAAAGATGTGTTTCCCATATACAAACTACAGCTTCATAAAAGCAACCTGTTAATGTCATTATATTTAACTCAGATTTTGAAGCAAGTATATGCTAACCATTTAAAAATATTAGATGCTTTGCATTTTCTTCTTAACCCAAAGTTAGCTAAGCTCACAAATTACCTCTCTTTTTTGATGTAGATACTTCAGATATATTTATTTTTATGTCAGAATTATCTTTTACAGCCATTGTCATACCTCTGGTTTATTTTTGTATTTTCATTCAACTTAAACTACATGCTTTTCACTTCAACTGTCTGAAACTAACCACTCACCTGTTCTGTATTTCTGTATTTAGTTTCAGAACTCAAGAAAAGCAATAAAATAGAAAATTAATCATTCAATGTTACCAGTAGAAAATATCACTCTTCTTGACAATGCAGTAATAAATATATTAATTTTAATTTTCAAATTTAATTATTCTGAATTAAACTTTAAGATAATTACATTATTTTCATTATCTATTCTTTTTATTGTCACAATGTCAAAAAAAGTAAGAATCCTTAGAATGAATACTTCTGCTTCCCTTTATCGTGTAGAATCTGAATATTGATTTTCCGGAGCCTTTTATTATTTTGGGGTTCTCTTGCCTCCGTTAAGAGGGTCACATGATACAAGTAGTGCTTGCAAAAATTTGCATATGCCAGTGGGTAATAATCACTGTGGTTGATCTGTTGCACTATATTTTTTAAACAATACGTTTAAAATGCAAACCTTATAACAAAAGCTCAGGGAAAGCCAAAGAAGAAAGAATAGAAAGGTTCTAAGACCCAGAGGACCAAGATGCCTTCTGGAAAATGTTTCCTATTAGACATGATAACTAAGCCTTATCCATGAAACTGCAACAATAGAGTTGTTTCAACAATTCTACATAATGAGAACATCAGTGCATATGTGTGTGCTCCACCCACATTTCATAATGCTCCACCCACATCTAGATGAAGAGCTACAGGCAGCCAATGGCTGCTGAAAAAGGGAGAGTAAGTTTTATGCAGTGCCAAATCACTTGAGTCTCCCAAGAGAGAATCCATCTCAAGTGGTCAGCCCTAAACATTAAATGAGCTGAGTAGGTGTGTGTGTATGTGTGTAAGAGGTCATGAATTTGAAAGTAAGTTGAAGAAACATAGGAGGAGTTGGTGGTATAAAAATAAAATAAAGAACTCAGGTAAGAAATTTGAAAAAATGAAGAGTGAAATTGAAAAATTTCATAAATGTTAAATTTTTTCAAAGAATTATTTCATACAATGTGGGATGGGTAGAATATTTGACAATTTAAATAGGAATATTGCTCACTAAGGTTTTTTTCAATTAAATTTATTATTTTTACTATATTTCTACAAAGTTAACATTTTCTCTATATATATATTTATATTTAATATATCAATAGTTGTGTTGGAGATATACATATCCATATATATATATATATATATATATATATATAGAGAGAGAGAGAGAGAGAGAGAGAGAGAGAGACATATATATGCACACACATATGTATATATGTTTCATCACTCCAGGGTAAAAAAATGTAGCCTTTTTTCAATGACCGCGATTAGAGAAATTTCTTATCACCTTACAATTTGGAGAAGGAATGAAGAGAGGAGAGATAGAGAGAGAGAGAGAGAGAGAGAGAGAGAGAGAGAGAGAGAGAGAGAGAATAATACTTATTAAGTAACTAAGTGTTGCCTAATATAATTCTGAAGGTTTGTTACGAACATGGGCTATAAGTCATCTCTTCTGAAGAGGTAATGGGAAGATTGCAGACATCAGTGTGCGTCTGTTCCTCCATCTCCCTCAATTCTGATGTTGTTTATTGCTTCTCTCTAGAATAGAGATCAGGTACCTCCAAAGTGAGTCATTTTTCCCTAGCAGCTACAGTGTCTGCATTTATAATTTCCTAACATTCATTTCTATATCTTAGCCCTTCACTGTAGTACTTACACTCAGCAAATCTAAAGAAGGAAGTATACCACATAAGTTCCTTACATAGGAACAGAGATCAATGTTTTAGCAAGCAAACTGCTTTAGAATTCAGTTGAGATTCAAAATATACTTTTATTTTGTGCTGATTTTGTGGCCCTAGTTAAATTCCTTAATATTGTTGACCCTCATTTGCTTCTTTTATTTTTTTTTCAAAAGAGGAAAGGTTTTAATTGGATTTTTGGCTAAAATTAAATATGCTTCTTATGTAATTGACATTGAAAATATGTAAATTTTATCCTGTTAAGGTAACAAACCTTAATAGCACATTCATCCCCAGGCAGTTTTAAACAGAATCTAATGAAGTCCTTGATTTTCAGCAACCTCAGATACAATGCTCTCCTTCTGTGCATTGTGTAATCAGCATGTGCTCATGGTTATGCTTTTGAAAAATTAGTATATATACTTTCTTCATAGTATTTAGGATTCCTCTCTCTTTACAGTAAAACTTTCTTTTCTCAGAATCCCCTGAGAGATTTTCCCTACCGACAAAATAGGAACAGCAAATATTTGCTGATAGACTGAGGGTTAAGGTTCATTAAGATTTACTTAGTTAGGAATTAGCAAGTCATTTACTTATTCAAATGATGTATTAGACCTTTTTTCATAGTTTTCTAATATATGAATTAATTTCACGAATACATTGTTTTCCTCAAGAGTTGAGTCACTCTAAAACTCGATAATAAGGTACAGAGTCAAGGCCAAATGTCATTAAGTATGGGTTATTAGCTACCAGAGATAGACAGGATGTAAGATCTCAATATATGAAGCTAGTTGCTTGAAGGAAATTATCATTAAGTTGAAATTCACTGTAAAATAATTTAACGTATAAAACAATTCTAGCTGGAATATTCTTAAGAATCACCTATAAGAATTAAAAGACACAAAATGTTGACAGACATAGAATGCATTTCTGTTTCTGTTTCTTGCAGCATGAACATGCACTTATGCTCAAACCATATACCTAAGGGTGGACACACACTTTATCAATAGAACTTGATGGATCATTAATGGCCATTGAAAGTGCTAATTGTTTGCTATTAGGAATTAACTAATATTTTTCTTTTAAGATTGATATGTTTGACAATGATAGCTTTTAGAATTTCTTTCTTTGTATTTCATACACACAGAAATATTATGCAGAAGAAGACAGTTCTTTCTTTGAGGTCACAGGCATCACTGAGTTTACATTACATGAAAAATCCTATTATGTACCTCATAGACAAATGATCGTATGTTTTTGTTATTGTGCTCCATTAACATTCTTTTTAGTTGTTCATTGTAATTTATATCAAAGCCTTGAAAGAGCAACATACATTACGAAAATATTTTTTAAATATTTACTTGTTTTTATCTGAACTGTATGTGTGATTGTGTGTATGTAGATATGTGCACCAAGTATAAGTCTGTTGCCTCTTGAATTCAGAAGAGGCCCTCAGATGATCTGGAACTGGATTTTTTGGTAGTTGTTAGTCATCGTATGGAAGTTAGGAAAGGAACATGGGTCCTATGTAAGAACAGCATGTTCTCCTAAACATTGAGTAATATTTCCCTTGAAGGAGTATTTTTGTTGTTGATTCTGCCATTTATTAAGTCAATGACAATCTGTCAAATATCTGTATTTATATCAATATAGTAGTCTAAGATTCTGTACATGCATACATACATTTAATGAAAAAATGCAAATACAATTAAAGCAAAAGTAAAATGTATGCATTTAAATAGGAAAATAAAACTATATACTGATGTCTGTTATAATCAGAAGAAATATCAGAATTGTCAACTCTAGCAATGAAAGACAAAAGAGTTGTTTTAATATCTGAAGATGGAAAATCGATTAAACTATCTGTGTTCCATAGTGAGTGGCCACACCCAAAGGTAATGTATCCAATTTCTTCATGCCCTAAGGTAATTTTAGGACTTGAAGCAAGGCTTTTGCTAAGGTTTAGATATCATCCCTCAGGAGAAGATGGATAGTAGATATGCATGCTTACATATCAAAGAGACTTTCCACATCTTTGTATTTGTAACAGTCTGAGGCTATTCATTTATATCTTAAGGAAGAACTGTATGACATTCTTATGGTACCAATGGACTTCATGAAATTTCTCAATGTATTTACTGACTCTCCATATGCAGAGAGTGTTGTTTTACATATTGAAACTGCTGAATTTATACCCGACAACACAGAATTAACCTCATTATCTACACAATTACAGGAAATCATTAGAAATAGGGAACATCCTATATATGTATAACACACATCAGATCACATATGGGTCTGTCAGATCCTCTAGCACAAGGTAATGATGAGATTGATCAGTTACTAATAGATAATGTGCTAGAAGCCTCAGAATTTCATAAGAAACATCATTTAAATACAAAAGATTTGAAAAAGGAATTTTCCATCACTTGGCAAGGAAATTGTAAAAAAAAAAAATCCTACTTGTTCCTTCAATAACCAAACTCCATTACCTACAGGAAGTAATCCTAAAGGTATACAAAGAAATGAAAAATGCCATATGGATGTATTTCATTTTTCAGAATTTGGAATATTAAAATAAGTACACCATACCATTGACACCTATTCTAGATTTCAATGGGCAACTCCTATGAGTTCTGAAAAGTCTGACTCTGTAATTATATACCTATTAGAAGTTATGGCCATTGCGGGAATACCTGTACAAATTAAGATCAACAATGCGCCAGCATATGTCTCAAATCAAATGAGACTTTTTTTTTTCTTATTACAATATAAAGTATGTTACAGGTATACCACACAATCCCACAGGCCAAACAGTCACATAAAATCCAATCAAACTTTGAAGGATATGCTAAATAAACCAAAACAGGTAACAATGACTCCTATAAATAGATTACATGATGCTTTGTTAACCTTGAATTTTCTCAATGCAGATGAGAAAAGAACAACAGCTGCAGAGAGACATTGGACAACAGAAAAAAAAAAAAAACAACAACAACAAAAAACACAACTCCTGAGCTAAACCAATTAATTTACTTCAAAGATGTTTGGATCTCGGAATGTAAACTAGAATATGTCCTATGTTGGGGAAGAGGTTTTGCTTTTGTTTCTGCAAGAGAAGAAAAGCTATGGATACCAACAAAATTAATAAAATTTCCCTTCAAACAGGAGAAACCCTGATGAGAAGAAGTAATAGCTCATCTACCAATGTGACATTGCTACATGTTGTAAGGAAAACTCAACAAACAAGGGTTGGGGCAGGGTTCTGTCTTTGCTGTGTTTTTTTTTTCTTTATAGGATAATTCAAATACCCATCTTCAAGAAATCATAAGGCATTGAACACCTAGATGTCTACCAGATGAAAGAAGGACCTATTGCCACCAATATAGTCTACAGGGTAATATTTCACTGCCTAACATCTATATCTCTTTAATTCTAGAATAGTTGTGGTCCTGATTCAATTATAAATATCAATTATATTGTAATTGTATATGTAATTGATATAATTTATCAATTATAAATCAAGCTGGCTTTGGAGTTGGAATGTGGCTCTCTCCTTCTCTAAACCCAAGCACATTGTTAACAGAAAAAATTAAGAGATTCTATGTTATATCGGAAGAGCCAACTGGTGTGAGACAGAAGAAAACCAATAATCTAAGGACTATTGTTATCAAGATTCTATTTCTTATTTTTATTTGCTTATTCTTGATTCCTCAGAATCCTTTCTTTTATGTCATGTCAAATTTAAATCCAAACTTTGCATTTTGATATTAATAATGTTCAAGTTTTCCACAACTGTAACACAGATCTTAAATGGTCTTACTAAATAAAAAACTCAGGAGCCAGGTATTAGGGTGAATTCTGAAAGATCAGAAAAAGCACAATAAGCCACAGCTAACCTCACCTCGCTAACTTTTCAGCGGATTCTGTTTCCTCAAACTGGAAGCCTCTGAGTCTTTTTCTGAATTGATCTCAGTTAAACTGTTCAAAAACCTAAAAGCTTAAAAGCCTAAACATCTCTAGTTCTTAGTCCTCATACCTCATATACCTTTCTGCTTCCTGCCATCACTTCCTGAGATTAAAGGCATGTGTTTTTCCCAAGAAAGACAAGAAATCTCAAGTCCTGGGATTAAAGGTGTGTGCCACCATGCCTGGCTTTGTTTTGATTGTGGCCTTGAACTCACAGAGATCCAGATAGATCTCTGCCTCCTGAAAGCTAGAATTAATGGTATGTGCTACCACTGCCTAACATCTATGTTTAATATAGTGGATATTCTGTTCTCTGGCCCCCAGATAAGTTTATTGGGGTGCACAATATATGAACCACACACAGTGAAAAATAAGTTTTCCCAACAGCAATATCTGAAGTCTCCAAGAAGAAAGATGGGACCCCATAACAATGACTCACTCTACTCAATACAGAATGATGCTATTACACCTATTACTTAATGATCAGCTTTGGACTGAAAACTCTTCAGGACAGTTTTAAGATGAGATGGTTCATCATACTACACTTCTTGTCAGAATCTCAGACAATCTTATCCATTACTCTGAGACTGGCTGTAGACCTATGGCTAGCCCTATTGATACCTAACTATCTAAGCTTTCTTATAGGACCCCACTGATATACTGTCACCCCTAAACAGCAGAACGCAATTCTAAGAAAATGACACTCCTCTCACAAAGTTTTCATTTTTCTCAGGGTTATGGATGTATGGTTATAGGGTTGGGGTAGACTAATAAAATTTAGACTCAATATTCTCCTTTAGTAAAGAAAAACAATGAATAGTTACAGTACATTAAGGTAGATTTTTGTATCTACTAGTAAACTGATTTAGCAAACTATCAGTCTTGGATAATTTGCACTGATAATGATTCTTGTATATTTGATATAAATGTAAATTGTTCTTAAATTCCTATTTAAGATAATTTGTAAATTGATACAAATACAAAACTATGTTTGTTGTATTGTACACATATTCCTACTCCTGTTTGAAATGCTTTGTATATTGATACAAGAATATTTATCATACTGCATGTATGCTCTACCTCTGTTTAGTATACTTTGTATATTGATACATATTAAGGATATTTTTGTCATATTGCTTATTGTACTATACATTTCTACCTCTGTTTAAAATTTTTTGTGTATCTTGTCACAATTTTGAGGTCATTGTCTTTATACAGTACATCTGTTTATAGACTGTTTACCTTGTTAATGTGAAGCCTTGGTCCTTAGATTATTTAGGCAGAGAAGACTTACAGAGCTATAGTCATCCATGCTTGTCATTTCTATAGTTATATTAGTTAGGTTCTCCAGATTTACAGAAACATATGTCAAATGGATAGGTAATCTTCAAACACTTCATAGACCTAGAAAATATGGCATTTAAATGTTTTGCTGACTTAGAATTCTGTTGATGTAAGACACGATTGCTTTTGTTAGCACAGATCTGATCCTGAGAGAATGTTGAACTTCTAAGACATTTCCGTTTGGAAATTTTTCTTCTCCTTGACACAAAATGGCCTGGTGGACAAAGAACTGCCCTTGCCTCAACTGCTGACAGTATAAACGCTGTCCATCCTGGACAAGCAGGACACAAAGAAAAGTGCCTACTAAGCTCTGCCAAGACAGGGTAAGATAGTCTTTCAAAATTCCTGCTTCTGAAAATGGTCAGTCAGATATTCTAGGTCTGTAGCCAAATTGGATGCCCCAAGGATGCTGAGAAACTTTAGGTGACTGTCCAGGCTGCCACTTGTCTCTGTCTATTCTTGTAACAATTTTGGAAATTGCTTGCTTGCATTTTCTGTTTCCTCAGGTATTATTATGCTCCTTCTCAGGTTTTTGATAGAGTTGAAGACTATATAGGTACAGTTACAATCTTCTCATTTCTTAGTTAGTATATCTGAGTACTAACTACAGTTAAAATCTTCAAGATAAGACAGCTATTGGACTAATCTCAGTAATTACCATTTTCCTATGTCCTGGACATTTCCGGACATTTAGCATGTCTTTATTGTTTGCTGTTATGCTTGCTGGTTGTAGTTAAATTTTTGTGTATGTGACTACCCTTTGTTATTCCTGGATATTGATAATCATTTTTATTGTATATATTTTACATTAAGTTTAGAACCTTTTTATTTAGACAAAAAGGGGAAATGTAGTGGTATTTGCTCCACCCATGACCTTAGGCTATAGGTCCCAGGGGTCGTGCTTCCTGCCATTGTACATGACCTCTTACATGGGAAGGGAGATGGGTCACATGCCCCTTCACCCTGCTTCTGGCTGTGATGTGGATTCGCTCCTGGTCAGATCAGAGTATGACTTCAGCTGTCTACTCCATTCTGTATTCGTGAGTGTATTTCCTCAATTTATAGCTTAATAAATTCTTTCACCCACTTAATAGACTTATGTGGATTGATCATAATAAGTTACTAGGAAAGTTTAGAACATCTTGAACAGTAAGGATATTAACCTCTTTGATTTAGGGAAGTTTTTTCTACTGAATAAATTTAACTTTTAAAGCAAATGTCAAAATTAAGAGGAAGGAACCCAGGATTCCCATACATTACATGAAACTATAGTACATTATCCATAAGAGAGGTGCATTTGGTACAATTTATAATCCTATACTGAGACATCATACTATACAATTCACAGTTTATATTAGAGTTCAGGCTTGGTTTACATCTTGTTGATTTGGACAGAGAACAATGACATATAACCATCTTACAGAAAAGTCACACATCTTTAAAACTAGTATGTGTTTTGTCAGTTCATCCCACAATATCACTTAAATTTTGATAATTCTTGATATATATGGACTTTTTTTTTCATTTTGTGTGCCTCCAATTGTTTTATACTTGGAATCATACATTATCCAGTCTTTTCAGACCTCTGTATTTCACTTTATAATATTAATCTTCAAACATCTCTTTTTATGCTTTGTAAACTCATTTTCTTCTAGCACTATTAAACAGTCCACTATCTGTATATACAGCAGTTTGCCAATTCTTGTCCTATGGACATCATTTATGCTTCCATGGCTTGACAGTTATGGATTGTAAACATATGTGTGCAAGTTTTTAAGTGGAGAGGGCTCAGTCTGGTCCCATGCAGTTTCCACAGCTGTCAGTCCAAAGTTCATGAGTTCCTTTGAGCTTGGTTCAGTTGTCTCTGTAGATTTCCCCATCATGATCTTGACTCCCTCTTGCTCATATAATCCCTCTTTCCTCTCTTCAACTGGACACCTGGAGCTAAGCCTGGTGCTTGATTGTGGATCTCTGCATCTGTTTCCATCAGTTACTGGATGACGGCTCTATGACAACAGGGTATTTACCAATCTGATTATCAGAGTAGCCCATATCAGGCACCCTCATCATTATTGCTAGTAGTCTAATCTGGGGTCATCATAAGGGAGACAGCTGTGTAGCTGAGTCTGTTTGAGGGGCCCCTGGCAGTGGGATCAGGATCTATCCCTGGTGCATAAGCTAGCTTTCTGGATCCCATTACCTATGGTCAGACACCTTGCTCACCCTTGATGCAGTGGGGAAAGACTTGGTCCTGCCTCAACTGAATGTACCAGGCTTAACTCTCCCACCATGGGAGAATTTAACTTGTTGGGACTGGGGATCGGGATGGGTCAGAGGGGAAGGGAGGTTGATGGTAGCTGGAGGGGGGATGAAAGGGGTATCTGTGGTTGGTATGTAAAATAAATAAAAAAAATTAAAAAAATTTTTGGTGGAGATATTTTTATTGTACTTTTGCAAGAATTCCAAGTGAGCTGACTTCTACTACTAGATGTGTGGTAAGAATATGTTTAGTTTTCTGATGAAACTCCCAAATTTTCTTCTGAAATCACAGTGCCACTCTGTTTTTCAATAAGCAATAATTGAAATGACTATGGTTGTTCATTCCCATTAGCTTTTGATTTTGTCTGTGACATGAATTATAATCATCTGATTAAATGTTGTGTGATACCCTGGGAAATTTTATCTAATAATTTCAACAAAAATTTTTGCCTAATTGTTTTCTGAACTAGACCATATAAGAGAGCTCAACTAGCTGAATTGGCTTACAGTTTTTCTAGTTTGTTTGTTTGTTTGTTTGTTTGTTTTTAATTGGGGAATATTAAACTATTTATTTCAATTTACCTCAACAGGTAGAATTTCTGCAAATTGGGTAATTACATAGAAACCAATGGTTGATGAAAATGGAGGATTGCATGAGAATCAATTACCTTGAACTAGTTTTACTTATTAATTACAATTTCCTATCAACCTCAGTATCTGACATAATACCTTTATGGAATTTTATGAAGAAAATGCTAAGTTTAATAAAGTATCACTTCCCACTAACCCAAACCTGAGAGAATATTCATTGATGATACTTGAAACTGACAAATATGATTTATTTTCATACATGCAGGTTTCCAGATATCCTCCCCAAGGTAGGAACATGTCTGGATTTATCACATACATTTGTACTATGATTCTAACAGTTCTTGAAAACTCTTTCACAGTGGTGTATATCATTTAGTGTAACCCAAATCCATGTTCCTGGGTCATTCTCATTCAAATAAATTTCTTTTTATTCCTCTTGAACTCAGATCTGTGCTTTATGCTTTACATCAGATTGGAAATACATGTTTGTTCATCATCATTGTCGCTTTAATTACTATGGTTGTATTCATTTGCTAATTTCATAAAACAGCTAAAGTCCTGTTGCTGGAGGGCTTCTCTCCAGGCTCCACCAAGCCCCGCAGTCCCACAATCCACGTATAAAATAATCACTCAGACACTTATATTACTTCTTGCTAACTGTTCTTATATCTTAAATTAACCCATTTTTATAAATCTATACCTTGCCACGTGGCTGGTGGCTTACCAGAGTCTTTACATGCTGCTTGTCCTGGCAGTGGCTGCAGTGTCTCTCTCCTCAGCTTTCCGCTTCCCAGAATTCTCCTCTCTCCTTGTCCCACCTACTTCCTGTCTGGCAACCTACTTCCTGCCTGGTCACTGGCCATCAGTGTTTTATTTATATAGAGCAATGTCCACAGCAAAGTCCTACATTTTAAAACTTAAAAAAAAAAAAAAAAAAAAAAACTAGTACAATTAACTTGTCTTTAAACATAGTCAGTATTGATAGTTTGATTATTTCTTAAAGAATAAGATTGACACATAAAAGAATGATTTTAGTTTTAAGAAACTGACTCGGGAGATTGTAGGATGAGTTTGTAGTGCAGAATGACAAGCTAAGTAAATTGAGAAGTTGACCTGTAATCGTGAGTAGGAAGAATCCTAGAAAAAAAAATTCTTCCTCTTAGAGTTTTTTTTTTTTCTCTCTAAAACCCATAAACTGATTTTTGTGGTACTACCATACACTGAACCATAATTTGGTCTTTTTAAAGTTACCGTTTATTGTCAAGCTAAACTTAAATTTGATCTGAAGTGTTTTTAATAAAATTGCTTGTTTTTTTTTTTTTTGACAAAATGATAGGAGATCATCAGACTATAAGCTAATACTCTAAGGAACTCTGATATTTCATACATGAAATATACCTTCTTATACTGTAGCCATCTCCCAATGGTTTTATTTAAAAAAATGTTTTCAACAACACGAGTGTAGATTAGATGCAATGGCTGAGTAAATAAGAGTGCTTTATGCCTAGTTACCTGAGATCTATAACCAGAGTCTACTTGGTGGAAGGAGAGATGTAATTCACACAAGTTGAGCTCTTTCTCTCCTCTCATGTCCTATTAGAACGTGTGTGCCTCCCACTGCTTCACAAATGTAAAAAGGTATATATATATATATATATATATATATATATATATATATGTATATATATATATGTATGTATATTGATTAAAATTTCAAATTGCAAATGATGTTCAGTATCTTTACAAAAGTGTTATATGTGTGTGTGTGTGTACTTATGTGTGTATATATATTATATATTATTTACTGCTTAATGTCATGCTTCATTTCTCTCAAGTTTTTCCTCTACATTATCTCAATGTTGAGGCACTAGCTCTCTAAGTGAATCTCTATCAACGTTGGTCCAAACCAGTGCAACATAGGCAGCCTGTCTATAGCAAGAATTCTAAACCTGCAATAATACATCTCTACATTAAATTAAATGTGTAACAAAATATACTTCTTTTAATTGTCATGTTTCTATTACCTGTTTATTAACATCTTTGTAATATTGGCATCTTCCTCAATATTCTTAGCATGTGCTTATGACACATGTTTATGTTATAGTGGAAATAAAAGCCCATTAATGACAATCTTCCTGTGTCAAGAGAAAAAATTTCTGGCCTGATTGGACACCTGATATTTCAGTTGAGTGGTTTGAGAACTTGGTTAAGAACCCACCCCTAGACTTGCTGGATCACTTGAAACCAAGCTAAGGAGGTGGAATTATTAGTCTGATAAAAAGCTGCTGTATTTTCCTTCCCAGAGTCCCTGCTGCAAATACAGTAGCTAATTCTGAGCTTGGCCTTGTAGCTTCACAAATTGTCCCACGTTAGAGAATTTTTTTATAGAGTTTATATTTTATAATTAACTTAATTTCACATATCAGCCATGGATTCACCCATCATCCCTCCTCCCATTCCCAGCCCTTCCCCATCCACCCCCCACTCCCACTTCCTCCAAGGCAAGGTCTCCCCTGGGTAGTCAGCCCAGCCTGGCAGACTCAGCCAAGGCAGGTCCAGTCCCCTCCTCCCTACACCAAGGCTGAGCAAAGTGTCTCAGTCCCAGGCTCCAAAAAGTCAGCCCATGTATCAAGGACAGGTCCTGGCTCTACTGCCTGGGGGCTTCCCAAACAGTTCAAGCTAATCAACTGTCCCACTTATCCATTGTGGAAAAGAATAACTTCTATTTTTTCTTTCTTTACTGTGTTTTCCTTAACACTATGTTTTATTTATTTATTTTTTTTCTCCTACATTTTGTACTTCATTTTTCTAAAGCCTCCCTCGATGACATTTGGTTGCTTGTCTGCCACGTGTTTGACCTCCATTTCTACTTAAATGGTATGACATAGCCCCATCCTTCACTTCTCTGTTTTCCAAATAGCCAAGATTACGTCTTGATTGCCTTGGAGGTTTTCTTCTGATTTATAATAAAGTTGTGCTTAACATCTGTTTGAGTCCATTCTTTAGTTATTTTACTCATGATACAAAAAACAAAGAGGATAACTTGATTTTCCCTTTATAAATTGTTTTTACAAACCTGAATAATAGACAAGCTATATCTATGATTAGTGATCATTGCAGCTGGTTATTTGGGTAATTGATTAATTTTCTTTCCTTCCAGAAAACACAAGTTCAGTTCCCAGCACCCACTTCAAGCAGCTTACAACAGCCTATAATTCTAACTTCAGGGGATCCAACAGCATCTTCTCACTTCAATAAGTATACAAACAAAGTTAGACACATATATATGTAAAGGAAAGACTTCTAATATTAATGAATTATTCATCAGTTTAAGTATGTTATTAGATAATCTTTTTCTAGACAATCATAGATCTAATCAGTTGTAGATAACAAAAGTGAGACTCAGATATCCATAAATATATGCATACTTTATAAATTTACTTTTATTTACTCAAAATTTAAATAATTATGAAAGAATTACTTGTATAGAAAATTCATTGTGATTTTCATCTCAAATTCACCTTAATATATTTACTTGCAAATGTCCTATTATTCATACATTATTTCTGTTCAACCCCATACCTTCTTGGCAGTTCTTTTCAAAATACTAGTCTATTTAATTATTACTATATACTGCCCCTGACCTCTTTCCCTAGAAATCACATTACAAACCTTCAGTCCTTAAATTAAAAAAAGAATCACTGGAGTTAATTTCTTGATTATTATAATTGAAGTGTATTAATGGAAACCTTTCTGAAATCCAGAATGTTGAACATATTTTTTTCTACTGAAGCTCTCTGAATGAAAAATTAAAGCAGTAAAGGAAATGTTAGTTTGATCTTTTGATCTAGATTCAGAACTTATCACTTTTGGTGAGAATAGTTTTACATGTGTCATCAACAGATTTATGATTAGAAAGAAATGGAGAATTTCAACAATTACTAATTGCATATTCTAAAAAAAGAACCTCATTATCTGTTATAATTTGATACTTCATTAAAGCATTTTTGTGTATATTATACCCTTTCTCATCATCAAAGAGTATCTGAAGCTCATTAAGTATCTTCAAATGACAAATTACTTTCTTTCTTTGACTGTAAGTTTCTCTTCTTTTTATCAGTAAGCATTTTCCTTTCAAGATTACATTTAATCTTTTCTACCCTTTAAATGATTTACTTCTTAACTAACATGAACAATTTTATAATTAAATGTTTTGACACAAAAAAAGCTTATCTATTTTGCTGAAGAACATTGAACTAGATTGGCTGAAAAGATTTTATCTATAACAGTAAAGAAATGGGAGGAAAAGAGATATTAATGATCCAGATTAAACAATCTTTAATACTGATTAATAAGATCCTGTAGTAGACTAGAGACCTTCCTGTTTATTTCTTTATTATTCAGTTGTATGTTTGAACTTATATATATCCACCAGTAGATGTAAAGAATATTTCAAGTCATTTAAATATGAAAATGGCCATTTTTCTGTAATGTCAGTAATAACAACTGGGCTTTATGTTGTGATCTTTTTGCCCAGTTGACTTTCGAGGCAGAGTTTTATATGCATCTCAGAAGCAATGTAAACAACTAAGTATACGACATTTCATAGGGCATACGAAACACATGGAATGTTGCCAAAATGGAACAGTGAATGCTCTGGGCTGTATAAAGGGCTGTTATAGCTAGACTGCCCACTGATGAGTAAATCCACATTTTCAATGTTTGAAAGTGATAAACAAAACATAGAAATGTGTTATTACAGTGGAAATGAGGCATTTCATTGGAAATTCATAACTCTTCACATTTATAACTTAATTTTGCTCATCATCTTATTGACAGGCCAGACAATCTAGATTCTTTGAAATGAGCTATGTGTCAGTAGTAGTTTACAAGAGTCTGGTATAGCTCAGTAGTACATGAAGGCATGACACTGTATCCCTAGCAACAGAAGGTGGTTGAATGGAACAGAGATCATGTAGTAAGTATTTATAAAATGCAAATAAAAAGTAGTTTGGGGTTGAAGTAAAAATCCCACGCTTCTATTTGAGCATATATTTAAAATTCTAATTCATAATTTGATCTATTTGATCATATATTAAAAGTTCTAATTCATAAGAATAATTCATTATTTGACTTGGCATAAGTACATATGATATTAAATGGCACTGTTTTGTTATGATTTTTAATGAAATGATCCACAAACTTTACATTTCAATAAATAGGGTAGGACATTTTATGAACTGAAAATTGATGCAAATCCAGATCTGATATGATAACAAAATATAAATTATCGCAAGAAAATCACTTTAAAGTCATCTTAGAATTTGTTAATGATGAAAATGTTCATGTTCCTTACTGTGAGTCTCTCTAATGTCTCACTCACACTCTCTCTCATACACACACACACACACACGCACACGCACACGCACACGCACAAGCACACACACACACACACACACAAAGAAATTATCCCCCAACATTTTAAAGTTATTTTTGCCAAAGGAATAACAATTATAAATTGTGATAAATTAGTGTTTGTCTGGTAAATATATTAGGTGTCATAATCGTTATATATCTGAAATATCCTAGCAACAGTATGCTTCTTTCCTTAAAATCAGTTCAACATGGGAGAAAGAAGCCAGCCTTCTGTACATATGAATAATCTTCATATTTCCCTCTTATACTTGTCATTACCTTTTCTAAGTTTATAACTCCTGTTCTTCTGCAATTAAATACTTCATGTGATGATTGGCTTTGACTGCCAACTTTAGTAGATTCACATTTACCTAGGAGATACAACTCTGGATATGTTCATGAGTGTGTTTAATATAGAATTAGCCACACTAAAATTAAAAGGCAGCTTTTAAAGGTCATCACAGACACACAATTGTATAAAGAAAGAGCAGTTAGCCTGCATGCCTTTTTCTTGTATTGAATATTTTCATTTTTCCTCATATTTAAGTATCATTGCTGCATATATGTTTAGGTCTGCCTCTCCCTCCCTCCCCCTCTCCCTCTCCCTCTCTTCCTCTCTCATTAGGTGTCAAACCTAAGCCATTTTCTCTACATGAGACAGTGGTGAAATTTTGTTTGTTCTCTAACAAATAAAGCTTGTCTGGAGACCAGAGTGCAGAGCTAGCCATTAGTTAGCCATAGCACACATCCTTAATCCTAGCACTTGGGATCTTCATGCCTTTGAACCCAGTACTTGGGAGCCAAACGCCTTTATTCCTAGTAACAGGAAGATGGAGACAGGAGATATAACTTCGGCAGAGAGAGGAATATGAGGAGGGAGAGGACAGGAGCCTGGCCCCTTTTGGGATGAGGAGCTGATGAGGTAATAGGTGGCTGTGGCTTGCTCCTTTGTCTCTCTAGTCTTTCAGCATTTACCCCGATATCTGGCTCCAGATTTTTAATATTAAGACCAATTAGAATTTGCACTACAAATTTCTGTGCCTTATAAACATTCTTGTGTTCTTGTTAAACCTCAACTTCAGCTCCCAGGTATTTGACATAAACTTACAATGTAGGTCAAACTGGTCTTAAGCTCGTCACACTTGAGGTCTCTAAGAGCTGAAATTATGTATGTGTGGCATTATATGGGTTATGTGTGTTTCTTTTTAAATCTTTATATTTTATTTTTGAATGTTGGATGAAAGATACTCTTCCAGTACTCATTAATTTGAATTTTTATAATCTTAGTATGTAATGTCTGTATTACACCCATGAAGATATTGTGGTACCATGGTGATATTTAATATTGTATTGATTAATTATCTCACTATTTTATGTTTAAAGGACTTTAAGTGTTAAAAGAAATAAGATGAGCATTATACAGCTTTTTATAATTACTCTAGGGCTGTATGTTTTTCCCTTGATAAACCAGCATAGTGACAAGGTTTTGTCTTTGTTTTATGCAATTTTTTCCTTTAAAACGTTATTTGTTTTTTTGAGATTATAATATAATTACATCATTCCTCCCTTTCCTTTCCTCCCTTCAAGCTTTCCCATTTACCCTCTATGCTCTCTTTCATAGTCATGGCCTTTTCTAAAATTGTTGTTACTTGTATATTTGTATAAGTATATACCCATATATTAATAAATATAACTTGCTCAGTCCGTATAATGTTTCACAGTTGACTGTCTACACATGAGCTGAATGAGGACAAAAACAGACATGCTAATATGGACAGGGGCTAGACCAGGAGGCCTCTGCTGTATCCCAGGAACCCGAGGGAACTAAGGAATGCTGAGATTGGGAGAAGCTGTCTTCCTCAAAGAAGAGCACACCAACTGGGTATTCGGTTCCTGAGAGTCATCCTTGGGGACATATCCAGGCACATTTGCTTTTAATTGCTAGCAACCACGACCAGTGACGTGGGACTAAGTGATTATGAGCCAGTTCTTCTAAAACTGTGAGTGAAATAAGCAGCTCCTCACTTAAATTGATTTTTCTTAGTAATCAGTCACTGAAATAAAATGCCATTAATATGAATCTCAGATTTCAAATAGATAAATGAGATACCTGTATGTTTCATTTACTAATTTTAAATATATATTCTGCTCTTATTACAACCATAAAATCAGCCCTATTCTGCCTAACAGTAGTTATTTAAATTTTTCAAATGATAAAATCATGTACCATCATCTAACTTGCAATTTATAAAAATAATGCTATTTTTTTGAGCCTTTAATTAATTAGTTTCTCACTTTAAAAGCAAACCATGTGATTTTACATGGACTTTCATATAAACCTCACCAATGACTCTGTGAGTTGATAGCTACCATGTTTGGATGAGGAAATGTAACTTACATAAGTAACAACTCACTGAAGGTCTCACATGTGTAACCTATTTATTTAAAGGTGCACTACTAATATTCTGAGTTCTCTCATGTCAAATGGATTCTTAACTACTCTTTCCATGGACCGGTTGGGGGAGGCCATGTTGGTATGTTGTTATCCTTGCTCTAGGTTCATCTCTTTTTCTAAACTTTCTTTGAGTATTATAAAGCAAATTGGTGCACCATGAATTTTTTTCCTAGTTTTCTACTCACTAAACATTGCACAGTAATTATCATTGATACATTGTTCAATTGATTTTTCTAAAACTATACCTTTCTCAAAAAAATATTAGAAATAGAATTTGTATTGATTTTTTTTTTCTGGATGTCTTGATCAGAATTTATATTGAAGCAACCCTTCAATCTTGTGATAGATTTGTATATCAAGCCAAATTTTCTTTGTGTGTGTTTTTGTGTTTATATATGGATGCTGATATTATGGTATCTTCCTTTATTGCTCTCCATATAATTTTTTGAGACAGGCTTTCTCACTAAACCTGGAGCTAAACAATTGACTAGACTACATGCACATACAATCTGAGGAGTCACGTTAGCATGGTTACTTTACTTTTTTTGACCATTTTCCTGAGATCAGATAGTTAATTTTTTTATTTAAGATTTTTTTTATTCATTTTACATACCAACCACAAATTCCCCCTCTCATCCCTCCTCTCACTCCCCCAGGCTTCCCTCCCCCCAACCCACACCCCATCCCCTCCTCCCAAAGGGAAAGGCCTCCAGTGAGGAGTCAGCAAAGCCTGGTATGTTCAGTTGAGGCAGGACCAAGCCCCTCCCCGCTGCATCAAGGCTGAGCAAGGTGCCCTACCATAGGTAATGGGCTCCAGAAAGTCAGCTCATGAAGCAGGGATGGATCCTGATCCCACTGCCAGACCAAGCTACACAACTGTCTCCTGTATGTAGAGGCCCTAGTCTGGTCCATGCAGGCTCCACAGATAGTTACTATTTGATTAACAGACAGTTCTCTTTTTTTTTTAATTTTAATCAGTTAACTCTATTTTTAATTTTATGTGAATGTGTGTGTATGCATGAGTTTAAGAATGAAAACCATGTACATGAAATTGCCCATGGGGATAAAAAGGAGTCATCAGATCCCCCTGGAACTGAAGTTGGAAGTGGTTGTGGGCTGTCTGATGTGAGTGCTGAGAACAGTACTCTAGCCTTCTGCAACAGCCACATATGTTCTTTTTATATATACAAATATTTTTATTTTAATTAATTTAATTTTACATATCAGCCATGGATTCCCCTGTCCTCCCTCTTCCCACCCCCCAGCTTTCCCCCCAATCCACCCCCGATTCCCACCTCCTCCCCAAGGGAGACCTTGCAACATATGTTCTTAATCACTGTTTCATCTCTTCAGCTCTGTTTTTTTTTTTTTTTTTTTTTTTTTTAATCTTACCCTCCTCCGTCCTTTTTAAAATTTGCATGTATGAGTGTTTTACATTCATGAATATACATAGACTTTGTGCACTCCTGGCACCAACATCAGTCATAACAGGGCACCAGATCTCCTAGAATTGGGATCACCTGATTTGAATGCAGGGAAACAAGCCCTTGCCTCTAGAAGAACAGCAAGGGGTCTTAGCTGCTAAACAGTCTGTCTTCTCTCCTCCCCTTCCCTCCCTTCCTCTTCTCTGCTCTTTTCCTCCTCCCCTTCCCTCACATCCTGCCCGATCCCCTGCTCTCTCCTATTACTTCTTTCCTATCTTCCTTCCTTTCTTTTTTTTGTTCTCACTTTGCTGCGTAGCCCAGGCTGCCATTGGGGTACTTAAGATTATCCTTTTTACAACTTTACAAGTGTTAGAATTCCAGGTATCTAATAACAAATTTTCTTAGTGTCTAGGAAAATAAATGTTACCCCTCTCATAAGGCAAAGTGTGAACAAATTTATTAGTAATCTCTTTTAAAATACAGGAATTTTGGGAATTTGGTGCTTTTCTGTGTTACTTCCTTTGAAGGTTGGAATAAGAAACACTTTTATAAAGATAAAACTCACTTTGTGTACCATTTGGGATACATAAATCCATTTGTAGGTTACCTTGAAATCTGGTTTTATTCCCCTTCATCTATGAATCCACATGGGGCTACATCTTACTTTATAAAAAGGGTTAAATGTCAGTTCCTTCAAAGTGCTTCTTCACTGACTCGTCTTGGAACAGCTTACTAGTGCATTTCTTTCAGAAAACAGAATGGACTGGTTATTTCCAAAGTTATACAGTGTAAGATGAAAATCATCTCCCTCCCAGTTCTGACAAAGGATGACTTTTCATTGCTCTTTATAATTTTAATTTTACCAGAAGGGCATTTGAGAGCTTTCTTCCAAATTATTCATGTGGGCTTTGTGGCCTGCAATGTCTATAATGTACATGAGAAGGTCTCCAAGAATTACTCTATGCCCAGCTTCTGTTGCCCTGTTGAAGAAATAGCTAAGATATTATGGTTCAGAGCTGATTTATATGCTCAGAAACAAGGTAGCATTTGCTTTTTCACTGATACATTGTTAACTTGGTAGTCTTACAGTAATTTGTAACTAATTATTTGCTAATGATTTATGACTTTTAAAAATTCTTTGTGACTGGAGCAGTTTCTTGGCATTAAGAGGATTAACTGCTCTTCCAGTGGAACCAGGTTCAGTTTGCAGTGCCCTGTGATAGCTGTGATTCCAGGTGGTCTGCCGAATATTCAAATGATCTGACTAACTTTCAATATTCACAAGAACTGGGTGTTTGAGACGCACATAATGCAGACAAAATACCCATAAAAAGAAAACAAAAATAAATATTTTTTAAAAGAAACATGTTAATCTATGCATTTTTTCAAGCACTGAAAATACTGCTGGTTGAAAAATAAATGGAAATTAAATTAACAACATGCTTGGGGTTTTAAGGATTATTTTCTCTTTGCTTTAATATCCTAGCATACATGACTTATCATGATTTGAGAAGTTTTACTAATATTGGTATTAAATTTCCTCCAGACAAAATATGACAGCAAATCCTTTCCTGGTAGAGAAAATAGAAAATAGAAAAATAGTCTCATTATTTTTACCTTTTTATAAATCTCATCAAGGAATCACTTTCTCTGCTGTATTTTGTCTGTGTTCTTATTTCAACTGTTAGAATAAATTATCAAAAAGAGCGTTTTTTTTTTTTGTGTGTGTGTGTTTTTCCATACCTTATAACATGTAAATGTGGCTGAATTCAGGTTCACATCCAGATGTACGGAAAAGCAGATTATAGCGTCTTCAAAAGTGTTCAGTAAAGCTGACAGTTAAAACATCAACAATGTAGTAGAGCAGTGAACTAAACCTATTTGTCTGTCTGTCTACCTATCTGCCTGCCTGTCTATCATCTATCTGTCTATCTATCTATCTATCTATCTATCTATCTATCTATCTATCTATCTATCATCTATCATCTGTTTATCTATCTATCATGTGCTTCTCATCCTTTTGTAATTTTTATACTAGATACTGCTGGTCTGGATGTCCTGGAATATAATATGTGTTAAAGGATAGCTCTGAATTTGTCATGATTTGTTGGCTTCTTTCTTTTAAGTGCCACAATACAGGCATGCACTACTGTTCCAGTATGACAGGGTTCTATCTGATCTATACAAATGAATTATTCCTACATATAACCTCCAGAGGTCTGTAACTTTTTTTTTTTTACTTTGTTTTGTTTCTAGTTCCTGCTCTCTTAGGGATTAATGCTTTCTAAATCTACAAGAGAAAAACTAGAGTAATTTGAAATATGAGAACAATATTTCAAACAGTAAAGTCAATGGTCTTAAAAATCAACGTGTCAAATTGCTAATTAACTTAAAAAATCTGTTATCGATTTCATGGTTAACTCACTGTGAATAGAAATAACTAGTTAACAAAATGAAGTAAGTATGTGTAGAGTAATTTGAAAAAGGCTATCCAAAAGCTTATATGCAAGACCTCAATGATCGTATTGTCTAGAACATTCCAAATATCAAATGCTGTTTACAATCAAGTAAGCTCTTTTAAAAAATTAGATTATGTTATTATAATCTGTGATCTTCATATTCACTTTTCCAATATCAGTATTATCTTTGTAATAGATATTTTTAATTACTGTTATTTTACTATTAACACTTGGCTCATTACAGGAATATTATTAATTCACTAATATGCATATTAGAGTTTAAATTTCACATCAGTTACTCCCACCTATGGCTCAATTTGGAGAATCATTTCAGATAGTTATAATAATTCTCAACCTTACAGAAAAAATACCTTCCTTTCAAAATAATACTATCAAACTATGCATGCAATGTTGTATTTCTGGTTTCCTGCAGACATCTGCTTCTAAAATTTAATTACCTAAGATGTAAGCCAATTTGGAAGTAGAGATTTATGGCTGCTCTTAATATTCTGTAATACAGTTTCCTTTTCTGTGCATTAAAATCTTTTGGGAATTTGAGTGATCTTTGGTGATGATATAACTGGTGGGCAATGATGATTTCTCACTATTTCATTTTATGCAAAAAGCTCCAGATTTAGGCATGATAGCATCAGAGTATTTGAAATATAATTCACCTTTAATAACAATAATGAGCATTTAAAATTGTGTTGCTCTCCTTTACTTTTCTCTCATGCTCCCATCAAGGATCTTCTCATTACTATTTTTGGCTTCCCATTCTAGTTCTGCAGCTAAGAAGCATTACATTACATTTCACTACTGTGTTGCATTTCAAATAATGAGGCTATATCAGTAGTACCGAGGAAGTTATTCCAGCTCTGATTAAATCCTTGCAGATTCTAGCTAGCTTTCTTTTATATTTGTACCGACTATTTCTACCCACTTAATCCTCCTATGCCATCTAATTTCAAAATGTGATTGTCAGTCTGAGAGGTATCTTTTAGTTTCTCATTCCCTAAAGGACTATAGACTTTTCCATCATAAAAATCAGTATTCCAAAATGACAATCTCTTTGTAATCTATGCGACAATCTCTTTGTATTCTATGTGATTGTAGTAATAAAATCATTTTAATTGTATTTTTCTATTACTGGTAAGATATAGTCAAAAAATGACAGATTCTACTTGATAAAAATATTTTTTATTCTTGTTATTTTCAATAAGCTATTTCTTAAAATTCCCTGTTAATTCTAATAATAATTATGCCATGCAATCATAATATGATATGATGGGTATATCTTAGCAAAAATAAAAGTAAATACCATATTGATTTCAGTTAAAAGTTATGTATTTGTAATTTTGAGAATTTACAAGTGATTTGGAGTTATTTTTAGTCAATCACTAAGTTACTAATTTCAGAGTGTGTGTGCATGCATATATGTGTGTGTGTGTGTGTGTGTGTGCCCATGCATGTATATATGTGTATATACATATACATATATATGTGTGTATCCTTGCACACACATATATATGTTTGTGTATGTGCTCATATATATGTCCAAGTTTATACATATATGTTGTCTATTTATAGTGTGCAGATACATGCTTGCCAATTAATGCATCTGTTAGTTGCTCTGAGAATATATGGACACTTCTAGTTTTGTGGAATATTCATAAATCAGGATGCCTCCTAATCCAATAGGGCAAATGTGAATTTAGGAAGGTGCTACATATTAGTAATTTATCATCCTAAGAATTAGGACACAGACACAGATTTGTTCAACTAAGTTCTCCAGTATGAGAATAGGGATACTAATTGAGTAAAATACCAAGCACCACAGTCAATTCTAACTGCAATGGTTGCATGGAAAGCCAATTACCAATAGAAACATTGACCACATTTTAAAGAGTTCTTATGATTCTTGGCTCTGACCATCACTACAAAGTATTCTATCTCCTTCAAGTTTTATGTTTCTGGTTCTTCCACAATCCCCTGGACACTGAATTTTCTGTTAATAGAAGAACTTGATAACTATACCCGTCTCAAATGAAAGACCTTATGCCCCTTAAAGCTTTGAGACTGCACCTTAGAAATGGTTCGTTAGCTCTCATCTAAAAGTCCTCCAAATCTCTACTTTCAGAACTTTGTAAATATTTGGAAAAATATTCATGTATTTTACTCCGTGTGACAAACTTAAACTGTTTCTCTTGCATCAGAAGTAGGAAGGAATGAAGAATGGCAGAGGGAGTTAATATATATTTTTGACCCAGAAAATGAACTATGTTCTTTCTGCTGATATTCCAGAAAGTAATTCTACCTTTGATTATTGTAAAAATGCATGGCCATCTTAAAAGCAGCAGAGAATGGATGGCATAAGAATCTTTTTAGTGCAACACTCCATGTGTTCCTTTGACCTAACATGCCAACCACATAGGATGTGGAAAATATTCTTGGTCACTGTTTGCTCAAAGAAGACAAAAGAAAGCTTGGCTCAGAATCTCTTTGTATTCTTCTATGTTCTTTCCTATGATAGGTTTTGCATAAATATACAACTAATTAATGAAATAGTATCTACATCACCAAACATTTTAGAATAAAATGGGGACAGGACACAACTACCATATGAAAGAGAGAGAGAGAGAGAGAGAGAGAGAGAGAGAGAGAGAGAGAGAGAGAGAGAGGAAGAAAGAATGATATTGTGACAAAGGAATGTCAGTTCTTACTACAATAAGTTATATTTTCACAGTTACTATCTGTTCATGTTTACAAAGAATTCAGAGATGTTTGTTTCTATTAATCAAATATTAATTAGCCTCCCTGACATGTCCAGATACTATTCATGAGAAAGTAACCATTGCCCATTTTTCCCAATAGCCACTCAGTGACTTGCTTCTAGATGCTTCTTCTTACCTTTTGTAACCTCTTCTGAAGTAGAGCTTACATTTTCATGATCTCTAATTTCTTCTTATTTCTGAGCCTAAAGGCTGAAAAAATTATATAAACATTAGTATGAAATTATACCTTGGAGAATTTGCTTATTTTCAAAATTACTAATTTTCTTGTAATCTTTCTTAGTCTCTCATGTGCAAGAAATTATAGTCATAAGATCTGATCGTGTATACTGATGTTTGTTTATTTATTTCTTGGTGTATGGGATCTGTGCCCTCCATTTTTTAAAATGTAATGTGGGGTTGTAGGGGAAAACAAAAAAAAAATTTAATTTAAAAGCAATAGCCTTGATCCATTTTCTACTGCCAGCTGCTATTCTTCTTTGCTAGTGAATACTAAGACAATTATTAATACTATTTTCTTAAATATTTCCCCTTCCTGGCATCCTCCATGTGTGTCCCTCTTAGTGTCAAATCTTAAGAGTATTCACAACCACTTCTATTTGAGATAAAGAAACACTTAGCTATTTCTGTTCTACGAAGGTGCTAATTAGATAATTATAGTTGTCTTAGTTACTTTCTATTGCCATGGAAATCACCATGACCAAGACACTAAAAGAAAATGTTTACTTCGGGGCTCACTTTTCCGGAACATTAGGGTCCATGATAAACATGGTGGGGAACATGGCAGCAGGCAGGACGACATGGCAGAGACAGAGAAGGAGATACAGACAGAGACATTTTATGGGCTTTTGAATTCTCAAATCCTACCCTAGTTGCACGACTTCTTCAACAAATCACACCTAATCGTTCTCGAGAAGTTCTACTGGCTGGTGACCAAACGTCCAAATGCAAGAGCCTATGGCTGTCAAACTCTTTCTGATCATCAGTGGGGTTAAATTGTAACATTATGAAAAGTGATTACCAAATCTGTATTTCTTTGTTATCTGTACTTTAAAGTGAGTAGCCTCACTATTTTCAAGTTTATGCACAGGAGGTGTTAACTAGAAATTTAAACGAAATGACTCCACAACCATAACCCTCTCTATTTTACCTACTAACATAGCACCGAGCAAACATAATGAAGCCATCAATTTCCTCACTGTTCACTATTCTTTTTCTTCAACTTAATATTAAAAGTTGGGTTGACTTATCATTATTATTTTACTTACTGTTAATATATTCAGTATCACTTACAATTACATTCAATGGTTTAAAATGAGAAAATGTTACACCTACATGAAATTAGGAACCTATAAGATCTAGTGACTCATGAATTGCTTCAAAGAAAGTTTGATAATATTCTTTATTTGCAAGATATTTAATTTTCTCTCCATTTTTCTTGCTTAGGATTATTAGACATTTTATTAAATATAATGAAACTTGAAGAATACATTTATATCATTCATCATTTTATACTGCAGCTTAGCCTAATAAGGACATTGAATTGAGACAATATTGATAATGTAATGTCTTTAAGTACTTATAATAGCTAAGGCCTGCTCATTTCAATTCTCTCAGTACAGAAACATTGATTAAGATTGGTTAAGAATGTACTTTCTATAAAATCCAGTTTGCAATGAAGGCAGATAAATGCGTGGGTACAGGGAATTTTCCACACATATAAATTGCTTTTCAACATTTCCTTACTTGAGAACCACTGAGTCCTTCTTAATGAATTTACTATGAAAATCGTAACTCCATACAAAGGCATTTGGGACCCCACAATCTATGTCCTCTACCTCCTTCTTCAATATCTCCCCTTACCATATCAAGGTTGCAAACTAAGTTTACTCTGTGTCTTACAAAATGTTTTCTCTTAATCTGCCTATGTTAATGTCTCTGTCTTCTCTGTCTCAATCTCTCTCTCTCTTTCTCTCTCTCTCTCTCTCTCTCTCTCTCTCTCTCTCTCTCTCTCCCTCTACCTCTCTGTCTCTATCTTGTGTCTCTGTCTCCCTCTCTTCCCCTCTTTTTCTGGAAATAATCAGTCCAGAAATTTGGACTACATGATTGTATCTTTGTTGTATGACTAGCTAATGAATTAGTGGAATTACTGTGTTCCTTCATATGTTGTATGATCTATATTACAACACACTATTTTTGTCTTCATAGAAATGTTTTGAAAGCATCATTTTTTCATAATGAAATTCTTATGCAAATCTTTAACAACAATTAGACTCAGTAAGTAAAGAGAATTAATGTTTCTCTCATGTTTAGGTAATTGGCTAGCACATAGTGGACAGTCAATTAAATATTTATGGATAAATAACTGAGTTCTATTTCTGTACAGGTTTAGTAGCTTTAACAAGAAGTCAAGGAGTTCTTTCACACACAAAATTTCCTTTACTTAATTTGCTCTCATCCAGCCCTTCAGAGTGCTGTTCTCTTTTACCTCAATCTAAACTTAATCTATTTATATAATCACTTTAGACTAGCTAGCTATCAGATTAGCTGATGTTTATTACAGCGCCTAATTGCATCCTAAACTTTCAGTAACTGTTAATTATCAATAATTGCAAAACATTCAACCAGAATTGGCCTCTAGCTCTTTTGAAATGTTATTCAGAGAAGCTGAAATTCAAGGTTGACATTACTGGAGAGACAAGAAGAACTGCAGTAATTATTCTTCTCTGTTTATGTAATGTGTACAGTGTAAAATGAATGCCCTTGCTATTAGTGACTGGGTCATATTTCTATTCCTCAAAAAATAGTTCATTTCCCATTTGATATCTGAGACATAGATTTTAGGAATTTGTCAACACTTTGTTTTTTAATTATAATTAAAAATTTTATTTTTCATTACAATCAATTTCAGTTTGTTTACATCTTTCAGAAATACATGGTTCATTTACAGCAAATAAAATAAATCTATTATGCTTTAATAGAAGGATGGAGAAAAAAATGTACAAAATTTGCTCTTGCTATTTAAGTGTGAGTCACACCTCTGTAATTTGCCCCAAATCTGTCTACTGTGAGATCTAAAATGATTTTGGAAATGCCATCATGTTAATATCACATAGAAAATGAAAATATGGTAACCATAAAGAAAGATTTTAATAAGATGAAAAAAATGGAAGAGTTGCAAAAAGTTAATGATGTTAATATTCATAAGAAATTTCTTGGCCGGGCGGTGGTGGCACATGCCTTTAATCCCAGCACTCGGGAGGCAGAGCCAGGCGGATCTTTGTGAGTTCGAGGCCAGCCTGGTTTACAGAGTGAGATCCAGGAAAGGCACTAAGCTACACAGAGAAACCCTGTGTCGAAAAACCAAAAAAAAAAAAAAAAAAAAAAAAAAAAAAAAAAAAAAAATTTCTTCTGTCATTATTTTTGATGGTTCTTTGTTAAAGGAAGAAATACATTTTAAGGGAAAACCACTATTGACTTTTAAGGCTAAGCATTGTATCGACAGTATGTGAAACTGGAGTTCCTTCTTATATTGTATATTTCTTAATTTAACATTACCTTGTCCAGTGATATATAGAATGTGTAACTTGTGGTAATGAGTTTATGAAACCATTCATTTTATTACATATGATTGGGGGGTATCTATAGTTTAATGAACATAGAATTGTGTATAAAGTTAGGTCTTATATTTGTTATAAAAATACTTCTAATAATAGCTTAATTTACAATGAAAATAATAACTTATACTTCAATTTTGAGGTATACAAATGTTTTATATACACACACATACACACGCATATATATATATATATATATATATATATTCCATAGATTCAATTTATTATTTTATTTCTAGGTTTTTCTTTATAGTAATTAAAGAGTTTAATTTCCTTACGAAAATCTTCTTTGTGTCTATAAAAACCCATTGAAAATAAAAAAAAAATATTTCACTACTTGGTTTAATTCTCAACTTTAATGAAATGAAAAATAAACCAAATGTAGAGAAATTCAATGTCTTCAATATTATGTGAATGGCATCTATTTTTATTGAACTAATGAACCCATAGCAACACCTTTATGTCCTATAAGATTCATTTGATTAAGAAAATATATTAGCTGGGCATGATAGCACACATCTTTAATCCCAACACTAGACAGGCAGAGGCAGGTAGATCTCTGTGAGTTTGAGGCAAGCCTGGTATACAAAGCAAGTTCTAGCACAGCCATGGCTCTTACACAAAGAAACCCTGTCTTATAAGAAAACAAAATTTAAATAAAAAAATGTTAATACTTTGATTTTAAACTCTGCTATTTTATTCTACACCAGTGGGTTTTATTAAATTCATCAGCAATAAATCTTAATTTTAATTTTCTTAAAATCTAAGCTATATCATTATTATGTTCTGGTAAGAACTCTATTCTCAAAGAAATATTAAACTCTTACTATTATTCTCAGTTTATTATGACAGGAATATCAATATACTCTTATTATCCCAACTTCCAAAAATGTATGCATATATAATCCACCCACTATCCAACCGTAACCATCATACATATGGAGAATTCTTTATGCATACAATGTGGGCCACCAACACTCCAAATTTCCACACAGTTATGTACAGCAAGACATGCATCCAAATCAACATTTTTCTACTAGGTATGCATTCCTGAGAGTAAGTGCACTGACAATACAAATCTCCCCCCCACCTCGCCTCCACTCCAGGTAAATTTGCATGTCGCCAAATGGAGGATGACCTTGGTTTCATTCCCAGTAAACAGAATGTGTAAGGAAACAGCCAGTTCCAACAACCTGTCCTCTGCCCTCCATGCTTAGTCTATGCAAGTGCATTTGCACACATATGCAAATAATAAATAAAAGAATGCAAGTATCAAAGAGATTCTTAAACTTACTATGATAGACAAAATATTTTCTACTTTCTTTATTTGGTCAATATATAAATTCCATTCATCCAACACGGTATAGTTAACAGCTGATCTGACCGTTTCTAAAACCCAAAGTTTTATCAACACTTACAGAATGAAACATCTGGGTACAAGATAAACTTGAATTATCAACTATGAAGCTGCATAAGAGTGGGTATGAATGTGTGTGTGTGTGTATGTGTTTGTGTGTGCACATGTGAGTGAGAGAGACAAACACACGCACACACAGAAAGAGAGAGAGAGAGAGAGAGAGAGAGAGAGAGAGAGAGAGAGAGAGAGAGAGAGAGAGAGAGAAAGTCCTTTGGTTTATTGACAAACATCCACCAAAATTTTTGTTCTACTTGCTCATGATTCTCAATAAAATCAGCTTAATTTGAGGATGCTCCAAAGTGTTCTTTGGAATTTGTATGTAAATACATGCCATGTCTTTTGCTAATAAATTTAGTGTTTTATATAACAATAAAGCTAAAAATTGTACCTCCCTCTTATTTTTATTCCACACAGTGATTCATTTTCTATTGTTATTCAATATGTCTCAAGCAATTAGCATGAAAGAAAATGTGAAAGAATATTAAAGATAAAATATATTAGGAATCTATTTTAATGTATAATGAAAGTGTTTTTGGAAAGTTATAAGCAGTAAGTTGACAACATGAGATACACTATACTAGTATAAAAGAAGTAAAAATAGCTGGACGCTCAAATTAGCATTAAAATGATGAAATTCATGAAAGTAGCTGCAAATTTAAGGAGAGGCTAGGCAAGGGTTAGGGAAACGTTATTCAAAGCAATGGGAATGCCAAGTATAGTGACCCTAAAGCCAGAAAATAAATATAAAATAAATATTTTCCTTCCTCTATAACATGTTTATTAAATCGCTGTGTGTTTCATACTGTGCATTTTGATAATATTGATTCCAGCCCATGAATCCTACCATATCCATCCTGTTTGCCTTAACCACAAATTTTTAAGTTTTTTTTTTTTTTCTCACTGAGTCCAGTTTGCCTTCTCTATACACTTTTGGGAGTGAGGTCTACTTAAAGTATGATCAACTTACAAGAGTTCACAGTATAAAAAACAGCCTCTTCATCTTCCTGAAGGCATCAAGTGACAAACGCTCCTTGGTTAATGGTGGGATTCCAGGCAAACCTTTTCCCTCCATGCTGGGATTTAATATGGCCTAAGCCATCATGTGATCATCTTTTATATGTTATCACTATTCTGAGTGTTCATATGTGGTACTACCCTATTCTGTCTGAAAACACCGTTTCCTGTATGTTATCCACCAACTCTGGTAATATCTCCTAAAAATCGGCAGGACCAAGGCACGTGTGAACTCAGAGACTGACAGCATGCACAGGCTTGAACAGGTCTGGGGTTTAATGGGGTCCCAGTGCTGAGAGTGGAAGCAGAAAGGAGTCCCTATCCTGAACCTGAACCCAAAAGCTATCTCCATTTCAGAACCACGTGCAAGTGAAAATTTAGTTTTTCCATGGGAATCTCAATGGGGAAAATGATCATTCAATATTCAAACAGACTTTTATTTTTTCTTTTCTTAAGACAGGGTTTCTCTGTGTAGTTGTGGTGCCTGTCCTGGATCTTGCTCTGTAAACCAGACTGGCCTTGAACTCTCAGAGATCCTCCTGGCTTGCTTACAGAGTGCTGGGATTAAAGGCGTGCTCCACTACCAACCGACTTCAACAGACTCTTGACATTCATTGTTTCACATTGTGGTGTAAGGAGACCTTTTAGTTTTTAATAATTTTATCTTTTCTTGTTTTCTATTATTATTATTATTATTATTATTATTATTATTTTACTCTGCAGGACTTTTGGCTATAAATTATGGCTTTCAGTGTGGTTTGATTTTGTATTGATTGCTGAGGGTCTGAAGGAGAAGGTCTCTGGGATCACATTGTGGCCACATTCCCTTTTGTTTGCTTGTTTTGTCCATATCCTGTATGTTTGTCTCATTTTACTGAATAACAATTTATTTTATTATTATCCCTTTGAATCCTGTTTGTTTTCTAATGAGAGACAGAAACAGGGTAGATCAGGATAGGAGAGAAAGTAGAGAGGAGCTGAAAAACAGAGGGAGAGAAATCTAATCAGGATATATTATATGAAGAAAAGAAAAGAAAAAAACTTTGTTTGCTGGTTTTTATTTTATTTTTTATTATCATTTTAAAGTACCTGCCTTTTTATTTTCTAATGAGAAAAAACAAGAAAGGATGTAGATTTTGGGGAATGGTGAGGTTGGAGAATCTCAGAATTAGGGGAGGGGAACTATAATTAGAATATATTGTATGAAAAAATCTAATTTTAAAAAGCAAAAACAAATAATTTTATTAAGTTATATTAAATTGTTTGTGAAATAAAATTAAAATAATGGCCATGAAATTGATTAACATCTATTTTATTCAGGGAAATTAGAGTACTAAATGCAAACTTGTTATTTTTCATTTATTTGTAGTTTTACTTATAAAATTTTAAATGTTACTTATCAGTTGAGTCCAGGGTCAAACTTACTATGTAGTTCTTAAATTTGAGATCCTCTTTCATCAACTTTTGAAACTGTGAGATTTCACCATTTATTCTTTTTGAGATAATGCCACAACCTACATACATTTGGACTTTTCCTGATTGAGACAATGAGGGAATAAGGAAAGGACAGACACAGAAACAGAAAAGCTGGTATTGGGTGGTCTCTCCATGCAGATGGATAGTCACAAACAACCCAGAAATTCAGTGCATTTATTTTATACCATGGAATGAAGAGTTGGGTTTATAGTACACAGAGGAGAAGGTGAGTTAGTTGATCTTGGTGTGTGTGTGTGTGGGGGGGGTGGTGAAGTTCTCTGAAGAGAAGTTTCAGGTTCCATTCAAGGAGGAAGAAGTCACTGTGGCTGATAGTTCCTGATACACTGATTTAGTTAAAGGTCCATGCTTGGACCGGAAGAAATCTTTGTCATTCCTCTGAGCCTGATGCAAGGAAATCTTTGGTTTCAATTTCCATTGGTCTCAGGCATAGGGGTCCTAGAAATAGCCATAGCCATGCCAATACTACACATTCACTTGGGACTTCATCTGCTCTCTACAAGATTGCAGGGAACATAATGATATTGGTGTTGCAAAACTAAATTTTTCTGTGATGGTTTATTTTTCTGCAACTCTCAAGCTATAATGTGTGTAAAATGGTAACAATGATGACATGAGATATCAATGTTGGGATAGTTCTAATTAAGCATGTGCTAAGGGTTTGGTGTCAATCTGTAACTCAAAAGTAGAAAAAATAGTTCAGAGATAACCGGTTAAAGAGAAAATGAGAAAAAAGATAAAGTAATAGATAATTTTTTTTTTTTTTAAAGTGTAAGTCCCATTTTATTTTTGCAAGGTGTTTTCTCTTCTGTCTTTATGAAGCCATCTCTTTACATGGGCTTTGGTGGAGGTCGTGGTGCAGCACCAACAGGTCTAAATCGTGGTGGGGGTGTCCGGGCCTTGCGGGCTTCACGGGATCGATTCCTGACTACCTTGCTATGAATAGCACAGCTCACGCAGTAATGCAGCTTGACGTAGAGCTTGGGAAGCACATAGGCGTCGAAGACACTGGCTTCGGAAATGTCCCTGACCGCAGCGGCCTCGACGATGTTCCGAATGACGAACTTCTTGATGGCCTTGTCTTTGGGCACGCACCGGGCGCAGTTCGTGCAGCGGATCGGCTGCACGTGGCCGCGGCCCTTCTTGGCCCGGCCGTTGTTTCTCCTTTTTTTGGTCATCTCGGAGCCAAGACCCGAAAGAGGATAATTTTTAATTAATAATCTTGTTCTGATACTTGCCGAATTATGTATTCAATTACCAAATAAAATATTTAAAATAATAAGTAACAATCTGATTTGACAGCTCTGACTTTCCATAAGGATTTTATTTTCACTTGATTCTATTATTTTGTAGTTGAGGATTAGTTTGTCAGTATAGTTAAAAATCTAGTTGAGCAGTTCATTGACATCATTTGAAAATTTAACACTGAATGCTTTATTTTTAATTATCACTTAAAATCAGTAATTCAGAGTATAATTCTCAATGTTTTCTCCATTTCATCAATTGTATATTTCTCAATGAAATGAGATTAAATATGTGTTCTTTTATGCCAGTCTTACAATTACTTAGTGAATTTAAGCATACATTTCATAAAAAAACAAAATCCTAGTTTCTCATTGCTAATCCTGATGCAGAGATATATTCCTAATCTGAAATAATCAAAATACAAACATTTTTATTTAAATGATACATGACTGGATTAATATAATTGTCCAAAAATAGAACATAGGCTTATTTATGGAAGTTACTAAATTTATATTTCACCAATACTTTAGTATGCATAATAGCTATTATAATATGCCCTAAAATTGATAAAGTTGATCAAAAATCATTGTTGTAACAACTTTCTTTTTCTACAATGACTATATCACTGGAAAATTTAATAATGGAGATGTTTAGATGATTGAATTCTTTGTATCAGAATTGGTTTTTAAAACTGTATGCATGTAATAAAATTATAACTTATGTGAAATTATTTTCAGAGAATAATGACTAGTAACTCTACTGTAGTCTATGAGTTATAGAAGCAATAATAGGGAAACATCAACAAAGTCCATTCACGAGATGAAGTTGCATAAGTCCATCTGATTAAATAACATTGGTTGTTAGATTAGGCCTTCAACAAAAATTATACAAGAACTACAGAATCTTGAAACTACAATTCTCAGAAATCCTTTAGAAAATAGATTATATAAGAATGAAGTCTTTATCAACCCACCAGACATTAAAGGCTGCAACTAATGCCCTTCAGAACCTAACTCTAATACCTTGTTTCTGAAGGAATTGAATACTTGCTTGATACAACCTGACGAAAATCAAGTTGGAACTAACCCTGGAAACATCATTGCTACTGGTTAGATTGCAAAGTATTACAAGCTATCTTACGCAAGCTATCAAAGAAGAATTGTGGGTTCCCCTTTTCCTCATAGTCCATTGGCCACATGTCTATTAGGACAAAGTGGCAGAAATGACATCAGAAACCTTGGATGGCCTGTGAACACAGCAGAAATAGCCTTCAGAAGGAGACAGCTTCAGTGAGACAGCTCAACTATATTCCAGAGTACAGGGGATATAAAACATTGGGATGATGGCTGGAGAAAATGCTGATTTGCATTAGGTTGGAATGCTGCTATCATATAGCTGGATTAGTGGCAGCATTGCCCCATGAAAATAGCTAGAGCATGTTACTTAATTACCACAAGGGACAGCAGGGAGGAGAATTTACAGGGAACTGTATAAAGGGTTTATCCTTGAGATAAGTCAGGCATTGGGGCCTAGAGACATCCTCCAGTTAAGGCTAATTAGAATCCAGGAAGCCCCAGCAGGGGTAGGGAAGGGCTTCCTACATATTATGCCGAGCCCAGAGAGAGTTGCTAAGCTATGGTAGAATGCAGCCCCTGTCCAGCAGACCCTCTCAACAAGAAACATAACCATCAATGTTTCCTAGCTATGTATGATACAAGCTACAAACTGGAAAGACACACCCACAGTTACCAAATGGCATGAATTTTATATAAATAACCACCATTTTCTGATAGGATTTAACTGCTTTGTGAGTTGAAATCCATACCTGACTACATTATTAGGCCATGAACGTGTGATTAGGCAGGATATAGATCCTAGGCAAGACTCTCTTACAATTACTCTGATAAATGGACACAAGACTAAATTGATTTCTAATGATTTACTTCCATACCCATAGATTAGTGCAACTCTCAACTGTCATCAGAGAAGCTTTCTTTTATAGTCAATGATGTTTAACATAAAGACCTACATCTGGTCAATATGCAGAAAATAAAAGATTGTATAATGCTCAGACCTAATGTGTGTGTATGTGTGTGTGTGTGTGTGTGTGTGTGTGTGTGTGTGTGTGTGCACGTGGCACAGGTGTGTGAACCATTCCTTCAAAGGCTCAAGTATCATTGCAAAAGGGGGCATGGAATTTAAGAGCCACATGCAGTAGATGCACACAAGCAAACAGGGTGTCCACACATAACAAGGATACAGCACATGTAAACTTATAGCAGTTATAACAGTATGCACAAGACTTACCCAAACTCCACCCAGATCGATACCAAGTATGGATGGGGGAAGTGGGCATCAAGTTCCACCCTAGCTAAGGAACATTTTATAACTGATAAAGATGTGACACATGGTGGTTGACAATGTTCAAATGGAAACTCAAATATCCAAGTATGTATGGTCACCAAAAATTTGGGAGATTTAAAAATACCAAAAAGACACCAATGTAGATGGCTTGGAAATGAAAAGAAAGGGATTTGGAAGGAGTCAGGGAATAGGAAAGAAAGTGGCCAAAATGTACTTTATGAAATTATCAAAGAAATAATAACAAACAGAAAAAAATGTCACAGAGAGAATAAATTTTAAAATGACAGAAGCAGGAATTTGACAACTTTAAATGCAAGTGAAAATATGGAACACAGAGTTCTTGTGGGACAATCTTTTTGTGCACTGTAAAGATGTGTCTCTGCCTAAAGTATCTCTGACTTGTTTGGTAGAGTTGAATGGGCAATAGGTAGGCAGGGTGGGATAGATGTCTCCAATAAAAACAAATATTCCTGGTGATCCAGTTTCTCAGAATGCCTCTGCTGTGGTTTCCTCAAAAATATATACCCAGACCAACTTTAAAGCTACTAGTTGAGATGGTCCAGTGTAACAGAGTACTCCTGCCAGAACTTCAGTTAAGTCCTTCACTTTCCTGTTACACCAAGTCTTGATAACAGCTAGCTCTCCAAGGACTTGACTATTATCTCAATTTTATCAGGGTCCCCTAAAGAAGCCATCACACCCAGACAACATAAATTAATTTTAAGAACACAATGCCCACATTTCCAAGAAGTAAGGTGGTTGGTTTTTGGTTGTTCAGTGAATTATAGCTGTTTATCATCATTTACGTATATTGTTTGCAAGCTCTTATTCATCATGGTCAGGATAGAAAATATACAAAAGAGGTTAGAATAAGGATCTCTTTCTGAGAAAATAAAAGAAAAAAAACTAGAAAAAAGCTGGGCATGGTGGCATATGCCTTTAATCCCATGACTTGGGAAGCAGAAGAAGGTGGATCTTTGAGTTTGGGGCTAGTTTGGTCTACAAATCAAGTTCCAGGGCAACCTAGGCTGCTACACAGAGAAACCTTATCACAAAATACAAAAGGGGTAGGAAATATAAGAATGATAGTATTTAAAGTGTAGATTACTGAACTTAGTTTTAAACTAACATACAGCTATTAATCTAAAATATTTTATATTGGTAGGTATTTTTGTATATTGATACAAATTTAAGGTTATTTTTATTATGAGATATACATGTATATGGTTCCTACCTAGTCTTACCTGGAGGATGTCTCTAGGCCCCAATGCTTGACGTAACTCAGGGAAATGCATTTCATTTTAAAAAGTAATGTAAAGTTCTAGTCCTTTAATGCTACTATTACAAACTATAGGATAATAAAGAAATGCAAGTTAATAGTCATCTGTAACAATCAAACTTACAGTCATGTTAGTATATTTTCAATGTAAAGCAGACATCTATTTCACATAGATAGGTGGTATGAAAGCACTTCAGAGAGCTAAAGATTATAGCACTTCAGATGTTTTAATAACATAAAATTTTTCGTGACAATGAGATATGTCTGCTTCTTGGCAGCATCAATTTACCTCAAAATAAGATGATGGGAAACTGAAGAGCATCCATATGGAAAATTAGCCACTTGGCAAGAAACTGTTCTTGCTTTGACTGCTGACAATGTACTGTCCAAATTTGATAAGTGAGACACAAAAAAAGGTGACTGCTTAACTTTTCTAAGACAAGGTAAGACAGTACTTCCAAATTTTTGCTTCCCTGAAAAGTCTGTTAGACATTCTAAGCCCATAGGCCAACTTTGAAGAGTAACATTGGGTGACTCTCCAGGAAGCCAGCTGTCTCCATCATTTCTATATTTTTGGAAGTTGTTTTTTCTACACTTCCTTTTTGCTCACATAATATTTTATACTTCTTGTATCTCTGATGGGGTTGAAGACTAGATAGTTATGTCATTTTTTGTTACTAAAGTCAGAAAATAAATTTTCAAAAGAGATGTAAAGTTTATAATATTGAGACGAAAGGCTTAAATTGTGTATCTGAAAAATATTTTAAGTTCTAAAAATATATTTTTGGATGGTAATACAAGTTACGATGGAAAATGGATTAGGTATAAAACTTAGTACTAATCGAGATAAGAGAGATAATAGGATATTTTCTCCAAATTTGCCAAATACAAATGAACTGGAAACTGTGAATGCAAACCTTTCTTGTTAATTTTTCTTATTGTGCATAGATTTTTTTCTGTATTAGATATAAAGCTTTCCTTTTTATTTAGACAACAGAGGAGAATGTTGTGGGATAATCTTTTTTTTAACACTGTAAAGATGTGTCTCTGCTTAAGGTGCCTTCTGATTGGGTTAATAAAGAACTAAATCACCAATTGGTAAGCAGGAGAGTATATACAGAACTTCTAGGCAGAGTGAAGAACTCAGAGGTTAGAATCTGGTGCAGCAGGAAATAACAGTAAGACTCAGAGGGAATCAGATATACGGAACAGAAGAGAAGTAAAAAGCCACATATCAAAATATAGATTAATAGGAACAGGCTAATTTAAGTATTAAAATATAGTTGGTAACAAGTCTAAGCACGCTTTCATAATTAATAAGAAGTCTCCATGTCATTATTTGGGGGCTGGTGTTCCAAAAAAAGGTCTGACTACACTTATCATTCACTGATGGATGTAATGCATGAAGCTATGTCGACTTTGGCAACCACTCACTGAGTTTCTATAAAGGTATATATGATCTCAGTAGATTGTTCAACTGAGCAAAAATGTATGTCATGTAAAACTAAGCTGGACTTAGATATACAGAGCAGTTTCATTCATAAAAACTTCAAATTTCACGATATCAATTTATATCTCAACAAATGAACTCAATGACAAGCTTAATAACATAAATAAATACTGATAAGTGATTGTTTTGGTTAGTTTTATGTCAACTTGACACAAGCTATAGTAATTTTGAAAGAGCAAATCTCTACTGAGAAATTTCCCCTTCCAGATGGGCCTATGGTCAAGTCTGATTTATTTTCTTACTTAATAATTGATGCTGCTGCTCCTAGCTCACTGTGGAATTTGGCATACATGGACTGGTCATGCAGGGCATCATCTTAAAACAGGCTGAATAAGCCATGAGAAACAAGCCAGTAAGCAGCACTTGTTCCATAGCCTTTGTTTGAGTTCCTGTCTCTATGTTCCTGCTTTGAGTTCTTGCCCTGACTTCCTGTAGAAGCAGAAGTGAAATAAATCATTTCATTTCTAAGTTGTCTTTGGCTATTGTTATTTCATTTTATTTATATAAGAAAGAATTTATTGGGAGCTTACAATTTCAGGGGTTAAATTCATGACCATCTTGTCAGGTAGTAGTGTGGCAGGCAGGGGGCATGAGGCAAGAAGGAAAACTGAAAATGGCATGGACTTTTGAAACCTCAAAATCCACCTCCCAGTGACACATCTCCTTCAACAAATGCTACATACCCCATTCCTTTCTAAACAGTTTGCCAACTTTGGACAATGCCTTCAAATACATGAGTGACAGGAGCCATTCTCATTCAAACAACTGCATTCCACTCCCTGTCCCATAGACTTGTGGCAATATGCTAAAGCAAAATGTATGTAGTCTAACTTCAAAAGCAGCCCTAAACTTGCACATTCTAAACAGAGTTTAAAAGTCTGAATTTATTAGTCTCTTAAGGATACACAACCTTTCAATTATAGTTCCTTGTAAAATCAAAACTCAAACTACATATTTCCGACAAACAATGGCACAGAATATACATTACCTTCCCTAATGGGTGGAATACAAGCTAGTGAGTAAATATTGGACCAGAAAAAGACTGAAACCCAGCAGTTCAAACTATAAATCCTGTGGCTATGTCAGATGTCAAAGAGCTAAATTGGCTCTTTCCTTCCAGCTTTGGTGACTGCAACACACTTCTCTCCCTTAGGCTGGTCCTACTCCATGTTGGCAGCTATCCTTTGTTGTCAGATAGTCTTTGGACCACAAGCTCTAAAATACTGACATGAAGACTTCTTATTAATTATGAAAGCATTGCATTAGCTTAGGGTTGTTCTTAACTAGCTTTTAAAACTTAAATTAACCCATTTGCATTAATCTACATTCTTTCATGTGGCTCGTGACCTCTCCTTCATACTGAATTTTCCATCCCCTCTGAGTCTCACTGGCTTAATCCCATGCAGCTCAGATTCTTTCCAAGTTTTTCTATCTCCCCGGAAGTCCAGCCTAGCTATTGGCCATTCAGCTCTATATTAAAGCAACCAGAATGATCCTTAGGCAGAGACACATCTTCACATTGTACAAATAGTTTATCCTACAAAACTCCTTGGCTGTTATCCCACATTTCTAACATCTTTAACATCTTTGATCCTACATTGCAATTCAGGCTTCACTTTCATAGCTTCATACCATGCTCTGTGCAGAACTCAATGAAAGGACTTCCTACCACGTGCCTGGCCTCAGTGGCATTCAATAAGAGTGGGAGAGTTCTATAGGCACTTTACTCCTGTATCCTTTGTAATTCTTGTGAATGAAAATTCCTGAACAGAAGCTGTGTATGGATTTGAATGAGAAATTACTGGAAGGAATCTCTTTTTCTGCATATACTGATCAAAGGTTTGTAATTTCAGTACTGTGCAGAGATTTGCATTTTGCAGGTTCAAAGGATAATTACTTTATCTTGGGTTAGATTTAGTCTTCTGAAACAGACATTCCTTGCCCCACTCTTTATCTGAACTAAAATCTCATGATAATAAATAAAAATTTATTAAAAGGTATTAACTAAGAGACTAGGAGAGGAGCATGGGTGAAAAAGATATGGCCAGGATAGAAAAAAAAAAAGATGACTAAAAAGGAAGTTATTAACTTAGCAAAACACTAGCTTCACCAATCCAAGAATTAAGAATGTCATCAGAAACAATCTTTGGCCTATAGTCCCCCTGTACCTCTTGTGCCTACCTCTCTGGTGTACTCACAAATGTATTTTACAATTGCTTTGTTGTATGGCATTCTTTGTTCTAGAAAACTATAAAACTCTAGGCTTCCATGGTGGAACATGGAATCAGAATAATCTAAATCTATATTCCCAGGCCATGATCACTCAAATGGACACAGGATAAATTATCTTTTTTTCCCTTTAAGATCAGACCTGGGGTTTTTAAACAGCCATACTAAAGCCAAAATCACCTGGCCAGTGAATGCCTCCTTTTGGGGATGAAACCTTTCCCTCTCTTTGAATTGCCTTTGCATAAACTCTAAATTGTCTTTGCTTTTCAGGACCAGAAAAACTCCTCAGTCCTTCACCTTTCACAAGTTTGAATTAGCTGTGTGAGTCTTGCCCTAAAATTATCACACTCTTTATTTCCATTCCACATCAGGACATCTATTTCTCTTTCAGCATAGGACTTGGCTTCAACATTGCATTTATTCTTCTAACTGTATGTTTTGTATTTCTTCTTGTCCTCTTTGACCTTTTTTTATTATATGGTCATTACATTTTATCACAGCAATAGAAACCCCAACTAAGACAGAAATTTTCACCAGGTCATGTAATATTACTGACAAAGACCTGACCATGTAGTTTGGAGAAGCTTATGGAAGGTATTTGGAACATCGGGTTCAAACATATTTTGAATATTTGGAACTCAGTGGACTATTCTTTGGAAATTTGAAAGAAAAGAAAATTGAGAGAAGGGCCAATGACAGAGGCCTGGCTTATGAAGTCTCAGAGAGAAACAAAGACTATGTTGGGGTTGTTTATGAAGTATTTTTGTCTTAAAAACTTTGGTATCTGGTTAGCTGAAGCTGACCTAGTGCCCATTAACATGAGAACTGCACCACTGGAAAACCATTGTGTTGCTGGGACAAAGGATGCTGGCCAGTTGGGGCTGGAGCATCTGCATTGATTAAGAAGAGATCAGCATCACTGCAACAAAATCTTCTGTAAAGTGTTTCCTTTGGGTCAGCACATAGAAGCTCAGGCCCAGAGGGGGGTAAGAAGAAAGCTAATGCTGGCAGCAAAGCTTGGAAGTGTAAGAGTTACACATATGGTTCTGGTTGTGGAAGCATCAAGAGGTAATACAGAATAGCTAAGGCTTGACACTATGTGACCAAAATGAGTGAAGAGAGACTGGAAAGAAAAAAATTAAAAATAAAAACAGAACAAAACTATTGATGGCAGTGCACACTTGTTGGAGTCAAGACCCCATCATTTTGGAGATGACAGTACAATGTGACTAATACCAAGGACTACAGTGTGGTATGAGCTGGCCTTAATAGAAGAGACATTATTATGTGTGTTGTATGAAGCCCTATAGCATGCAGAAGATGAGGAGTTAATTCATTATGTCCTTACTCTGTCACTTACACTGTTGGATTTGGATTTTGGTTTTCTTTCTTTCTTTTTTGTTTAAACTTGGCTCTACTTTAGTTCTTCCATCTTGAAATTAGATATCAAGTTTATTTTTTATTTTACAGGAGTCTTATGGTTAAGAGACTTTGAACTTTATAGAAACTTTGGAATTTTATAGGGACTTTAGAGTTGAGATTATGGATATTTTTGAGAGAGGGTATTTTAGAGAAATTGGATATTTTAGAGAAACTTCAAACTTTGAAAGTGACTTTGGAGGCTTTAAAGAGATCAAAATTTCAAAGTGGTTAAAATTTTAAAGACCATGGGACTTTATAAAGTGGAAATGCTTTACACTGTGATACTATTACTAACATGAGATCTTAGGAATGAACAAGAAGGGGAATGTTATGTCTTAATACTGATATGCTTGTGTATCAAGTTGATAAAGGGTTAATTGTGCTACTACTTTTATGTAAGCTTGAAACAAACTAGAGCCATTTTGGAATAAGCAAGCCCAGTTATAAAATATGGCCCTTCCAGATGGCCCTGTGGAAAAGTCTGTAGTATATTTTCTTGCTTGATGTTTGATACCAGAGGTTCTACCTTATCATGGACAGTGCCATCCCTGGTCTTCTGGTCCTGGGTGTTATAAGTCTTGATGACCAATACAGTAAGTACAACTCCTCCTTGGCCTATGCATCAGTTCCTGCCACCAGATTTCTATCTATGTTCCTGTCCAAAATCCTTCAATGATGGATTGTGATATGGAAGTATAAGTGAAATAAACCCCTCCTTCCCCAGTTGATTTTGGTCTCGGTATTTTATTACAGCAATAGAAACTCTAACTATGACAGTGATAAAATGAATATATTCAGAATCCATGTTGAAAATATATGGACAAGTTTAAAATAAGTATTATTAAATAAGTGAATCAACAATATGCTACTTCTATTGTGACTCCTGTTATATGATATTCTTTTTTCGCTTCTCTCTTATTTTTTTTATTTTGAGCTTAGCCTTTAACTGCTGAGCCATCTCTCTAGACCTTATCCTTCCCTTAAATAATACATCCCTACCTCAGTTTCCCCTCCCTCTATTCCTCAAAGTTCCCTAACACCACCACTTTCCTTCTTTTTAGATCCGCTCCTCCTACATTTCCCTTCAGAATATCAACCAAACACACTATAATAAGTTTCAATAACACTAGGCACAAGCTCTCATATCAAAGATGACAAGGGCAACCTAGAAGGAGGAAAAGGATGCCAGGAACAGGGAAAAGAGTCAGAGACACCCCTCACTCCCAGTACTACGTACTACACCATGAATTTACCATGTAATCAGCTTTATAACCTAAGCTAAATGCATTGTTTTAGTTTTAAACTATGTACTCTTTCATGTTTCTAACCACCACCACACAGTTTAACCTGATTCTTGTGGTAGAAAAATTGACACAATTTGTAAGAGATACTAGACTATGGTTAGTAGTTAGCAATCACACCAATACAGTATTCATCACAAATAAGTCATTGAATTATGACATTTTTTTCTATGTAATCAATATGCAAATATAAAAATCTCATAAGAAATTTAATATTTTCATCATCAAATTCTTAATGGCATGTAAGAGCTTTTAGTTATTTTCTAATTGTGTATATGTTTATAAGAATATAGCTATATTCTTAAAGAGGAGAATTTATGGTAAGGATTGTAGCATGTTTATAAACTTTAACACATTCACTCTTGTAATAATTTAATTTATTAGGCATCTTGGCTCATCTATGTGTCTGAGTTTACTTAAACAAGTGTGATCACAAAAGAGAACATGTTTATAAAGTATTTTCATTATTGTTCTTACATACATAGAATCCTATATATCTAAATATAATTTATTCAAGTCTATTCTGTGTGGATTATGTATATACATTTTAGAGATGGCCACTTAGTGTTGGATAAACAATTAGGTGGTCCTTCACTGTGGCCAACTGCTTCTAGTTGTTACGTGGTCATTAATTACCTGCAACTCTTCACTTATGGGTGAGAGTTCTCCCATCCACCTAGGCAAGCTAACTAATATTTTCCATATTCTCTTCTTTTTGAGGCTGACTTATTACTGAAATTTCATAGATGCAGCTTTCCTGTCCTATAAAGAAGAAAAAAAATATCACAGCAGATCTTCTTGTCCTCTAGCTCTTACTATCTCTCTGACTTTCTTGTGTTATGTTTCCTGAGTCCTTGATATAGGGGTTTTGTTGCTGATGTATGATTAGGGTGAGCACTCCAAGATCAGTAGTAGTTCTCTATTTTTTGACCAGTTGTGGCTTTCTGTAGTACTCTCTTTCTACTGTAAAAGTATACTCTGACGAACCGCTAAAATAGAATTAAAAAGGAAACTGGTTAATGAGAGTGGTAGCTTTTCTTCTGAGTTCCAGGGCTTCAAGATTCATGGAGAGTGGGCTAGTTTTATAGCACCAGACATGAATCTCCTCCTATTGAATTATCGAGTCCAATTACACAGATATTGGTTGTCCCCAAAATACAACCCAAAAGGATTCTTATCATATGTGGAACTATTCTTCTTGTCAAATATATATATTTATTTATTTATTATTTAAATATATATGTGTGTGTGTGTATGTGTGTATGCATATATATACATATAATTTTGATTTTGATAAACAACAATAAACATAATTTCTTGTGTCATTTTCAGATACTCTTAGTGTTATTTCATTTTTTCCATTTATTCCATTCCTCCCTAACCCTCTGTATTCTCCTTCTTTGACTTCTGCAATTAAAGTCCCTTGTCCTAGTTTTCTCATTTCCCCCTTCATAGTTTCTGTGTCCTACTATTTATCTCTGTAGGTTTTCTACCAGAAATAAGCTTGTTTGTCTCCCAAGCTCATCTCTGTTCCTGAGTATGTTCATATCCACTATTTTTGTGTAATCACAAAGCAACAGACTTTGTAAAAAATGATTAAAAATCTGAAACAAGAAAGAAAATGATGCTTGGAGATGTCATCATACATCACAGTTAAAATGTTACTAAATATTAGGTTTTCAACATGTTTTGTCAAGTTATATAAATGAATAAATTTTCAAAATGATTGGGAAGATACCTTTGGATTACGTTTCACATGTTAATGTACTGGATTGTCTTCTTTGTCATATGTTTCTGCTCCAACGTCACCAATGATGATCATTTCAAATGCTCCTGTTATATCTCATTCAACATCTCAAAAATTGTTTTTTCCTTCATTCACAGAGTGCAATAGAAAGTGGAAAGGAAACACTGTGCATGGGTGTTATAATTTACAAATTGATGGTTCAATTTTTTTTTATTCTGAGAAGAATTAATATTACCTTAGTTTATGTATTCTGTGCTGGGCATGATATTGCTGCAGCTGAGTGATGAAATCAGCTTTTCTTTGAGGGGCAAAAAAGAGAATGTTCTTTAGTGTTTTGCATAAGTATAAACTGTCATGCAAATCTGAGAGGGAAAGACTCAGACATTCAGCATGATGATTTCCACTAACTCTTGACAAAAGTCCCAGTCAGAGATAGCTATAAGAAACTGTCAACAATTTTTGTTATTTTTTATGAAAAAATGTCATTTTTATCAAGAAGTTTTATTTAACATTAAAGAATTGTATACTTTTATTATGTATCTGCCAACATCAAAACTATGAGAATACAAGTTTGTAACAGGGAGATCAAGCGTAGTGCTGACATGTTTTGTTTGACTGTTTAGACTATTTGTGAATTCTCAATCACTTGCAAGGACTTACTGCTTGCATTTTAAATTCATTCTATCATGCCCAATGCAAAAAATTCATCCTTTGCCTGGTTTTTAGTTTCTGTAAATAAATTATATTCTTTATTTTATAATAACCCCTTTTCTTATCAGATTTGCAATATATTTGGGAGTGTTATGTCAGAATTATATAATTGACAATAAATTATTCCTTGTGTTACAAAGAATTAGAAGAATGGATTTTAGTCAGCTTTGGTAATTTGAGATAATCAATTGAAAAGAAGAAAGAGGTTACTTTGGAAAATAAGATTGACAGTTTAGGTCCACAATCTGTTGGCCCCATTGCACTGGGGCTGTTGCAAGTCAACAAGCTCAAAACATGATAGAGCTAAAAAGAGAAAGAATGGGTCCTGGTACTCTAGGTAGTATCAGAGATGGACTCACACTAATGGCATGAATCTGAGAATGGACTGATCATTTATTGGCCACTCCCACAATCTCTGTGTCACCCTTATCCCAGTACATCCCAATGACAGGACAGACTGTAGGTTGATGGTTATATGGCTGGGTTGATGACACAGTCCCTGCACTGGTAATCTTACCTAGTCATTGGAGGTGGCCAGTTCAGGCTATGTAACCTCTATAGCTAGAAGTCTTAGCTGGGGCTATCCTTGTAGATTCCAGGGAGTTTTTTGTACCAGATTTATACCTGACTCTGAAATGACCCCTTTTTCAGTTGTCTCATTAAGTACTTTCCTCTCCTAACTCACTCTTTCCAGATCCATCATGTTTCTACCCTCTCCTATCCTCATTCCAATCACAAAATGTCTTCTATTTCCTCTCCCAGGAAGATATGAGTGTCTTGATGAGTTCTCCTCATTACCTAGTCCATTTGAGTGTATGGATAGTAGCATGTTTTTCCTTTACTTTACAGCTCATATCCACTTATAAATGAGTACATTCCATGATTGTCTTTCTGGGCCTGAGTTACCAGGTTCAGAATTTTCTTTTTCTAATTTTATCCATTTGCCTTCAGCTTTCATGATGCTATCTTTTTAACAGCTGAGTAATACTCCACTGTGTTAATGTACCACATTTTCTTTATCCAATCTTTAGTAGATGGCCATTTGTTTGCTTCAATGTATTGGGTATTACAAATAAAGCTTCTATAAATATTTTGAGCAAATATCCCTTTGGTGCGATGGCACACTCTTTGGGTATATGTCCAAAAGAGGAATAGCTGGGTCTTGGAGGAGAGTGACTCCAGGTTTTCTGAGAAGCTGTCATATTGATTTCCAAAGTGACTGTACAAGTTTTCACTCCCACCAGCAATGGAGGAGTATTCCTTGTGTTCCTTTTGCTTTACATCTTCTCTATCATGAGCTGTGTTTTTGATCTTAGCCCTTCTGACATGTAGAAGATGGAACCTCAGAGTCATTTTGATTTGCATTTCCCTGAATCCAAAGATGTTGAACATTTCTTTAAGCGCATCTCAGGCATTTGCAATTCTTCTGTTGATAATTATCTGTTTAGATATGTAACCCATTTTTTAATCAGATTATTTTTTTGATGTCTAGTTTCTTCAGTTCTTTATGTATTTTAGAAATCTGCTCTCTGTCAGATGAGGGGATGGTAAAAATCTCTTCCCATTCAGTAGGCTGCAATTTTGTTCTATTGATGGTGTCCTTTACCTTACAGAAACTTTTCAGTTTCATGAGGTCCTATTTATTAATTGTTGATCTTAGTGTTTGTGTTATTGGTGTTCTAATCAGGAAGTTTCCTCCTATGCCAGGGCTTTCAAGGCTACTCCCTACTTTCCCTTCTGTTATGTTTAGTGCATCTGGATTTCTATTGAGGTCTTTGAAGCACTAGATTTGGGTTTTGTGCATAGTGATAGATATGGATCTATTTGCATCCTACACTGCAGCATCCAGTTATACCAGCACCATAGTTGAAGTTGCTTTCTGTTTTTCATTGTATGATTCAGGATTCTTTGTTGAAAATCAGGTGTCCACAGGTGTGTAGATATATGCCTATATCTTTGATTTGATTTCATTGATCCACTTGTCTGTTTTTATGCCAATACCATATGGTATTCCAGGCTATAGCCCTGTAGTGAAGCTGGAAATCTGGGGATGGTGATGCCCCCAGCTCTTTATTTTTATACAACTGTTTTAGCTATGCTGGGGTTTTGGTTTTCCATATGAAGGTGTGAGTATTGCTCTTTCAAGGTCTGTAAAGAATTGTGTTGGAATGTTAATGAGGATTGTGTTAATTCTTAGATTGTTTTGCTCAATGGCCTAGAGACCAAGGGTAGAAAAAAAGTCAATATAATGATGCCTAATGATATTCTGCTATACACATAGATTGGTGCCTAGTCCACTAGTCATCAAAGTGGCTCCATCCATCAACTGGAAGCAAATGCAGTGTCCCACAGTTAAACATTAGACCAATCTAGAGGACTCCTGCTAAAGCGAGGGAGGAAGGATAGTTGGAGCCAGAGGGGTGGAGAACATCACCAGAAAAACCACAGAATCAACTAAGCTGGACTCATAGGAGCTGACAGAGACTGAATCAACAACCAGGGAGCCTACATGTGACTGACCTTGGCCCTCTGCATATATGTAACAGTTGTGTAGCTTGATCTTTTTGTGGGTCTCCTAACAGACTGTCTGACTATTTTACTGACATTTGCGACCTTATTCCTCATACTGGGTTGCCTTGCCCAGCTTTAATACAAAGCAAGGTTCTTAGGCTTACTTCAACTTGATATGCCATGTTTTGTCAATACCCACTGGAAGCCTGCCCTTTTCTGAATATGAACAAAGGAGGAGTGGGTGGGGGAGGGAGGCAGAGGAGAGATGGGAGGGAGGCATTGAGAAGAGGGAGGGGAGACGGTATTCAGGACTTAAATTAATGAATAAATAAAATAAAAGAGAGTATGGACAATGCTCCCACAATTCCCTTTGATAGCATATCTCTAGCAATCCTAGAATTTCTTATGGGTACTCATATAACTTAACATTCCACTATTTCAGTATTACTACCCTAAAGTCAACACTTCAGTACACGAGTCTTCAGGAAACATTGGCTTCTACTCCCACTCCGTCACCTCTTCTCTATCTCTCCATGTATGTGCCTGAATCTGTAATAAATTACGTGACATGTGTGTATAATGTTCTATGGGCAAGAGTTACACTAAAACTGAATTGGTATATATATATATATATATATATATATATCACAGTTGGAAAATTTATGTAAGATCTACTATCTTCTAGATCATAAAAGTAAACAAAAAGTTAGGCACAACATCAAAATCTAAAGGGTGAATTTTCATTCCTTAGAACCTTTCATGTGATTCCTGATGTTCTGAAAAATGATTTAAAATGGCATCTTTTACTCTCATAAATGTCTTGAATATATTCTACATATATTTAGATATATTTCATATTATGAAATCTTAGTATGAAAGCAATCTCTGAAATTTGAATGTTTTTAGATTATTAAAATGTGCAAAAGAATATATTAACTGTTTAAAAAATCCAAGTGTATGGCAAATTAAATTATTTACTTGGAAATAAATTTTAATTTTTAGATTTGTGAAAATAATGCATTATTTGCTATACATCCTTCCAAGCTTCCTTTCATATTATCATATTATATAACCAACTGCCTTCTAAAAGTACAGAGAATATTTGAACTTTCCATATTTGTTCTACTATGGTTTCCTTTGCATGATCTAAAATAAGATTTTGGTTTGCATTTTCTTCACAAGCCTTCTTACAGTTCTCCAACATATGACCATGACTTGTCCTTTCTTATTGCTTTTATGATTGATTTATTTAAAGTTTTCTTAGATTTATTATAGATTGTTCCTAAACAATTTAAATGTGGATTATAGCTATGAATTTTATGAAGAGAAACACAGGAAACCTAATTATACCATTTCAAAGAGTACATGTTGTAGATGTTACTTAACTAGAGTGATACCAAATTTGACCTCTTAATTATTATGTGTCAACAAAAGAGTCATTACCAAGAAAATCCTGAGAAAAGAGACTGGAATATGCAGATAAAAAGTAGTATATAAGTTATCTTGTGATCCAATATGCATACATATTCAGGTAATTTTAAAAGAAATTATACAATATTAGAGATATTTTTGTTAACACAATTCAGACCCAAAATAGTAACTATGTAAAATGACCCATAAGTTATTTTCCTTTTCAAAATAAAAACATTTTGTTTATACTTGTTCTACAATGTCAGATTTTAAATTTCATATGTACAATAATAAAATTTACTGAATCACATATATTACATTATATTTCTTATGAATCATATTTTTTAATTAAAGAAAATGTTTGGCTTCTTTCACTGATTCATTTAGTAAGTAATGTGCAGGCTTATTTCATAGAGTGATTTTTTTTTATTCGACTTATTATGACAGTTTTTGTAAGTTTGATGTTTATTTTCAATTTTCAGATTCTGTAGTAAACCTAGTCTCTGTATTAAACAGAAGTGCTTTTCAACAGAATATGCACTTAATTGGCACTGGTTCTATGGAACTTAGTGCAATCTGATGTCATAGTTTCTCACTTAATTGGATGGTAATTCTCCTTAATAAGGACACTTGCACATAATTAGGTGAGATTCAAATGGGGCTTTGGGGTTCATAGGAGGATCAAAGGTTGTTGATTCTTCTTTCACACCCAGAATGCCTGCCACCAATTATCTGCTAACCACAGAGGTTTAAACACTTGGTAGGAGACATATAAACCTGCCTCTTGTACTTGAGGTTATTTTGGATTTTTTTTTTTTTACTGAACCTGCTAAGCTTTGCAAGAAAGTGCTACTTCAGTCTTTCTCCACATTTATCACTTCTTACAGCTCACATACCTTTTTGACACAGGATAGTGATAAGGGAACTAATTTTTGCCTCAAGCAAACTACATAAAATCTCTAGTTTTAAGATAATTTATGGTGAATTCTATTCTCTCATATTCTACATATTCATGATTTTTAATTATTTGAATAATCTTGTTGCCAACTGGGACATCAAATCACTATTGTTCCTCTTTGTAAAATCTGAATTATTAGCTACTATTATATGTAATAATTATCAATACTCAACAGGAAAAAATTTCTCTTTATGATAATTGTTTTTTAACATAAAGTAGAGTACTTAAGTAAGTGCTAAAATATTTCAGAATTATATTGCACCAAAAATCATTCTCTATAGATAATTACATACAAAGTTATGAATATTTAAATTTGCATAATTTGTCAGTTGGAAAAGTAATGGTGGATAAATGAGTTATCCAGAAAGAAAACAGTGTCCCTTGCCTTGTTTGAAGGCTTTGGCCAAAGTGCTGGAGGACTTTGTTTTCTTCAAACTATGTTCTAGAACCAGGGTTTGCTTTTTGTTTTTTGTTTATTTATTTGTTTGGTGCAAAAATCCATTTTCCACCATGTATGATTTACCAGACATCTGGCCTATGGAGATGAGAACTCCACAAAAAGCATCTTCTGCTGTTAGTTCCAAAGGGAACAACACTGGCAAAGACAACCTTCCTGTGTTTATCCAAATGGCTGGACATTCAGATCACAAGTCAGGAAGGTCTAAGAACTGCTCAGGGGAGCAGTAGAAGGAATAGTGCAGTGACTAGCCTGTGATACATCTCATAGCAATACCACAGGGACAAGCCTGTGATACATCTCAGAGCAGTAACAGAGATTGTCTTCATTGGGTGCTCCAGCTACTATCCATCCAATACAATACTATTGTGCTGATGAGGAAGGGATCCTTGACCTCAGCTTTACAGTAGTGTCTTCTCCCATTAGGTCATCTCCCCCATTATCTCCCTTCAAGGGCTGATGTATGTGCCTTTTTCTCTTCTTTCCATTGTACTTGGGGCTACTATTTCTCTTCTTATTGAATCCCTATCTTCCCATAGGTAGGGTAACATTTTTAATCTTGCACTATGCAAACAGCTTAGTATTAAACTGTTCATTCTCTGATGTGGTGACATTTCTTACAAGACAGTCCTGAACTGGGGCTTGTTAATTTGAGTGAGGAATCATGATTTGGTGTTGTAGAAGTCTGACAAAAAAGACACTAGGACCTTATTATTGACCCAGATTAGGGCTCAGGAAAGTGTGTCATCAGTCAATACTCTTCTTCCACCCAACCGAAATGTTCTTGCGTTCAAGTGGGTATCCATTACACCCCACATTCATCTAATCTTCTCCTTTGCCTGCTCTTTGGCTTGCTAGCCGCTTTCGGCACTATAAAAATTCTCCAGCAATGAAGAAGCCTACAGTTCAGATTCAGATTGAATTCTCTGTGCCTTACAATCACTCATGTTATGTCTCCATTACTAGGGTCTCATTAACTAGCTATTATGGGCAGTCAAGAAGAATTTCAAGAGCCTTCATTTTTAGGCATCTTACAGACAAGGGCCTGGGTGACCAGCTGCTCTTAAGGAGGCATCATCTCACACCAGGCAGTGAGGTTTGGTTTTGGTTTGTAAGGCATGTTTACGTCAAAATAACTACATAAAGGAGATTATTCAGATACCATCTCATTTGTATTTTATAACATTCAGTTTAACACTATTCAAACACTTGCATTTAATTATTTTCTATATGTTTATATGCATGATATAATCAAAGTATAAGCTAATCATTTCCATTTTTTCTCCTGTCATAGAAGAACCATAAGCAGAATTAACAAAGAGGAGTTCTGGTTTTCTAAACAAATACAAATGCAGGCATTGAGAATTTATTTAATTTTAGACAAGTTATTTTATCTCACCTAGATTCTCTTTTATATTTTATTAAAAATTTCCCCCACTTTATTGCAGTAAGACAACTAATTGCTCACAGGTAATATTTATTCATGCAGATCTAAACTTTAACCTCAGAGAATTTAGATCATAAAGGGAAATATAAACAACAATTAGAAAAAAAATTCCTTGATAGTTTCCCTGTGAATCCTAACCCCAAATGCACATGTGAGAACAAAAAGCTGCATTTATTTATTTTTTGGAAATCATATTAAATCTGGCTTTGAGATTTCATCTGATAGTGAGGACAGGAAATTGAATCTGATACGTAATTTGTGCCATGCTCTTTTGTTGCCTAGGCTTGCCTGAGAATGAGATTCAACTGAAGTGAGAGAATGGCACCTTCATTGCACTGTTTCTTCATCCTATCCTGGCCATCTGTCATGTGCTCTTTATCCGTATTCAACAATAACGTGTGCCTGTGGCATAGAGACAGCTACCAAATATACTTCTTTCTCACTCATTTGCATGAGATTTTTAAATTAATATTTTATTATATTAAAATTATTATATTATTATATATACTATTTATTATACCATCTTAAATTTATCGAGATCATGATGGGAGGATGTGCAGAGATGACCAGCCACACTGGTGGAAACCCATGAACTGTGGACTGGTGGCTGTGGAGCTCCCATGGATCTGGACTAGGCCCTCTGGACACGGAAGATGGTTGTTTGGTTCGAACTGTTTGCGGGGCACCCAGGCAGGGGGATCGGGATCTCTCCATGGTACATGGGCAGGCTTCTGGGAATCCAGTGCCTGTGGTGTGACACCTTGTGCAGCCTTGGTGCAGTGGGAAAGGGAGTGGACCTGCCTAGGCTCAGTGAGCTTGCTCTGTTGACTCCCATTTGGGGGATGTGCCTGGTGGCTTGGGAAAGAGGGCTGGAGAGTGGAAGGAGGGAGGAGGGGGGTCTGTGTATAGCATGAGAAGTGAGTAGAAAATTTCTTAATAAAGAAAAATAAAATTAAAAATAAAATAATATAATTACAATGTATTATTTCATATACTATTTATTATGCCATCTTCAATTTATCATTTTATATTAAGTACGATATATTTATTTATATGTAAAATTTATATTTAATATATTTTATTATACTTTTATAATATATTGTAATCGTACTCTCCGCCCTCAACAATTTCTCCCATATCCAGTTTGCTAAATTTTTATATCATAAGTGGTGACTGAATCATGCAAATGCTGAGTATCAATTGATATGGTCATTTTATTTTTTCTTTAATGTTTTGGGGATTGGATACATTGGTTTTTGCATGTAAAATCTGACTTGCGAATCTATCACAAATCCCTATTGGATATGCTGTATAGTGATATGTATAACTAGATTTTCTTCTCAATTACTTGCATTTAGATGAGATATTTATATAATTTTTTTCTGTAATATTTTAACTCTTTATAATATTGATATTAGTAGGCCCTATAGAGTAAGTTAGAAATAGTTTTCTCACCCTACATTCTAGAAAAGATTAAGGTGCAAGATAATTTTTTCCTGATTATTTGGTAGATTGTAACAGTGAAACTATCTCACCTCACTAAAAGAAGAGGAGAAAGATGAAGAGTTGGATTTTGGAACAGTTTTTTTTTTTCATGTTTATAAAGAATTTATATGCCCTGTACATAATTCACTACTTAAAAAACAAAGAAAAATGGAATTCAAGGCTATTTGAAAATTCCTTACATAGTGCAGTATCACTTTTGTATAGTTAATACACTACTGAATGTGCCATTAGATGGCCCCATCTTGATATTTTCAATAACCAATAACCTTCTTCCTTAGTTCAGTATGGGGGCTGTAAATGTGGCAAGGGAATTTAGTGCAGGTTCTTGTTGGTACACAGTACAAATTAGTTTGTATGTAGTGACAATAGTTTCCTTTTTTTTTTGGCTTCACTAGTCTCTGATGAAACTTGTAAAGGCCATGGTCTCGCCTTTAATCACAGCACTTGGGAGGCAGAGTCAGGAGGATCTCTGTGAGTTCAAGGCCAGCTTGGTCTACAGAGTGAGATCCAGGACAGGTACCAAAACTTCACGGGAGAAACCCTGTCTCGAAAAACCAAATAACAAAGCAAAACAAAAACAAACAAACAAACAACAAAACCCCTGCTATTCTGTTAACTGAATACGACTAGGTAATCACACAAAGATTGCAGCTGCTTTGGTGATCTTCTGGGTGCTTCTAAATAAATAATTTCTATTTACAAATATTTATAAGGTGTGGGAGAGATGGCTCAGCAGTTACAAGCAGTTGTTGCTCTTAAAAAATAACTGGATTAAGTTTTCTACTCCCACATGGAAGCTCAGTATGTGTTTCTTATATTCTAAGAGTTCTGACTAAAATCTCCAGAGATACAATTCATAGAAACTAAACCCAAAACTTATGACCTATTCTCTAAAGTACATACCAGTCAGCAAGTTCTCTTCAATATGCAGATTTCTGCTTCAAATTTATGTTTTTCTTTCTTCCTTGAATTTTATATTACATTCATTGATTTGTGTCTGTGTTTGTGAGTGTGTGTTCATGTGGTGGTATTGTGTTCCCCAAAATATCGTGTACCTTAATAAACTTATCTGGGGTCAGAGAACAGAAAAGCCACTAGTTAGGCAGTGATAGCACACGCCTTTAATCCTAGCATTCCAGAGACAGAAATCCATCTGGATCTCTGTGAGTTCAAGGCCACATTGGAAAAAGCCAAGCATGGTGACACATGCCTTTAATCCCAGAAAGCCAGCCTTTAATCCCAGAGAGTGGTGGTAGAAAGCAGAAAGATATATAAGGCATGAGGACCAGAACCTAGAAGCATTTGGCTGGTTAAGCTTCAGGCTTTCGAGCAGCAGTTCAGCTGAGAGCCATTGGGATGAGGACACAGAAGCTTCCAGTCTGAGGAAACAGGACCAGATGAGGAACTGGCAAGGTGAGATAGCTGTGGCTTGTTCTTTCTCTCTGATCTACCAGCATTGACCCCAATAACTGCCCTCGGGTTTGATTTTATTAATAAGAACTTTTAAGATTCATGCTACATGTTCAGGCTTGCATGTAAGGAATGGCATAGCATTCATCTAGAACTCAGAAGACAACTTCAAGGAGTTGGTTCTCTTTTTTTCAGTGGAATTTTGAGGATAAAATTCAACATGCCACAAGGAGCATAAAACGTCTTTATTTGTTCAAACATCTTCCCTGCTCTAAATTCATCAATTTCTATTTTTAATATTGAGATGAGTATGTACAGAGGCCAGGAAGTAAGAAAGAAGTAATAGAAATAGGAGTGTTTCTAAATAGCTGAGTCATGGGGAAAGCTGTGGTATAATGTGCAATATACTTTGTAATTTAAACACTAGCTGGGTATAAAATTTTAGCTTTCAAAGATTTTAAATATTTAATAATATTTTGCCAGAATGGAGCAGCTCCAACATATCTTATAGTATAAGCAGCAATATTTTCATTGTACAGAATTAAGAAATGTTGAATATTATGGAATGATCATTTGAAAGGGAGTAATTAAACAGTTCACAGGGTAAGAATAGACTAGATGGGATCTAAGACAACTATCATTACATACATGATAATAAACAACCACATAAAACATACACATGCTTTTGGGGAAGACATTATCATATTGTATTGCATAACGTTAGACCACACAGACACACCACACACATACAAATGTATTTATTCATGATATTTTAATATATCTAAACTTCTACATAATTTTAGGTAAATATAAAGTAATATGGTTCCCTAAGGTTATTTTAAACATCCATATTATTGTTTATTCTTCCTGCCTTCTACTTCTTCCGTATGGTCCTCTCTTTACTCTCTAATTCAAGACAGCATCTCTTTTATTCCATTACCCCTTTCACATCACCTGTATCATGCTATCTTCTTCACTAGCCTTTCTCCTAGACATTTGTGGTCTCCTTTTACTTTCCTGGTTTCTGTTATTGCCTCAGGTGATACATGGACATCTTAAGATTTAGAGCTTATAGTCACAAATGAAAGTGAGCATGAGCTGTTTATCTTTGCGGACCTGGTTAACAGACTCAATATATTTCTTAATTCTATTCATTTCCCTGTAAATTTCATTATTTTATTATTATTTACTGCTGAATAATATTTTATTGTATATGTACCATATTTTCATTATCCATTCATCAGTTGAAGATATTCAGGTTAGCCATTTCCTGACTTTAATGGATAGAGTGAACATGGCAACTATCTATGGAGTAAGAGGTACAGTACTTTGGTTATAGGCCTAGCAGTCATACATCTGGGTATATAGTAGATTTCTTTTTACCTTTTTGAGTGTAGTCAAACTTATTTTCAGAGTGGCTATACAAATCTGCAATCTTGTAAACACCTGAATGAGGATTCCTCTCTCCTCAAACACTCACTAGCATTTGTTCTCAATTGTTTTATTAATCTTATTTATTCTAACTAGGGTAAGATAAAGTGTCAGTATATTTGAAAGAGTATCTAGAAATTGGATAGAGCTTTCAAACAGGCCTGTAAAAATGAGGAATTAGAAATGGATGGCAATGTCTATAAAGAACAGACAAAGATTAGGCAAGCTGTCTTAATTATAAGTTATAAGAACAAAATCAAACTTCCTTAACCTACAAAATAAGAGTACCTGACTTGCATAATTTAAAATGTCAGTCAAGATTACATTCAGGACTTAAATGATGCAATCAAACATTGACTCTCTTGTGATTGTCTGGCTTGGAATTTTATTCTGTTGTTCTCTTTTCTTAATTAGCATACTTCTCATTTGCAAAAGAATTCCATTAAATCTTGTTACCATCAGCGCTGAGCTCCACCCCTGCAACGAATTGTTTTCCACTATATTTCTGAACAAAACTTCCAATTATTCTAACTGGAATCACTTGGATATTTGGCTAAATACTACAAAAATATGTGATTGCAGTAATAGAATATAATGAGTGGCTTTAGCTTCCCTCAGCACTGATGCTTTTAGCTTAAATCACAGAAAAAGGTTGTCAGCAAGTGTTCTCATCCATTCATAAAGAAAAGGAAAGGCATTCCTAGTCCTTAAGCAACAGAAGTATAATAGGCAATCATGTAGGCATCTATCTGTAAGGTAGGCAAAAATTCTTGAGAAAGTGTTTCAGAAGAAAGAGAATGTATTAAAAATATTTGGTATAATTGAAATGATTAGTCATAATTTTATCTTCAACTACACATTCTTGCCAGGTTTATTAGAATTGACAGAAAGTTTTGGATGAAATCTTGGATGGGAGGATGGATGATGGCATTTAATAAACTGGGCATGCTAGCTAGTTGGTAATGAGATTAGATAGAAATTGTAGATACTGAGAAAAAGTAGAGGTGGCTTCAGTTTGGTTTGAATGCTATTTATGAGATATATTACAAAAGTTTCTTAAAAATGGAAGGGAAAACTGAAAAGTTAAGAAAATGCTCACTCAGCTTGTGTGATATTTTTATAGAATTACACACATTTAAAATAGTGTACTTTCATGTTTTTGTCCAGCAAATTATATTGACAGTCAGCCTATTACAAATATACAGAGACTAATTCACAATAATTGATGCCAATCAAACTATCAAAAATCTTAATTTGTAAAATATATTATGCCCTACATTCAAGCTTTCTAGTCAAAAATTCAGCTTCATAATTACTTCATTTGATTTGCAGAGATGATGTCAGTATTTATTATTATATGTGACAATTTGGCATAAAGAGATGAATATTTGTGCCTGTATAGTTATTCACACTTTTGATAGAGATTAAAAATATAAACCAAGCAAGTAATACATCTATTTTCTTCTTGTGTTGAACCAGACTAGGGACATTACACTTCATCATGTACTTGTATTATACAGTGAGGAGGTTGTATAAGAAAATATTATGATGTTTCAGGTTGCCTGTGAGACCCTTTCAATAAATGAATATGCTTCTTTCTATTTCCATTTGAGAAGATGAAGCAATACTAGACCCAAAAATTAAGTAGAGAATTGTTCCATCATTTTTTTTACACTTCATTATTCATTTTTTTTAAATTGTTCTTAAAGACCATTTGGACCTTAAGATTTATTTTTCAATAATTATGCAATTACAGCTTTCTAACATTTGTTGGTTACAGATCTATTCAACTTGAATATTTACCTATTTCCATGGAAGTCTTAAAGACTTGATTCTTATCAAATTCAGTATACTTAGCTGGGTTTTATTTTTTGTTAATTACATTTTTACAACATTTGGTAAACATAATTTTATGTATCAATGGGATGTTGTGTGATATTTGGGTACATATATTTTTGTGTGTGTGTCACCTTTCATCAGATTTTTGTATTTCTATATTATTTTCTTCACTGAAGAATTTATAATCCTCCTGGATTTTTAAAGAGCTTATAATAAATTACTGATATAACCATTCTACTGTACATTAGTAAACCAAAGTATTAATTGGTACATAACTATAATTTGGTAACCATTGATCAATTGATCATATTCTATTCTCTTGCCATCTTTACTATTCTACACAGTCTCTGGTAACCAACACTACACTCAAATTCTATGATATCAACTTTTTTAATACTCCAAGCATAAGAAAATTTTACAGTACTTATCTATTTAAGGCTGATTTATTTTGACTAACACAGTGATCTCTATGTTCTTCCTGAGGCTCAAGGGTCTTAGGATTCCATTAATTTTTAGTTCTCTATAGCAGCCCAGTGTGTATGTGTGTGTATATATACACATAAACACACATATATGCAAACATAGACTGTATTTCTTTTGTTTATGAGGTAATAATCACAGGTTGTTTTTATTTTATACCTACTGAAGATAGAGTTCTGTTCAATGTGATACTATGTATGTCTCTTTAATACAGTGATTTCATTTTCTTTGTATATATTCCTAGGAGTAGGACTGCTTAATGATCCTGTACTCCCATTTCAGTGTTTTGAGGAAGCTCCATAATGGTTTTTTTTTTTTTTTAGCATAATAGCTACACAAACTCAGATTCACAATAAAAGGAAAGAGTTTCTTCTTCTGCATGGCTTCATAAAATATTGTTTTATATTTTTGAAAGTAGTCATTTCTATTGGAGTGAGATGATATTTCATTTTGGCATTATTTATGTAGTTAAATTCATGACAATAGACTTGATTTGACTATTCTCATCTTTTAATGGCTGGAGGATCTGCAGTATTTAACTTTTATGAATGTTCCCTTAATTTTTTGTTCAAGTGGCTAGTCTGGCTTTTTTTTAGCAGTATACTCAATTCAAGCTATAAGTTACTTGACATTTTATGATTTTTAAACATAATATGTCATTCTTACTTTTATTCTTGACATTGTATACATTAAGAGACTTTGATTCCAGATTAAATCTGACTTTCATGGTTATTCACTCTGCATTAGTATAGTCATGGTCCTGGTCTTCTTTGACTAACTGTGGTTCAGATGGCATTTTCACATCTAGAGCCTTTCCTGTGACATTATTTTTTTGTGCAGGAGATTTATCAGGTACCCACTGGTGATTCTCAAGTAGAAGAGGGTGGAAGTATCCTCTTTGTAGTGACAGTGATCAGTACAAGCATGACTGGGTAGATGCTGAAGTTCAGATAACCATAAATGAGATGTTTTCTAAATTAAGCCATTCTTAAGATCTGTCCCTTATTCTGGTTCTGTCCATTGAGTTCAGGGTCACTTCAGAACAAATAGATATCAGTAATGGTGGAAAGATTTTTTTCTTTTCTCTGAATAATTATTTATACTCCCATTCTTTCTCTACTGCTGCGGCCCGCACAGTTGGAGCATGAAATCTGGTGAAGGATGCCGAGATTAAACAGCACTTTAGACACCCAGTTTCAGTTCGTCAGGGAAGCAGCTCTCTTTATCCGTACCAACAGGAGTTTATATACACCTCTAACAGCAGGAGTCAAGGAATGGTTACTCTGTATCTGGAGGCAAGCCAGACACTGTTTTCCAAACAGGAAAAACCACAGGGGAACAGATCTCGGGCTCCCTCCAGAACCCAACTGCACATTTTTCACACAAACAACTTAACTGGGACAGGACAAAAAAGGACATTTAAAATTAAGGCAGTAAACTTACTGCTGCCGACATGTCCTCCCTTTTTATTTTTAAAAGGAACAGTCAGTGGAAGATCAGATAGCCCCTGCCTTTGGTCACCTGCTGCAATCCCCAAACTTACCTGTCATAGGGGGCTGCCCTTATGCCCCCTGCCTTAAGTGGCATGAGGACCACAGGAGTTGCCTATCTCTGGGTACTATCTGTCGAACATTTTGTAACCACACTTGTGCAGATTCAGAGGGTGACATGGCCAGAAGGGCTTGCTTGGTTACCTGTCGGTGTTGAGTGAACTGGCATTGCCATCGGCATAGCAGAACTAACCCAATTCCCATACCGCCTGCACAGATTAATAAGAGGGAAACAGACCCTGCTCATCCAGTGATGCACCCAGCAGCTTTAGATATTAATGACTACCAGGTCTGCTCATTTACAGGAACAACTCTAGTTTCATTAATCCTTACAATAGCATCTGCTACCTGAATTGTATAGTTCAAAATGTTCCATTCCAAGGCCCTTGCAAATAAGCATTCAATTCTGCAACCTTGGTCGATGCATTAAAAGCTGCATGAGGGGTTATACAAACTTCTGACATTCCATAAGCACATAACATGTGTTGGTGTATCCACAACATATCTATTTGTTCTTTTAACAGTGCTGCTTGCTGATTAAGCATCAGAATTCCAAAGTGTAATTGTCCATTTAATGTTTGCTGAATGTCCAAGGAACCAGCCACCCTCTCAGATAATATGTTGATAATGGCAGCCTGTTGAACAGTCTGAGATAATGCAAGCCCAGCATCTGTATCAGCAACAGCAGATGCAGCCACAGCTGCAACAATTGCGGCAGTAATGCCAAAGTCACTTCTTATCCTCTTCAGTTGCAGCGGAAACTGATCAGAAGGACTCTCCAGAGACATCACTGCAAATGCAGGTATTCTCACAATCACTGCATGGGAATCATTTGCACTTCAGCAATTATTCAAGCTACAATTTAGAACTGAACAGTTTAGTAGTCCCTCCCCGCCCACATCACCATTCCAAACAACAAAAGGGAAAGGAGCACTTAGAGACCCACAGCACGGGACATGCTGGAACTACCTACAAAGTCTGCCAAAGACGTATTACTCAGGACTAGGCAATCATGAAAGCTGCCTTTCAGATTCAAGGAGTTATCATTGGTATTATTCTTGCCAGCTGTACTATTTTTCTCAAAACAAAGAACTTTTTTTTTTTAACAGCAAAGTAATATTTTCAAAATCTTCTTGGAGTTTTACAATGCTGGCAGCAGTACCAATTGTCCAATTAGAAGAAACTACAGCAGGAAAAACAGGGCTATCAATACTCACAGGTAGTAGTAACATAGGTGGATTTCTTACTAAACTCCATAACGGCTCAGCTTCTCCCTGAGTCATCATCTTTTAAAGTTAAAGGAACATGCTCCCGGACCACCTGTCCAGCTTGATTCTGAGTTTCGATGACTGGATATGTTTCATGCCACCACCACCCCTTTTTTGCCTATATCTGTCCTCTGATTCTTTTTCCTCCCCTATCCAATGAGGATTTCTTGGTGGGGGTGGAGACAATAGAGGCACAGAAGGTGCTGACTGTGCTTTCACTTTTGCATGGCGCAATTTCTGTTGTAGTTCCTCTCGCTCTTTTTCTAGCTGCTCTTCCTCCTCTACTAAATCTGAGACAGGAGGCAAGACCATCGTCTTCTTCCTCATTCATTAAATCTTTCACAAATATCCTTACATGGTCTTTACAGGGGACCTCGACCTCTTCCTTTTCCCCTTTCAAAGATTCATTCATCTCTGCCTCCTGAGCGTAAGCAAGCTCGCTCTCTGAAAGTCGCTCTTTTACTTTTACTTTATCAGTCAGAAGAGCATCTTTCACAAGTCTCCATAGAGAAAATGCAGCTGTAGGAAATTTATCTTCACCCTTCTCTTGCAACATCTTTTGTAAATCTCCTTTTACTTGTTCCCAATCTGGCATATTCAGACCTCCTCCTGTCAGGCTTCAGCTATGGTGTCCACAAATGTGAGTGCGGTGCTTGACTTAATTCCTGTTTCTTGCTTACTTAACTTAATTCCTGTTCCTCAGTGGCCAACTGAGCTTTTGCAGTAGAATTACCCATGGTACATACCCTCCTTTTAGGGTGAGCCTCATTCGCTTACCCCTCAACTCCACTTGCTGTGGGCCTCACAGCTGGAGCACAAAATCTGGCGAGGGATGCCGAGGTTAAACAGCACTTTAGACACCCAGTTTCAGTTCGTCAGGGAAGCAGCTCTCTTTATCCTTACCAACATGGGTTTATATACACCTCTAACAGCAGGAGTCAAGGAATGGTTACTCTGTATCTGGAGGCAAGCCAGACACTGTTTTCCAAATAGGAAAAACCACAGGCCCAACTGCACATTTTTCACACAAACAACTTAACTGGGACAGGACAAAAAAAGGGCATTTAAAATTAAGGCAGCAAACTTACTGCTGCCGACACTCTACAAATCTGTGCTGTGTGGAGGGTACAGCTTTTTAGAGTGCTTCCTGGTGATTTTCATTTTATTTGTGGAATGCTATGTTTTATTATTTCTCAGTTTGGGAAGCTTTCTGATTTTTGATGGGGTGAAAAAAGCTTACTGTTTGGCTGTATCTTCCTTATGAAACAGTTTGTTTGGTTTATATTTTTCCACTTCTCATTTAGCACATAGCATTTGCAGAATACATAGGTGTTTCACAATTATAATCAGAGGAAGCTGACCTTTGGCATTTTGTAAACTACAAAGTCACTTGGGAATTGGTTCTCACTATTTAGCCCTGGCTAGCCTGGAGCTCACGATCTCGTTCAGTTTTGCCACACACTCACAGAAATCCTCATGCCTTTGAAATTTAAGACTTTTACCACCGCACCTTGTTCTTTCTTGAATTTTTGAGCTTAACATCCACACCAGTACTGTCATCTATATATTTATTGTTAAGCAAAAAGTATACCTCAGGGAGCACAGATTTAATGTCTCTAGTGCTGAGCAAGTAGTGTAAATGAGTAAAGAGTATAGAAAGACTCCATGACATGAGAAGTTAAATGTCATTGTTTAAGGGAGAGAAACCACATGCTGTAGAGATTCACCTGAAGTTTGAGGAAGAATGTTTCATTTGAATTGTGGCCCAATAATTATGGGGTAAATTTTCTGTTCTCCAAATAATTTGTGTACATTTTTGTCCATCCAAAATCTTGAAATCTGAATAACATTGTAAATTTTTTGAATCTTATTTACCTAATCTATCCATTTGAGAGATAAATATGATCCAGGTGGCAATGGTGCACAACTTTAATCCCAGCACTCAGGAGTCAGAGCCAGGAGGATTTCTGTAAGTTTGAGGCCAGCCTGATCTGTAGAACAAGATCCAGGAGAGGCACCAAAAGTACACAGAGAAACCTTGTCTTAAAAAGACAAAAAAGAAAGGAAGGAAGGAAGAAAGGAAGGAAGAAAGGAAGGAAGGAAGGAAGGAAGGAAGGAAGGAAGAAAGAAAGAAAGAAAGGTATATATGAATTGCAAGGTAAGTAAGAATATGTGAAATTACATGTAATTTTCTTCTTATTTTTTCTATTTGCTGGTCATGTTAAAACACCATTAATATCCTTGCAAATAGTCTTCCTCACAACAGTATTATAAACATAATGGTGTGTACTATGAAGACATTAACACTGAGAAACTGTATATTATTAAGTGTTTTAAGGTATGTATCCATCAAGTTTTACTCAGGTAATTTCAAAATAATTAAAAGGCTATAAAATATAAAATGTACTATGACTCCATTCTTAGATATTTTGTTCTTTTGAGGTTTTCATTCTGCTGCTCTGGGTTTATGTGTCATCTAGTTCTAGAATGACAATTTTGTAGAGAGACGTGTGAAATGGAAAATGATTTAGTATGAGGATATTATTGCTGTTACCTTTATTCTTCTATGAAGTTTTGGTAAACATAGTAACTGAGATCTGAGTTTTTCAAATGTAGTATGAGGGAAGAATTGTAGATGAGAATGAACAAAAATGTGGCCTGTAAAAATAGATATAGCAAGAATCACAAGATGTTCCATAGTTAGTAGTTGCTCTGTAAAACTTCAATTGGACAAACAAATACTGTCCGATGATCAAAAGATAAACACTCATTCTTTAGCACTTATGGAGAGAAGACTTTTTAGGAAAAAAGAAACAGTCAGAAACAATGTTGCCTATACCAGGAGATGATTTGCCACACCTAGAAATAGCTGCACAATATTTCTAACATTTTCAAAAAACTTAAATTCTTGTACATTTCCTTTCTTTCTTTTTTTTTCTAAACTATATTTCATTTTTTCAGATTTCATTGTTCTTTTTGTGTGTTCATTTATTCTTATAAGAGAGAGAGAAAGGGAATGGCGCTAAAAGTATGGGAAAGTAGGGAGGATCGGGGATGACTTCGCTAAGAGCAAAGGATGATCAGAATGCATTGTATGAAAAAAAATTAAAAAATCTTCAAAAACATCCAAAGTTATACAGTTACAGAAGGACTTAACAGATGTATTAGATGTAGGGAGAAGAGTGAAAATACAGTTTTGTTTATTACCTGAATATGGACGATATTCTTAGTGTAAAGTTCTTCTCATTATTGTTGATGTCTTCAATCTTATAAGTGCTCAGATATCAATGACCATGCCTTCCTCTTATCTGAACATAGGATGATATATGCAGAAACACTTGAAAGGTTTAGGAAATTTTTGTTTTTTAATTATTATTTTAAAAAATTTTTCACACAATATATTTAGATCATCTTTTCCTCACCTCTGACTCCACGCATACTCTCCACACTGCTCTCCACTTCCAACTTCCTATTTCTTTCATTGTCTCTCTCAGAAAAAAAATCAAATAATCAGTTTTTTAAAAGACATACAATTTTTATTTGCCTATAATAGGAATAATTTACAAAAAAGTAATAGATAAGACATAATTGAAACAAAAATGACAGCTAAACCACAATTTATATCTGTGCTTGTTTCAGTTTTAGTGGTTGCGTGTGTTAATAAAAATGTGAACATATGGTGCACATACTCTAGTAACTCTCAAGTCCTACCATGAATTGTATCTAATACAGAACCAGAAGTCTGTAAACCTCACCTAGCAGGTGGCAATTAGTGATTCTTGGGTTTTTTTTTTTTTATCAATGTTCCATAAATCTTCTATTCCTTTTAGAGCATTCATGAATGGGATTAAGAATGCCGTAAAACAGATCCCAGAGAGCTCTTATGTGAAAGCTCAGAATCAGGAAGTGAGAATACTCCTCAGACACACCATCTACTGTAATCTTGATCATTAATTTTGCAGCTTTCAGAAGTGCAAGAAATAACTACCCAGCTTAGAAAATTGTATTTTCTTATACCATTCTGAATGGGATAATATTCTTATGAATGCCTGCACACACACACACACACACACACACACACACACACACAAAACAACACACACATACAAAACACACACACATACCAACACACACATACAAACACACACACACACACAAAACAACAACAACAACAACAACACACACACACACACACACACAAGGAGGGGAGTCAGAGAGACAGAAAGAGAAAAGAGAGACAGACATGAGAGAGACTTCTGTTTGCTTGAGAGAAAAGGACATTCATGAATACGACACAAGCTAACTTCATATTCAATGGCAAAATGTTGCGTATTGATTCCTGAGACTTAAAAGCCAAATTTTGCTGCTTTGGAGCAAAGTACTATAATATTGGTAGACATTGGCAAGATAATTAAAGGAAATAATACTCAGTGCAAGTTGATTTCTAGTATTTGTTTCTAGGAATGTCTGAGTAAATGCTGTCTTTGAAATTCACTTAGTGTATTATTTTATAGTAAAAATTACAGTTTCTTTTGCTTGTCTCAATATCTAAATCCCTGTGCTTTACTCACAGAGATAGTGGTTTATAACTTTTAATGCAGGATGATGAATTACCTTCCTTCCACTACATCATACCTTTAATATTTTCACTGGAAATGTAAAACTTGATCATAAATTCAACCTTAACATGAGTCATTTATTAGCTAACTTCCTCTAAAATGAAAAGCCAAAGGTAGTACTTTGTAACTTTGATCTGTGAAAGTAAAATTGCTCCTCTCACACGTTTTAAAGTGCTGGTAACTTTTGTGAAGTTTAAGATTTTTTTCACAAGAGAAAGAAATAACTCTAAGGCAAATATTTGTAACTTACCATGAAAATGGACAAAATATTTAATTCAGAGAGCTAAGGTCAACTTCAAACAAGTAGTAAAAATCCTTTATACAACTTCTATACAAAATGACTTCTTAAGAAACAAAATCATGAGATATGAAGTTTAGGCTAATCAGTTCATGTCAATGAGAAATATGAGACAGATTTTGTTCAAAGGAAATAATTATACGGGGAAGTGTGTGGTAAGACACATTAAATATTTACCCTTCCTAGTTGACTAGAAGATTGCCTGCTGAGGATAGAGTTTCTGAGACAGCGTTATAGATTGATGATTGCCTTAACTAAATACAGTGAAATATTGATGGAGAGAAATTATAAAGAAAAAAGAGAATATATGTTATCCACACCATTGTTTTTTATATATTTATACCTCTCTAAACTTATTTAACTAGCTGTCAAATTTATATCAATGTCCTTGAGTAAATTGAGTGCAGCCTATACACATATATGAGTATATACACCTATATTATATTGCATGTTTTTGACATTTTCTTTCTACATTTTCTTTGTAATACATTCTGTGATAACCAAAATATTAAAGTCTTTAAGAATTCTTTTGAAATCACAAGTGGCTCTTTTCTAAAAGTTATCTTTTATTAATTATTTGAGAAATTTGTACATTGCATTTTGAAAACATTCCTTTCCCCAAATCATCCTAGACTTTCCTACTCTCCCAATTTCCTCTTCCTGACATTGCTTTAACCTACCCACTCCAATTTGTGCTGAAAAAATTCTTTAGGATGGAGACACTGTCCCAGAGATTCTTATACCCAGTAGGGGCCACATAATTAAAGAAAACTCATTTTAATTAGCCCAGCAACCCTCAGTTCCCAATAACTCCTGAAATGTGGTTGTGACTTTGTACCCAACTTCCCCACTGTATGCTTGACACTTTTCTGATTAGATGTTGTATAGGCCCATGTACATTGCTACAGTCACTGAAAGTACATGTATGCAATTACCCTTTTATGTTCAGAAAAAACTCTTTGAATATATCTACAATCTCTTGCTATTACAACTTTTCAGCCCCCCTCTTACAATGATTATTGAGTCGGGAGAATGGGTGTGATATACATATCTGAAATAGGGCTGATAATTCTACAATCTATTATTTTATAAGTTGACTAGTGTGTGTCACTCTGTTAATTGTCATCTACCTCAAGAATTTTCTATAATGAGGATTGAAAGAAATACTAATCTGTTACTCAATACTATTTTCATTCAGCAACATAACAGCAGTAGTTGCTCTCCTTAAGCCCACTACATATCTAACCAAGGCTCTTGGCCTCTATAATCCTCCTAGGTATGGGATGAATTTTGTGAACTCAGCCTTAAATCCAACCAGAGGAGAGGATGGAGGTGGGAAGGGAGGAGGTGGGGGGAATCAGGAGAAGGAGAGGTAGAGGGAACAGGTGTTGGTATGTAAAAAGGTAAGAAAATTTTTAAAACAAAAAAAATATAAAAATAACAATGAGAGCAACACACATTCGCAGCCTACTGAAGGACATAAGTGATCCCAAAAATTATACTAGGGAACACCTACAGCTCATAAACACCTTCAGTAATGTGGCAGGGTAAAAGATTTACTCAAAAAAAGAATATTCTTCCTATATACAGATGATAAGCAGGCTGAGAAAGAAGTTAGAGAAACATCACCCTTTACAATAGCCACAAATAACATAAAATATCTTTGGGTAAATCTTACTAAACAAGTAAAAGACCTTTATGACAAGAACTTTAAGTCTTTAAAGAAAGAAATTGAAGAGGATATCAGAAAATGGATACATCTCCCATGTTCTTGGATAGGTAGGATAAGCATAATAAAAATGGCAACCTTACCAAAAACAGATTCAGTGCAATCTCCTGAGGCATAATCATCCCTGACTTCAAGCTCTGCTATAGAGCTATAGTAATAAAAACAGCTTTGTATTGGCATAAAAACAGACACATGGATATATGGGATTGAGTGGAAGATTCTGACATTAATCCACACACATATGAACATAGATCCATATCTATTGCCATGCACAAAACTCAAGTCCAAATGGCTCAAAGACCTCAACATAAAGCCAGTAACACTGAATCAGATAGAAGTGAAAGTAGGAAGTAGCCTTTAATGCATTGGGACAGGAGACCACTTCCTAAATATAACACCAGTGCCACAGACATTGAGAGCAACAATTAGTAAATGGGACCTCCTGAAACTGAAAAGCTTCTATAAGGCAAAGAGCATGATAGAGAAGACAAAATGGCAACCTATAGAATGGGAACAGTTCTTCACCAACGCCACATCTGAAAGAGGGCTAATCTCCAAAATATATAAAGAATTCAAGAAATTAGACATCAAAATACCAAATAATCCAATTAAAAATGGGATACAGATCTAAACAGAGAATTCTCAACAGAATCTCAAATGGACAAAAGAAATTTAAGGAATTGCTCAATATCCTTAATAATCAGGGAACTGCAAATCAAAATGACTCTGAGATACCATCTAACATGTGTCAGAATAGCTATGATCAAAACATTGATAACAGTTTATGTTGGAGAATATGTGGAGTAAGGGGTACACTCCTCCACTTCTAGTGGGAGTGCACTTTTGTTCAGCCAGTCTGGAAATGAGTATGACGGTGTCTCAGAAAATTGGGAAACAACCCACCTCAAGACCCAGCTATAGGACTCTTGGGCCTATACCTAAAAGATGTTCAACTATACCACAAGAACACTTGCTCAACTTTATTCATAGTAGCATTATACATAATAGCCAGAACCTGAAAACAACCTGGATGCCCCTCAACTGAAGAATGGATAAAGAAAATGTGGTACATTTATACAATGGAGTATTACTCAGCTGTAAAAAATAATGACATCTTGAAATTTGCAGGCAAATGGATGGAACTAGAAAATATCATCCTGAGTGAGGTAACGCAGACCCAGAAGGACATAGTATGTACTCAATAAAAGGTAGATATTAGGTAAAAAGCAAAGGATAACCAGGCTAAAATCCACAACCCCAGAGAAGCGAAGTAAAGGGGAGAACCCTAATAGGAACAAATATGGATCAACCCAGGAAGGGGAAATAGTTAAGATCTCCTGTGTGAACTGGGGTGGGGGTGGGTAAGAAGGGAAGAAATGGGGGGTGGGAACATGAGGGATAGATAGTGCTGAGTTGGGGTAGGCGAGGAGAGGGAAAACAGTGAAATAGATATTTTGATAGAGGAAGCCATTATGGGGTTATGGAGAAATCTGGTGCTAGGGTACCTGAACTAGCCTTCCCTTGTACAAACTGTTGTTATAGGGTAACTCTACTCTCTGTAACCCCAAATGTGGTAGGTGTTGGGTAGGTTGGCACATGGGACCCAAATGATTATTTTATACTAAGTGTAACTAAATAAATTTTAGATCAGAATGTAATCCAAGGACATGGCAAAAATATAAAACAAATTAGCTAGACTAGGTATTGAATAATATGTTTTATAATAAAACAGATATCATAATTAGGGCGAAGTCAAAAAGAAAATAACTTATGTATTCTGTGTTGTCTCAATATATATACATAGGAGGTAGTCTTATAAGAATTAGCAAGGGTAATAAAATTAGAATATTTATTTCTAGCTGATTTTATTATAATAATATCTATTACTGAAAGCATTTAGCATTTCACTCAGAGTCTGCCATACTAGTTTAATCTTAATATGATGTTCGTGAGGATTAATAACTCTGACTCATTTTGCAAATTAACTAAAATATTTAATGTACTCAAAATATTTTATTAGAGTGAATAAATATAAGTTGATGAATGAATTTTCATTGATTTTTTGATATTTTAATTGCAATTTTATTAGTTACAAGGGACAATTTAGTACAATCAATCAAGGTTCATTTTAAATTCCAAATATAGTTGATACCTCCTCTCTTAAAATATACAAGAAAAAAATAAAAATGACTAACAAACTAAAAATATGACAATCATTAAGACAAAAATATACCCAAGAAAAGCAAAAATTACACAACAAAAATAACAGCATCCATTTTGTGCCTGTAAACAAGCCTTGAGCTTGGGACCTGTACTGGAGTGCATTTGATATGTCTCAAAACATTTAAAGCAAGCAACAGATCTTTTAATGGGATAATATTTCTTTATTTACAAAGACTTTAGGTTCAACAATAATTACAACTTATTATATCTACTTGTGGGTCTTACTAACAAAGACATATAAGATTATTATGTGATGTTTATCCATTTCTGTGTAATTTTTGTTACTTCCCTAATTCATTGATAAATAAACCTCTATAAAAAGATCCACTGTCAGTAGAATACTTCATTATATCTCACAGGAATCAACACTTCTTCTATATGTTATTTGAAAACACCCAAGTGTATTAGGAATACCAAGTATGATTATTATTTCCACATATGAAAAGCAATTACATTCAAATGTACTCAAATATATTTATTTTAAAAATAAGTCAAGCATTATTTTGAAATACTAAAACTCTTTAAAATGTTATTGGTGTTTAAAAAAAGTAGAGCAATTTAGCCTAAGTAGAAGAGGATAATGAATCAAATTCATATTCTCTGTACATATTAATTTATAACTATAGTTTTAAAATAGCTTATTAAATGAATGTTTACTGCATGTAGTTGAGTTTCATAATTGCAGAAGGTACTGGTTCCAATCTCGTCATATACAATTTGCATCTAACTTAGGAATAGCCCTTTGTATCTTCCATACTGAGAATAAAATAATTTCTAAGAATAATGCAAGCGCTAGAGAGATGGCTTAGATGTTAAAAAGCACTTGTTTTGCAATAGTGAGAACAACAGTTCAGATCATTCAAATACCCATAACTAGCTCTGAGAAATCAGATGTTCTCATTTGGTTTCCATACATGCATATGCACACAAGAGCATGCACACATACAGTGGAAGACACACAGAAAAAACTTTCAGAGAAATGAAAGAGTGGTAGAAATTCTGTAAGTTAAAACAAATTCAGATAGTGCTGTTCTTAATGTAAGCACAACTAACGTACACTAATATTAACAAAGTACAGGATGGCATGTGAGATGGCTCAAGAGTAAGAAGGTCTGTTGCCAAGCCCAAAGACACAAGTTTTACTTTCAGAACTCTGTTGTGTAGAATTTTACTCAGTGATAGAATATCTCATCTTGGAGATAAGCTTGCTAAGACACAAGATATTATAAAGTGAAGCCAAAACTCTAAAATGGAAAAAAGAAAGCATCTTCAACAAACAGAGCTGGCACAACTGGATATCAACGTGTACAAGGCTTCTAACAGCCCCATATCCGTCACCGTGCACAAAACTTAAGTCCAAGTGGATCAAAGACCTCAACATAAACCCAGGTACTCTGAACCTGATAGTAGAGAAAGTAGGAAGTAGTCTTGAACGCATTGGCATAGGAGATTTCTTCCTAAATATAACACCAGTAGCACAGACACTGAGAGAAACAATCAATCAATGGGACCTCTTGAAAGTGAGAAGCTTTTGTAGAGCAAAGAATACGGTCAACAAGGCAAAGCAACAGCCTACAGAATGGGAAAAGGTCTTCACCAACCCCACATTTGACAGAGGGCTGATATCCAGAATATATAAAGAACTCAAGAAATTAGACATCAAAACGACCAACAGTCCAATCAAGAAATGGGCTATAAGCCGGGCAGTGGTGGCGCACGCCTTTAATCCCAGCACTTGGGAGGCAGAGCCAGGCAGATCTCTGTGAATTCGAGGCCAGCCTGGGCTACCAAGTGAGTTCCAGGAAAGGCACAAAGCTACACAGAGAAACCCTGTCTCGAAAAAACAAAAAAAGAAAAAAAAAGAAAAAAGAAAGAAAGAAATGGGCTTTAGAGCTAAACAGAATTCTCAACAGAGGAAGCTCAAATGGCTGAAAAACATCTAAGGAATTGCTCAACATCCCTAATCATTAAGGAAATACAAATCAAAATGACTCTGAGATATCACTTTATGTCTGTAAGAATGGCAAAGATCAAACACACTGAAGATGGCTTATGCTGGAGAGGATGTGGAACTAGGGGAACTCTCCTCCACTGCTGGTGTGAATGCAAGCTTGTACAACCACTTTGGAAATCAATATGGTACTTTCTTAGAAAATTGGGAATCAATCTCCCCCAAGACCCAGCTATACCACTCTTGGGCATATACCCAAGAAATGCTCAATCATACCACAAGAGCACTTGCTAAGCTATGTTCATATCAGCATTGTTTGTAATAGCCAGAACGTGGAAACAACCTAGATGCCCTTCAACTGAAGAATGGATAAATAAAATGTGGTACAGATACACAATGGAATACTACTCAGCAGAGAAAAACAATGACATCATGAGATTTGCAGGCAAATGGATGGATCTAGGAAAAATCATCCTGAGTGAGGTAACTCATACTCAGAAAGACAACCTTGGTATGTACTCATGTTGCTGGAGGGCTTTTCTCCAGGTTCCACCAAACCCCGCAGTCCCACAATCCACTTATAAAATAATCACTCAGACGCTTATAATATTTATAAACTGTATGGCCGTGGCAGGCTTCTTGCTAACTGTTATTATATCTTAAATTAACCCATTTTTATAAATCTATACCTTGCCACGTGGCTGGTGGCTTACCGGTGTCTTTACATGCTGCTTCTTTCTCCTGACGGTGGCTGCAATGTCTCCCCTCCTTCTTCCTGTTTCCCCAATTCTCCTCTCTCCTTGTCCCGCCTATACTTCCTGCCTGGTCACTGGCCATCAATGTTTTATTTATATAGAGTGATATCCACAGCATACTCACTCATAGGAGGATACTAGATGTAAGACAAAGATGACTAGACTGCTACTCACAACTCGAGGGAGGCTACCTAGAAAACAGGACCCCAAGAAAGACACACAGATCGCCCAATGAAACATTCCATTTTGCAAGGGAGATAATTAAGCTAAGGAAGTGAAGACTCAAGAGATTCAGGAAGTCCTTGAAACTAACTTGATTCTTCAGGCTTCGCCTATCCAAGAATATACACTTGAGGGCTTTTGAGGGACATCCTCAGGTGAGAGGAGCTACCTAGAGTTAAGTCTGAACAACTGAGGGTCCTGGAAGGGACACTCTGCAACCTGTCCAGCTGCTTGGAAATTGTGCAGTAAGCTCCAGGTTCCCAACTTGCATGCGTCATCATCCATGCTGGTGTGGGCTTTTGCTGATGCACTTTTGAGGTATTTCTAAGTATTTGTAAGTAACCCTTCACCCAAATTCCTGTCGTCCTCGCCAGGAGAACTCATTGGTCTACCAATTTGGATTTTGATGGTATCCTTACATTGCTCTGTCATCAGTTCACTATTTGCAATGAGCATGCTTTTTTGTATCTCTCCAGGAATAGTGTTCTAAAACAAATACACGTCATGGGAGCAAATAATCAACTCCAGGAAATTGCCCTCTGACCTACACAAGTACAGAGTGACACATGGGACATACACACACCATCCCCAAGATACACGTACAAATAAAATAAAATATGATATGCAAAAGAAAGAAAGGTCTTTAACACCACACACAGAAAATATTACTACCGCTGGGGAGATAGCCCAACATTCAAATGTGTTGGCTGACAAGTCTGAAGACTTAGATTTAGTCCCTAGCACTCAAGGTTGCAAGGAAGCAACAGATTTAGGTATGGTGTCCTCTGATCACCACATGTATACAGTAGTACAGACTTATATACATATGCATACATATAAATAAATAAATAAAATTTTAAAAATATTAATTTTGAAGTAAAATACTAAAAATAAACATCAAATGTCCTGTTTCCAGTCCATTAAAAATGGAACCAAAAATAACTTTTAAGAGTCATATCTTTAAAGAGATGGAAAAGTTGTAATAAACTATAACAGGTCAAGTAAACATGACAAGTAAATGTATATAATAAACAGAATACCCCATAGCTCCATATTGTATGCATTTACTGTCTTCTTAATATATTTTATTATTAAATGTCTATAATTAGAGCAATAGTAGTCACTGAATATACTTGTTCATCTCTAATATATAAGCATGAGTCATTAGGCAAGCTGTGATTATTCTATTAATTGTCTTCTCCATAGTCTTTTCCAAATATTGGCCTATCATCTCATTAACTGGATCATTACCTCAGAAACAATCCATTGATGACTACTGTATGTAGCAGCAATGCTTCATGCTTAGCAGTTATGACTGTGACATATTATTTGGCCATGAGGAAGTTTGTAGTATAATCAATTAAAGGAAAACAACAATTCCAATAATATGAAATAATTTTAGTTACCTTGCTTAGAGTATTTTCAACAGTGAAGAAAATCAGAGATCTTTGCCACTATTTCATAATGAGAATGAGGAAGTCACTATTTCCTTTGAAATTAGAAGCTGAAATTTGCTTCGAATGATTAAATTTTTTAATATTGTAGTAATGACAAAATATACAAAGATTTACTTTTAAAAAACAAGATACAGAAATACTTTGGTGTTTTTACATCGAGAAAAATGTTAGCTCTTTTAAATTAAACTCATAGTGAAAAAGTTATGGAGGATGCTGAAAGATGTTGATGTACATGAAGTTTGTAAGTGTTTGTGTGTGTGGAGTCCGTGCAAGAGCATTCATGTGTGGGATTCATTCATCTTCATTGAGGTGTGCAGATGGCAGAAAATGATATTGGGTATCTTTTATTCATTTATTTTTTTATCACCCTCCAAATTAGTTTTGGAGACAGGATTTTTCATGGAGTCTAGAGCTTACAATTTTGTTAGACTGTTTGGCTAGTGAATGCTGGGAATTCAACTGTCTCTGTCCCCTAGTTCTGCAGCTACAGGTCCATTAATCACCACATGGTATGTATGCATGCAGAGCCTCAGAACTCAGATCCTCACACTTGTGAAATGTCCACATTTTCCCTCCAGACATCTGCCTTGCTCTGGATATTCTTTCGAGCATTCTGTGACATAGACTAATATATTACAACCAGGAAATGATAAAAACAAAGCAATGACAGCAGTATGATAATAAAGAAAAAGTTTTCCTAGAAAAATTAAATATAAATAACTTACCTTGTAATAAATGCTTTACTTTTCATCTAAGAATGTGTATAATTTTGAACTCATTCAAATAATTTTTGCCTGTGATATTTTATCAGTAACGCTAATGAAGGTTTTTGGAGATTTAAGATTTATTTTAACCATCCCTATGAAAATTATTATAATAATATAAAGGTAACATACCATTTCTTTATGGACTGGAAAGATGAAAAAGAACTTGATCAATATGCTAACTCAACCAGGAACTTGTAATCTGTGTTTTACAAGAACTCAGAGCAGTTTGAAGACACATAAGACACTCATATACTGTGGTAACATTAAGGAGAAAATAGATGACAGTTACATATTAAGGGACATTTCAAGATTTTCTATGAATAAATTCAGTTCCAATTTTCTGTGCTGAAATCCCTATATTATGTAATATGATCAATTGAGTGAAAAGAGATATGAGTAGATTTGTAAATTAAGGATACAATTTGAGAAAATTTGAAGTAATATATATAGAAATGAAAACATGTTCAGAACATTTTAAATGTTAACAAGCATAGATTACACTGGTATTTTCCTCTTCTGAAATGTTACACTTTACCATGATGTGAAAATAACAATTTTAATATTTCAATGAATTCTATAAGCCATAATGAAGAATAATAAAATCTCCTGTTAATTTCTGTAGATATGTAATTGTTTATATATGAAGTAAGACAGTGAGAGAGAGAGAGCTAATGAGAGAATTTTATCTTCCCATGATTTTTCCCATATTCTTTAATCATGACCAAAGCTTATATTTTCTTATTTTTGTTATGTGTTCTTATTATTCTGCTTAAAGCAATTTTAATGATATTTGATCTCTTATTAAACCAGTAAATGAAAAAAAATGTAATAGGTACATAGATTTATATACATACTTCAATAAAATTATATGAAATAATAATGAACATTTTGTATGATATTGACCCATTTTTAAAATGAATAAATATGAAGTCAAAGTGAACCTATAAAACTCTCTTTGAAGAGTTACAAAAAAGCAGCAAACTGCTGTTCTCTGCTTTATTTCTCAGTGCATTAAGCTGTAGCCAGGGAGTTACATAAGCCATCTATGTGTAACTAACCTTTCACAAGACAAGCAACCTTTTGCGCTCAGAAATTTCCTTGACTCACAGAGCAATCTCTACACATGATGTATTATACGTATGCTTTCTAATCTTGAAATTCACTTTAGTTACTGCACAAAAATATGGAATGAGCTGGACCATGGAAAATGCAGGTACTTTTTTCCCCCTTGATAATGCTTTGAAAGATTTAAAAAGTATAGTGAATGCAGAAGTGTCTCCTGAGCCTTCCATGTAGTCAGTCGAAGTGTTAGATGACCATCAATGAGGGAAGCAATATCAACTGATTAAAAATGAATGGGACTTGTTTCCATTGAGAGAAGTCTGACAGATGAAGTGAAAGGGCTCAAGGGCAAATGGATATCAAGGAAGATTGACCTGTCTTACTGAGTCATGTTCAGGCTGCTTGACAGTCTGATACAGAAGTGAGTAGATTCCTGTTCATTTTCAATAGATTGACCTTGGCCGGTTTCAAATCTTTCTTCATGTGTATTAGTACAAAATTGTGAACAAAGTAAAATTCTAAAGCATTCTAGTAAGCAGACCATATTTTGAGTATGTTTAAGTTTGTTAAGTTTGAGGAAAGCAAGCCAAATGCAAGGGGTAATAAATAGAATTATAAATAGTAATCTATGCCCTAAAATCTCAGGAGAAAAAACAAACAAACTTAGCAAACCTTTGGAATTATTAACAAACATAAGTAGTAAACATATGTTGCAATCATTTGAGATATCTCATCTAAGTAACTTTTACAGGGTAGTATTAAGTAAAATTCCTCATGCTTGAAGTCATTTAATTTTTGGTTTTAATATTCTGAATTTTCAAAAGCTAAAGATAGAACCTTATATTTCAGTGATGCAATGAATACAGCAGGTTATTTCTGTTATGAAATAGATGTCATAATTTAAATCTTACAAATAGATGAGAGAGGAATTATTTTCTACTAATGGATACCTATTCTCATTGTGTTAGGAGAGACAACTCTATATGTACTTTGATTACACAACCACTGATCATTTATTCTGTAAATTTATTCCAACCTGTTGTATATTTTATAAGCTATATGTATAACTTTTCTTTTCAGTGCTCTGGTATGACACCAATGTGCTGATATTATTTTTTTTGTGGTGATATTTTATTTGTGCTTTAATAAAGTTTGCCTGGAGAGCAGAGGAAATTAGCAAGCCATTTTATGTAAATATAGAAGTCAGGAATGGTAGCACACGCCTTTAATTCAATCACTTAGCAGACAGGGTCTCTGTGTGTTCAAGGTCATACTAGGGAACAGAGCCTAGCGTGGTGACACATGCCTTTAATCCTAGCACAAACCATAGAGACCTGGATGTCTGTACAGACAGGCAGTGACAAGGAAGTGAGGTAGCTGGGCTAAGATAGCCAAAGAAAGGGCAAAACAGCAAGGCAATAAAGGCACAGGTAACACAGGAAGTAGCTCTCATTTGGAAGCTACAGTGCTGGTGAGGTAAGGTTATCTAGTGGCTATTTCTGTTTCCCTGATCTCTAAGGCTTTCATCCCTATATTTGGCTCAGTGTTTTTTATTTAATAAGACCATTTAGAAATTTGTCTACACAGGATAGCCAAAGTTACTTCAGAAAAAGGTTTATTTGGTTAACATATCCTGATTACAATTCAACAATAAAGAAAATCCATCAGGATTGGAAATTAAGGCAGGATCCTGGAGGAAGGCACAAAGCTGAGATCATGGAGGAACACTGTTACTAACTTGCTTTATTACACAATGCAAGACCACTTGCTCAGGGATGACACTGCCCACAATTGGCTGGGACCTACCATTGCAATCATTAACAAAGGAAATATCACATAGACTGGATTACAGGCCAAACCGATAAAAACATTTTCTCAATTGAGGTACCTTTGCCCATATCATACTAGTTTCTGTCAAGTTGACAGGAAAGCAATCAATCAATACACTATTTGATTACATAATTTCAAAAGTACCACTAAGGGAGATTTTATTTAACATCTATATTCCTTCTTGAGAGTGTCTATAACCTAGTAATAAATACCAATCAATTAAAACAAAAGACAATTGTTCTCATATTCTGGAGAAAAAAATACCTAAAATTAAAGTGAAGCAAAATTGCATTTCTTCTTGGCTTTCTTAAACTATGCTATAATTTGATGTTTCTCTTTATGTGGCCACATCAGTAAAATCATGACCATCTTCTTCATGTTCCCTTCTCCCTCTAAGGTGTCTGTCTAATCTCCCACAGTCACATTGTAAGGACAAATCCAATTATGTCATTCAGTATTTAATTATCTAATCAAAGATAAACTTACACTCTAAATAGTTAACTTAATCATGTCTTTTGTCATGTAAGGTACCAGTCAAATTGAAAGCACACACACACACACACACACACACACACACACACACTCTTTCCATTTTTTAGCCCAATTCATTTTCTCTTTTGAAACACTAAAACAATATTTAGTCATTGAAAAAAAATCAGTTTAACTCAGTATGATTAAAGCTAACTTTTTAAAATGAAGATAGTTTTACTATAAGATAACTGAAAAATGTAGGAAGTTACAAATATAAACAAGAGTGTCCAGTGTTTTATATCATGAGTACATAAAAGGATTATTTGGTGCTATATCTCATAAAAGGGTTACATTTGTTCAAAAGCCATTTTTATTAACACTCTCTATTTCAGATAATGTAACCCAGATAATGAGACAGAGCTGACTTTGAAAACAGTATAAAACTAAAATCACTAAAACTCTATGGTGCTGACATGAAATAGCACATAAATCAATGGAAAATAACAGAAATAGCATCATGGATTTAGATGATTGATTTTGACACAGGAATCAAGGACATACATTAGGGGAAAGGTAAAGTTGTGTTAAGAAAACTTATATTGACCACACAGGGATTTTTTTTTAACTTACCAATATTTAACCAAAAGGAGCTAGAACTTAAATTTAGGACTAAGATTTACAAAACAGGCAAGCAAATCAACAAAAAATAGGAGAAATGCTTTAAGACATTCCCCTGGGAAATGATATTTCATTACCTTCAAATTCAGACAACTCTGGTTTAGATAAGCACCCCCTTAATAGCCCATGAATTCAGAAATTATTGTCATACTACAACACTATTGGGAAAGACTAGAACTTTGAAATATCGTACCCAGAAGTAACTTTTTACTTTGTTGGAGGACAGATGGGTCCCTGACCCTTTGTTTCTCGCTCGTTAGCTCCTGCAGCAGAAATTTCCACCTTAAACATTATGCTTAACATTGTACCTTTGCAGCAACTAAACACAATTAGAAACCTCCAACATATAGTGAGTCAATCTCTTTTCTTTGTAAATTGATGATTTTCGGTAATGTGTTATAGCAACAGAAAACTAACCAACATATAAAACACAGTTAAACATAGAAAATGCAGTTTAACAGCCACAATTTACAAGAAATATGAGTAAAATGGCCATTTTAAAGAATGGACAAAAAATTGAAAACTTACTTCTTAAAAAATTTACAAATGGATATTAGGTATATTTACCAGTATTTGTAATTATCTGGATGATATAAAGTAAATGCATAAGAGGATATTACCTCTAGAGAGCTAAAAGTGATATTGGGAAAAAGTAACAAAAAGTAAGAAGGTCAATCATTTCTCTTCATGAAACAAACCTTAATATTAAGGATTGATACTAACTTAGGGATAGAAAATTGTATTCATAACAAATATAACTAAGAAACTGGCAGGTAAAGCTACACTAATATTTGTTTTTATTTAGTTAAACTTTAAGATAAAACTCATCAGGAAATATAAAAAAAGGATACTTTGAACTCATTAATGGAAAAATTAAACAAGAGAATATCACAGTTCTTAACCTGTATGTACCAAGCACAGTTGGAATAAATTGTATGAAAGAATGCTGTTACACCTGAGACCAGAGGAGAACCCCAAAACAATTATGGTGGGTAATCCCACTCTCACTAAGAGACTTGTCACTTATATAAAACTAAATTGAGAAATATTGGAGTTGAATGACATCATAAATCAAATGGGCCTAATATACATCAGGATTGTATTCAACCCAAACAATAGAAATAAATATTCTTCTAGCATTGTATTCAACCCAAACAATAGAAATAAATATTCTTCTGAGCAGCCCTTAATTTTTTTTTTCAAATTCCATGACATAAAAGGACAAAAAGCAAGTCTAAACTATCATAGGGAAATTGAAATGATACATTTTATACTAACTGACTACGGTGGAATAAAGCGGGATACCAACTTCAATAGAAATTACAAAAATCATGTGAGTTCATGGGGATTAATAGCACACTGCTAAATAATAGGGTGAAAAAAGAAATCAAGAGGGAAAGCAAATAATTCCTGCAATTGAATAATAATGAAAATGCTACACATTCACATCTCAAACAGTCATAATACAAAACACAAAAACGCAACATAACAACATATCACACACTCCCAAGGGTAAAGTTTATGTTACTAAGTGCCTACATGAAAAAGTTGAGGCCTCTTAAGCCTCAGCCCTACAAAAAGAAACATAGGCAACTAAGGAATACTGAGAACAGGGGAAATAGTCTCAGTGAGAGAAGAGCACATCAATTGGTTATCCAACATGCAATGCTCAGGCCTAAACAAGTAAATTACATAGAATGAGCAGGTTATATTTAGTTAAATATAAATATATAAAAGTGTATTACTAAATATTATACACACACACACACACACACACACACACACAAACTATATAAGACAATAGCTCTGGTGACCATAAAGGCAAAAATCCTCCATAGAATACTTGCAAAATGATTTCAAGGTTATATTATTTTTTTAAAAAAAATCCTCCACTATGATCAAGTTGGTTTCATTCCAGGGATGCAAGGATAATTTCCCGTGAAGAAATCAATATTTGCAATCTATCATATAAATAGACTCAAGGACATAAACCCCATGGCTATCTCATTATTTGCAGAAAAGGCTTTTGACAAAATCCAACCCTGATTCATGGTTAAAGTCCTAGAAAATGTGAGAATACATGGAACATATCTCAAAATACTAAAGGCAACAAAAAACACACCCACAGCCAACATCGTGATAAACACCAAGAGGCTCAAATAGTTTCCTATGGAATTTAAAACAAGACACGATGTCCACTATCTTAATTCCCATTCAATACAATTCTTGAAGTCCTAGCTACAGCAGTAAGACAGATGGCGAAGTTAAAGTAAATACAAATAGGAAAGGAAAAAGTCAAAGTGTCCTTATGTGCAGATGATATTCTTCTATGCATCAAAGACCCCGACATCAAATTCTACAGCTGATAAACACATTAATCACCTTACCAGTATAAAATGTTAAAACATACACACATACAAACAGTCAAACAATTAAACAAAAACCAAAAAAGAAAAAAGAAAAAAAAAAAGAACACTGAACATCAAGAAAGCACATAACTCACTTAAAAATTATGTCATGGAACTAAACAGTGAATTCTCAAAAGAAGAAATTCCAGTGTGTTGTAGATTATTATTTTATTTTTATTTTTATTTATTTATTTATTTATTTTTTTGGTTTTTCGAGACAGGGTTTCTCTGTGTAGCTTTGTGCCTTTCCTGGAACTCACTTGATAGCCCAGGCTGGCCTTGAACTCACAGAGATCCACCTGCCTCTGCCTCCCGAGTGCTGGGATTAAAGGCCTGAGCCACCACTGCCCTGCTTAGAATATTAACATGTGTTACATTTGTTTATGCTACATTTGTTTCACTCTGTGAAGCTGTGTTACTGTGCCTGTCTAAAACAGTTGGTGGTCTAATAAAGAACAGAATGGCCGATAGCAAGGCAAGAGAAAGGACAGACAGGGCTGGCAGAATATATAGAAAATATATAGTAGGAAAAATCTGGGAGGACAGAGTAAAAGTACCCAGAGAAGGAAGAGGACTCTCTAGGGGCCAGCCATCCAGCTACACAGCAAGCCAACTGTGTAAGAATGAGATTTACAGAAGAAAGAGATGGGAAAAGCCCAGAGACAAAAGGTAGATGGAATAATTTAAAGTTAAGGACAGCTGGCAAAAAGAAAAAAGAAAAACAAGCCAAGCTAAGGCTGACATTTATAAGTAAGAATAAGCCTCCTTGTGTGATTTATTTGGGAGCTGGGTGACAAGCCCCCTAAAACAGTAGAAACAAACACCAGCACCAGTGAAATCACTATATTTAGCACTAAGGGAATATTAGTGAGGAAAAGTTAGATTGTTAAAGCCAGAGACCCAGGATGCTTGCTTTGAGATAGTGACTTCTAGACATGACTATGATACCATACTGCTTACATAAAACCTCAAGAGTATGGTGGGCTAGATAATACCTGCATAATGACAATGTCTTATACGTACCCACATGGAAGAGAGATGTTTTACAGAGCTCCAACTCTAGGTGAAGAACTAGAGGCAATTTGCAAAGTGTTAGGGAAGGAGAATCCCGACAGCAATAAGAAAACCCCTAACACTATTATGAATGAAATACTTTCTTCTGATCAAAATGGAAAATTTCATGGTGTCTGATTCCCAAATTTAAATATACCATTGTAATTTGGTCATAGGTTTGTATTAATTTCTTTTAGTTTCTAATCATTTTTTTAGAATGTATGCCTCATATTTTTCTTGACACAGTAGTAATTTAAATAGTCACTATTCATTTAATTTCATTTAATTCCATAATATTTGATATGTTAACATCAAATAAATATTTGACCACATTCATTTTCTCCATGTTTATCATGTTTACTTTAACAAATAAATTTTACTATAAATCATGTAATTTATGGGTTGTTAGTAAAACATTTAAAATATCTTATTTTCATATTCACAATATTCTAATCAGTAATATACTAACACAAATTCAGTTTGAACATAAGTCATCTATAAAATGAAAATAACTTCTTTAAAAAATGTAAATATTCTTGAAAACCTCAAGTCAATAACACTGACTAATTTTAATAAGAATTACATTTAAATTACACAATAGTAGATATAAATGCATAAATTACATAATTCTTTATTTGCTTGTCACTTATAAAGCTTATATAGTGATTATTCCTTTTGTGTGTATGTTAGTGCATGATTATGTATGTGTATATGCACACATGCATGTACAGCCCAGAAGACAATCTCAAGTATCATTCCTTAGGTATCATACACTTTTTCACCACATTTGGTTAGAGAATCTTTCACTTACATAGAAGTCAAGTAAGCTTTATTGACTGGCAAGCACATCTGCCTGTCTTTGCCTGGACCATGTTGGAATTTCAATCCTATACCAACATGGTCTGCTTTCCTTTTCTTTTTCTTTTTCTCTCTCTTCCTCTTCTCTTCTCCTTCTTATTTTCTTTCCAAAAAATACTTGAAATGTTTCTAATTGTTTCTTTTTTTTTAAGAATTTCATACATGTATCTTCTGAAATAGGATCATGTATAACTACTACCTCCAACTCTAGCTGTCCCATAAAACTGCCAACATGTTCCCCATGCCCAAAATCCATTAGAGACAATTGTTCATTAGAGAGTAATAAAAATCTATGAGCCTTTCCGCAATCCATGATTGACCATTGACAGGCCCAGTCCTGTACAGGTCCAGTCATGCGCAGGCCCAGTGCAAGTGGCTGGAACTTCTGTGATTTCATTATTATAATGACAGTGTCATCCCTTGAAGACAACATTTTGCAGTTCATATCCCTATTTTCATGTCATTTTGAATTAAAAGAATGCTTCATTGTTGAGAAATTCTTCATGAAATATTAAATCTATCCATGCCCTGGACATCTCTCTACATATTCTGATCATACCCTCCTCCCAACTTCATATCTTTTTTTTTCATAACCCACAAGGTCCAGTGTGTTGCTCATATGTCATGGTCACGATGCCAGCCAGGAGGGCCCTGGAAAACTACCAGTTGCTTGTCCTCAATAAACAATTATTCCACTCCCCTGGCAACTATCCACTGAAACTAGCTCCTCAGTAAGTGATGGGGCCTGGAAATATCCCTCATCTGTGAGATATTTGCTGGCTTGATGTTACGTAGGCTTGTTTGGATAGGTACAGTTGCTCAGAATTTATGCTTGTAATAGTCATGTTGTGTCCAAAGATAGTATTTCAATGAACTTCTCCTCATCCTCTGGTTTATACATTATTTCTGCTTTTCTTTCACAATGTTCTCCTTGCCTTGGTGTTGGTGAGATTGCTATTGATATTTCATTCATTTCTTTTACATTCTCAACATGATTTCACCCATAAAACATGTTTCACTAATACATAAATTTCATAATTGTGTAGTGGGTAGCCATTCCAGCTTTGGTCTGGAAGTTCCAATCCCCATTGTGGCATCTGTAACTATCACGCCTACATGGCGGGGCCAAGAGAGGGCCCTGAGGACCCGAGATCCAGATGCACCACCCTCTCTTGGTTCCTGGACCTTGGACGCTAGAGGTGGACAGATTAGAGTTCTCCAGAGAATACCACCCGACTGTGCTACGTCCTTCCCAGACCCTGCGACCTACCTATCCCTTCATTTGTAAGTTATGACATTAAATAAACCTCCCTTTTAACTATGTGGAGTGGCCTTAATAATTTCACCAATAGAATTCTCAGGTCAAATGGCTAGCCTATGCAAGTGATTCTCATTTAGGGCTGAAAACCAGTCTCTTTCTCTATCATATTAACTAGTTATATGACTGTGCACTGAATACTTCCTACTACAACAAGAAGTTTCACTTCCCAAGGCTAAATGCAGTCTTAGTTTATGGAATTAAGATGTAGCACAGATCTTAAAAGGTCTTATTTAAAAAAAAAAGCCAGGTATTGGGGTGAAATCTGAAAGATCAGAGAAGCCACAGATAACCTCATCTCGACAACTCCTCATTGGATCCTGGTTCCATGAATCTTCAGACTGAAAACTTCTAAGTCCTCACTGGAATGAATCTTAGCTGAACTGCTGCTAAAAAGCCTAAACGTTTAAAGTGTCCCTAGTTCCTGGTCCTCATGCCTTATATACCTTTCTGCTTCTTTCCATCACTTCCTGGGATTAAAGTCATGTGGCTTTCCCAAGCAAGACATGAGATCTCAAGTGCTGGGGTTAAAGGTGTATGTCACCATGCCTGGCATTTTCAAGTAGTGCCTTGAACTCACAGAGATCCGGATTGATCTCTGCCTCCAGAATGCTAGGATTAGAGGAGTGTACTACCACTGCCTAACCGCTATGCTTAGTATAGTGGCTGTTCTGTTCTCTGACCTCCATATAAGTTTATTAGGGTGCAAAATATATCAAACACATAAAGATAAACATGCAGAAGTAAGTTAACAGCATGATCGTTTTACTTGTTCTCTCATAGATCCTATGACCCCCACACACACACACACACAAACTGTTGACTAAGATTATAATACAAGGCATGACATACTATCTTTTGGATTAGTCCTCAAATCCAATAAAAAACTGGTTTGTTATCTCAAAATAGCCATGTCACTATTATATACTTTGATAAAGAAAAACAAATCTGTAATCCATTTAGGTGAAGTTGAAGAGAATTAATATATGAAATAGTTTGTCAATATCTTGCTTCTGTTATTTTAGAATTTTCAAATGCTTTTAAACATGATTTTAATTCAATTTAATTCAAAAGTAATGAAACCATGTCATCTACAGGAAAATAAATGGAACTTGAGATCACTATGTTAAGTGAAATAAGCTAAAACTCAGAGAAAATATGTCTCTCCAGTATGCATGGAATATGACAAACCAGCAGTTTAAAACTTCCAATGAAAACTCTGTCACCCAAGGCAGTCAGAAAGAAAATCGCTAATATAATTTTGGGAAATGTAGTTTTGGCTGCAGCTCTAATTTTCAATCATGAGGAACTCTATACCAACCGAGGGAAATGTTGGAAATGAAGCCAGGTTGTCTGATTTCCTAAGTGGCCTGGAAGAAGATATTTCTTAGAAGAAACTATAAATTGATAAGAAGATGCAGATAACTTTTTCTCACCAAAAGTTTTGGCTAGTTTTTTGTAGACATTCTGTTATCAAAATTTCAAAACCAATGAAGTAGCTTTGGGCATTGATGTGCTGTGTTAATTAGCACATACATATACGCATACATGTGAACATTTAATTAATTTTGGGGAGCGAGACAGAAAGGAACTTTTGTTCTGTGTCCTGTTTCTTGCTCAGAAACCGGAGCCAGAACCTTGAACTGGTTTCTGGGGACCTGGCTCTTTCCTGGATAGTAATTATCAGTCTGAAGGCAGTTGTGTCTCAGACATCATGTGTTCTCTTTTCCACTTATGTCTGACATCGCTCTTTGCTGACCTTAGTCATTTTCTCCTTGCATACAGTATATATGATGCCTTTTTCTTTAATAAAGTTGTTTGGCATAAATCACCAGTTTATTCAAGACCTTCCAGTCCCACTTACGTTATTTTTTTATGTGCAAGTTATTTACATTGTTTTATTTTACATATCTTTGCCAGATGTTTAATGCAAGTTTGACATTCACTTTTAACTACTCACAAATATTGTATTACTGCCTTCTGAACTCCCTTTTTAAGAAAAATCAATTAGATTTATTTATTGCAATACATACTCTCATTTGAGGTATATGTGAACATGTTTACTTTAGCAGTATAACCAACATGTACAGGAGTGTTTTCCTATTAGGAGTAATAGTGTTTCTTTGCTTGTTTTTAATAATCAATTTTTTCTGAGACACTGAACTTTCAATTTATATAAATGCATGTTTTCCACAAATATTGGTTTATAACCTTATTTGTTTTTCTTAACCACTGTCTGGTTTCTGAATGTACTACAATGACATACTGATATTAACTTTTAATTCTGTTACATGTTACTGAGACATTCAGTGTGTTTTTCTTTTTGTTTGTTTGTTTGTTTTTATATTTTTTATTTTTTTTTTCATTTTGCATACCAACCACATTTCCCTGTTCCTCCTCTCCCCTCCTTCCATCCATCCACCTTCCTCCTGCACCCCAGACTCCTCCAAAAGGGTAAGGCCTCCCATGGGGAGTGAACAAAGTCTGGCACATCAAGTTGAGGCAGGCCCAAGCCCCATCCCCTGCATAAAGGCTGAGCAAGGTATCCACCATAGGGAATAGGCTCCAAAAAGCCAGTTCATGTACCAGGGAAAAATCCTGGTCCCACTGCCAGGGGCCCCATAAACAGACCAAGCCACAAAACTGTCACCTGAATTCAGAGGGCATAATTTAGTCCACTGAAGGTTCTCAAGTCTTCAGATCAGAGTCCATGAGCTCCCACTAGCTCTGGTCAGCTGTCTCTGTAGGTTTCTCCATCATGATCCTGACCTCTCGTGCTCATGCAATCCCTCCTCCCTCTCTTTGACTGGACTCTAGGAGCTTGGCCCCATGTCTAGCTCTGGATCTCTGTATCTGCTTCCATCAGTCACTGGATGAATGCTCTATAATGACAATTAGGGCAGTCACCAATCTGATTACAGGATAAGGCTACTTCAGGCACCCTCTCCACTAACTGCTAGGAGTCTTGTTTGTGTCATCCTTGTGGGTTCCTGGGAATTTCCCTAGCACCACGTTTCTCCCTAACTCCATAATGGCTCCCTCTATCCAAATGTCTCTTTCATTGTTCTCCCTCCCAGTCCTTCCCCCAGCTTGTCCATCCTGTTCCTTCATGTTCTCACCCTCCAACCTCTCCCCTCTTACCCACCTCCCTGTTTACCCAGGAGACCTTATCAATTTCTCCCTCCCAGGGCAATGCATGGCTGTCCCTCCTAGGGTCCTCCTTATTACTTTGTTTCTCTGGGGTTGTGGATTGTAGCCTGGTGATCCTTTGCTTACATCTAGCATCCACTTATGAGTGAGTACATACCATGTTTGTCTTTCTGGGTCTGGGTTACCTTACTCAGGATGACTTTTTTCTAGTTCCATCCATCCATCTGCAAGAGATATTTTGAGTTTTCTAAAAGGCTAATATCTTATATTCACCTTGAAATTATTTTGTGACTCACTCCACTGAATATGCCATTTAGAATACTATATTGTAATATCTAGAACCTACATTTGGGTCGAGTGTCTGTTATTGACACTGACAGTTATTGCATACTTATTCCTACTAAAACACTTTCTCTCCACTGTGATCGCAGAGGTATTGTTTCATTAATGTCATCTCTTTTTTCCTTTTTTTAAATTCCTCTCTCATACAATACATCCCAATTGAAGCTGCCCCCCGCCATACTTTTCCCAGCTCTCCCCAATCTACCTTCTCCCCCATATCCACTACTCCTCCCTTTCCCTTCAGAAGAGAGCAGCTCCCAGGGATATCAACCAGTCATGGCATTAAGAAGATTGAATAAGACTAGGCACAAACTCTCAATCAAAACTGGACAAAACAATCCAGTAGGAGAAAACATGTCAAGTAGAGGCATTCAAGGTTAATCTCCAGGCCTCATCTTTTCTCTGAGATTGTGAATATGTGATGCATTGTGGAAATGATGGATTCTACAAGTTTCCCACAAGGCGTATAATATATGCTTTTTATGAATACAGTTGTGTTGGCCGAGTTCATACTCTAAAATTTCTCACACAGCAGATGGCAGTCCAAATTTCAGTTCAGCACCTTTGCCTTAGCCTGCCTGTTTGAAATCTGGATCATACATATGTGGTTCAGAGAGCAGCTACAGAATTATTTATTATTAGCATTCAATGAAACTTACAAAGAGACCTTTACTTTTTCCTCTAATCTGACATTCTTTTCCCACAGGGAATATCTACGTAGGTTGAGTTAGCTGAATATTTTAATTCATGGTGATGTTGAGGTAGAAACTCTTAGATTTTCCTCACAAATTACTGAAATATTCTCCAGTACATTTATAAATTAAAGACCCTGCTGGTGCATCATCTCATTTTGAACATCCATCTGTCATCTTTTGTCTTCTATGAGTTTGTTAACTTTTTATACCTACAGAGTATAAACTGAAAGTCATTAATCTTATACTTAATGTGTGTTATTACATATATTAAATAAAGGCACATGTTGTAAATGAAACTTTTTGAAACACCAAGGATTATGCACTGTTGTACTTTAGTATATATCTCAGAATAGGTTCATAGTGTTGTAATAAAATATTAAAAGAAATTAAGAATATTTTCATAGTGTCAGGGAATCTTAAAAATGAAATAAATTCTAGATCCATACTAGTATCCTACATTTAGTTCCTTGATAATTTTATGGCATGCATTTTAATGACTTGCAGCTTATTTAATTCAAGAAAAATTATGTTACCTTGATAATAATTTTAATATGTTAATGAATCAATTAAATATTAAATTATCAATCAGGTTAATATAACAATGGAAATTGTCTTAGTTTTATTTCTTATTATAATTGATAAAATACCCTGACACAATCAGATTTGATGAAAAAAGGCTATTTGGTTCAAAATTACAGGAGAGAGGAACTTGAATTAGCTAGTCACATGATATTCCAAATGAAGCAAAGAGCAATGCATTTAAAATAGTAAGAAGCTCATTTCTTCTTTCTTATGAAATCTAGGGTCCCATGTATAGGTAATGATGCCACCCACAGTTGTCAAGGTTTCCCTCTCAACTAACAAAATATTCTCCCACATAAACATACCAACACCTCCACACAGGTGTCTAATTGGATCTCCACTGCTAAAGTTGTTCACCAGTCTCCATGCTTTTTCTTTTTTGTAGTTTTCTCACACTTGCCATGGGCACATTTTCCAGCATTTGCTGGTTTTCTTTGTATCTGTGGTTAGATAGTACTCTCTTCTTTGAGATGGGAAAATTGGTTGTCTTGTCAGTACATGTAAGTGGAAAGGAAATGTTTGCATCACTGCTGTTCACATAGCAAATTTTATTTTTATTAATTTTCAAAAGTATAAATTGGGAATATTGTACATTTTCCTAATTGGTTTCAGTAGGTATTCAGTTTAGTTTTGCTCTGATGAGCATGAGTTGCTTCAGTTCTCATATGCTTTTAAAAAGATTCTTAATTTTTAGCCATTGATGAATATTTAGATACACAGAAAGTTGAACTTTATATAAATATATGAGATACATAAATATTATTCCACAAAGCACGTATACAAATAAAATAGATGCATATTTCAAAACGATACTATAATATTTTATTTTGTGAAAAAAGCTGCTATTATTCCTAATATTATTCTTCTATAAGTGATATGTCATTATTGCCAGGCTGTTGGGGATTTTTTGTTTGGTTTGGTTTTATTTTTTTGTTTTTGTTTTCCATTTCTACTCTGCACTAATTTAAAGTGTGATTACAGTATGCCTGCCTCATTATTTTATCTATGTCTTTTCTTGTTGAGATTTTTATGAACTTTCCCAGATACATTTTATTGCACTTTACATGGTTTTAGTTGTTATTACATTGAGCATATTTATAGCACTTTTCTATGACTGATTATTCTCACATTTATAGTAGATCATTTCTTACCTGCAGTTTATTGACACATTGTTTAGATTTGTAAAAAGCTCATAAGTACATGCTTACTTTAAATGCTTTCAATGACATTTTCAAAACTGTGTGTCATTTCTGTATCCTGTTTTAGCCACTGCTTTTCATCTCAGTGGGCCTATTCTTTCTTATTTACTAATGTATGTTTTTAGTCTCTGTTGTCTCTCTACTTCAATGATTTACACTATGTTCTTCTGTATGAGTATATTGATATGGTCATTTTCAGTGTCTTTTGTTACAGATTTCTAACATCTTTTTCATTTGCTATGTTAGTTTCTATTTTCTCATATATCTTCTTTTCATAGGCAACATTTTATAAATGTTTTAATATAAAACAGTTTACATTTCGACCTAGGTCTGGAGAATTATGTTGATTTTAGTCCAAGTTCCAGGGTCAAGGCAAACATGTAAAAATGAATATGTATATGTTCATTTGAATCTTACTTTAATATTCTCTTACATTTTAAATAGGCTTGCACAGTGTTAATCTCTCTTATTTATTACAGCTAACATTACAAAGCAATAGTTTGCTTGATAGTTATATGTAACAGTTCTTTCTGTCCCAAAGAGATGCCACATTCCAGTCTCAGTTGTGGTTCAAATCCTAATGTAGGGAAGGGTGTCAGTATGAAGAATTGAAGTAGTTTCTCATCACCAGATGATTTTCAGACAAGTAGTAGTCCCTGAGTAGCTCAACCTGTCTTTACTTACATTTTAAAATCCACTGGTACTTGCTAAGTGAGACTGTCTCCATGGGTTTTTCCTTATGGAGACCCGTTAGACACATATACTATTCCAAAACTAGACTGCTTGACTCCCATCAATGAGAGAATACTAAAATCTCCTCAAATCTAATGTATCAGTTACTTTATGCATCATTGCTATTTTAGTTTCTACTCTTCCTTTTTGGCATTCAACACGGCACTCAAAGGATCCCATTTATAACCTTGAAGTTCACATTTACTAGTGAGAATGATGAAATCACCTGAGTAACTATCTTAAATTAAACACAGCTGTCTTTACTGGTTTATGTACAGAAAGAAAACTTCAAAGTGAAATCATCTGTATATGTTCCCTCTTTGTCTTTATTACAAAGAATGTAAGTCTAAATGCAACAATGAGAAAAAAAAACTTCCAATTATGTTTTTTTGACATATACTCATAGTTCCTGAGAATAAAATTTATTGTCAAAAGCTAATGAAGTGTTAATGGATTGTTCACATGGGTTGTTTTTTTTTTTTTTTTAAAGCCATTATTTGATGAAAATCTTTAAGGTTTTTCTGATTCTGTGTACAAGCTGAAAAGTACTAATTGAATAAGGCTTCAATATAAACTAGTGTTTGACAAGAGCAATTCATAAGACTTATTCAGAAGGAATTAAATAATAACTGTATGTATTTTTGTTAAATTAATTTCACCATGTCTGGTCAATAATAATATGTTAGAAAGTGCTTTATATAAATTACCTTAATTTTCTTTTGAATTGTATAACATCACAGTGCTCCTTATTGTACTAAATTTAAGAAATAGTTATTATATAAAATAATGTTAATTGTTCAAAGTATTTATATATCTCAGTTAGACTCATCCTAATGAACAATTAGATATATATTTCCCCATATTTATTTATTCATGCAGTGAATTTTTTACTTACCTACATGTCGATTTGGTTTGAATTATTTTAACATTTTCATGCAATAGGAAGCATTTATATTTTGCTAGATTGTGAATATACATGTAAACACATAAAATTTCAACATCTCGTTGCAGCCTCCTGGGAGCAGATAATATTTTTGTTACTCCATGTCATGTCTACATTTTTGTTTACTTGAACTATTTTGAACTCATTATTGCCTGGTACTGTTAACATATCAAACTGCATTTGAGAATGTTATGTAAGGTCACATATATCAACATTGCAGTGTACCATAAATTTTCCTTAGGGAGATATAGAAAACTGTCTGTTGACTCTAAGGAGGCTACCATTAGATCAATGACATGATTCTATCCAACTACAGCTTAGAAAATCAGTAAGTTTACTATTTTTCTTTCTTATAGAGGCACAAGTGATTGACTATTATTAGAAGTTGGGGAGATTGACAGGTAGCTTTGTGTGGCTTTGAAAAGTGCCAACTGGAAAAGAGTGAAGAGTCCCATAAGCTGCATCACTGGAGTCCCACCTTTCACTGAAGTTAATCTTCCACTCCTTTTATACGCTCAGACCCCTTAAGACCATACACATCTGTGGATAGCAGCTAGAACCTCAAGTGAAGATTAATAAAGGTACTCTTTCCTTCCAGGAGGGAACCTTGAGCATCCCATTGCCATTTCCATAGACCTACCTAAATATTACTGTGTTACTGTGCTTGTTTCATTCCCATGACTTCAGAGCCCAGGCAGTCCATTGGTTGCTAGAGAAGCCTTTGATTTATATTGGTGTTGGCCATTGTCATGTAATTCCTGGAGGACTAATTATATACCACAACATGCATATGTTCCATGCTAATTATAGGGTGTGAATTGGTCATGACTGAAATAATGGACTTACGCAATGTGATCATTGAATTGTTCTAGGAAGTTTGCATTGAAATGCCAGTTCTACTTATATTCCCCTCCCCTTGGCATATTTAGCTTATGTAAGTGGATTCATGGATTCTCTTTTGAGTGTGTGCATTCACAATGGTTTTTATGTCAATAGTCACTTAAAACAAAACCTCTTTATAGTCAAAGTTTGATGCTTTTTTATGTAGGTGATACTTTAAGTTTTATGTATCAAGTGTTTTTACATAAATAGACCTAAAATGTGCTGTTGTTGCGGATATTGCATGATCTGGTTTCCTACAACTTGACTAAAATTGGTAGATGTCAGAGCTCGAAGGACACCTCCCAGGACTGCTAGTTCCTTCTGTCCCAAGACAAAGGATTAGACAGCAACACATCTGGAAGCAAGAAAACGTAGAGACGCTGTTAAGAATGAATGCACTTCCAGGGAAAAAGCAAGCAAGAGCAGAAGCAAAGTGAGACGAGCAATGCTGTGCGAAGGATGACCACCCCAGTATCCTGAAGAGCAGCCTTAGTACTGAACTGCGTCATTTGCTCAGTGAAGGCTTTCTCAGTGGCATGCTTTTTAATGTGGATTTCATAATGAGCCGTGGGTCACTTTCAGACTCTTCATATAATTTTGGCGTCTGTGACAAGGGGCTCCAGGCAGTTCTACTCAACCTCATTCCGAAGATTCCCAGACTTCTCTTAGGCAGCTGGTTTCTTCCTCATACTAATTTTGCAGCTTTTATGCAGTCTTAATCTCTGCCTCATTCATAAGTGTATGCATACCTGTTGGGGCATTGGCACAGAAGGTAGGATTTTTGACTTAGCTCATTGTGGCTGTCAAAAGTAGACAATTTTTTTCTTATTACACTAAGAAAATCAATTATGAACTCCAATAACTTTTATTTCAATTTATATTTTTTGTATTTGAGTGAATTAATTTTTATTTTTATAAATTTCTTGTAATGGGACTATTATACATTTTTTAATCAATTTTGACTTATGTTATTGCCTTAGTTTAAATGGTTAGCACCAAACTGGAAACATGGAAGAATCAAGATTCTTATATTTCACATAACCTCACAGGCAGTATTTTGGCTTTCTTCTTGTGTTATTCACTTTTCCTTTCCTTCAACAAAATAATAGACATGGCTAGCTTAAAGGAAAAATGTTTTGTTTTGGTTTAATCTTTCAGTATACATTGAACTGACCATGCACTGGGACTGTTAGCACACTATGTCACCAAGATGGATGCAAAAGAAGGTTAGTTCAACCTATGGTGGACAAGAAGTGAAAAGAATCAGGAAAAGGCCAAGGTTCACAATATCATCTACAAGGCTCCACTCTCAGGGACACACCTCCCTTCTACTAAGCACCACCTACTTATTTTGCTTTTCCAATAACACCAGAGGCTGTACATAGGTCCTTGAGGGACATTTAGAGTCCATAATATAGCAGCTCCTTTGTAAACTTAAATTGATAATATTGGTTCTCTTATATAGTAAAGGTCATTTTGACATACAATACTTATTGTGATTTATTATGTGCCCAAGGCAATTTGGACAAAGCAATAATAAGAACAATGTAGACTAAAACCTTTCCATTACTCAAAATTAATCAAAAGAGCAACACAAACACAGTTTCATATTTTCAATGAAAATGTACACCTTACCACTTCTGTGTATTTTAAATGAATCTTTTGGCTATAATGAGTAGAAGTCTCTGAGTTACTGAAATAGTTACAGGTTCCTTCTTCTGAAATTTATGTTAATTCTACATGGGTAAACCCTTCACATTCTAGGTCAATGTACTTTAGGATTAAGTTAAATTAATTAAATATTATTTAAACAAGCAAACAAACACCAGAGTCCATGTGTGAAAAATATATCTGAGAAAGTTAAGTTCCAGGCAAGGACAAAAAACTTGAGTAGTGAAGTAGGTGAAGCTCCAAGTTCCAGGAGGTAAGAACCCAAGTTCTGGAAGCACCTGGGTGGGAACCACCTTGAGGCAGGTGACCTGCAAGATCCAGGTTCTGCAGCAGAAGGAAGATGGTTAGGAGAGGCCTGAGTCCCTCAGATTAGAAGTACAAAGCGAAAGCTGACTCAAGTGCAGGCTGAATCTGAGGGGACCTTCTTGAACTGTAGGATCCTGCTTACTGAAAAAGTGATGATCCATGCTCAGGAGCTCCTGGCCACTGTGGAAGCTGGGGAAAGCAGAAAGTGAGTGAGAAGGATAAGAAGGTTACTGAGAATAGGGCTCTGAAACGTGAAGAAAAGATGGGAATCCAGCTAAGAAAGATAAGCACATTACAGAAGAGGCAGAGAGGAAGTGTGAAGAGGTGACCTATAAGTTGATGATTATTGAAGGACACTTGGAACCCGTGGCAGAACGAGCTGAGCTGGCAGTTTGGGTGCTGAGAGATGGATAAGTGGGTCAGACTGATAGACCAAAATGTGAAGTGTTTGCTCCTGAAGAAAAGTATACTAAAAAAGAAGACAAGTAGAAACACAGATTCTTACCAACACAAGGAAGCAGAATGTCGGGCAGAGTTTGCTGAAAGATCGATAACCCAACTGAAAAAAAGACAACTGATGACTCAGAAGTTAATCTGAAATACACCAAAGAGGAGCAACTTTGTAAAAATGGATGCTGGACTTGAAGATGTAGAGTTGTGCAGTCCCTATCTTTTGGTCCGCTCCTCTCTCTTACTGTGACTCTGCCAGGGGCTAGTAGAAACTAACATTAAAACAGAGTGTGCATCTTTTAACGGAAGGTTGCTTTCTCCGCTTGCCGCCACTCTACCCCTCATGTCTTTTTCACGAAACTGTGCCAGCCTCTTCCCAGAGTTCCAGCTGAGCAACTTTGGGAAGAACATTTAAGAGAATGTGAGCACAATGCAAAGTGTCTTCAATGCAGCTGTGCTGTACACATCTGTGATTCATTTTTATCGTAGCAACCATTTGTTACTTTCCAAGTATTTCCAGAGAGGAAACGGCAGTCCAATTCCTTCTCACTGTTGGAAGGTGCCTTATCCGTCTAATGCATACTGCTCTCTCTGTGAAGAAAGAGCACATGATGGGCCCACCTCACTGAGAGCCTGCAGAGCCTAGGCAAATGCTCCACTGTAGGAAACCTCGGAGCTCTACACAAAGTCCTAGCCAAACAAGAACATTCCAGGATGCGAGCCAAAAATCACAGAACTGTTCAGAAATGTGAAGGTTTTCAGCTTTAATATCTTTGAACAACTTTGTCCTAGTATTTATTCTTTACTTTTCCCATCCGATGTGATCAAACTCAGAGAATGAAAACATCTAAGACATCCCACCTTCCAGGGACTTGTGTATGTTAGACAAGTATGCTGATGCAGTTCAGCCCCATCACTGAAACCCAGCTTGGCTCATCTCTACTCTTTTCTGACTGCTCACAAAATTGCCCCTTTGAAGTAACTACTAGAGCTCCTCATTTGACTTCAAGGGAGAAAGCGAAGGTCAGTTAGGCTTGTGAAACTGAGTTAGCCTTATGAAATTCACCGCATTGCCCATTCCTGAAGCTGCCGTCACTATGGTGTCGTCTTATTGTACTTTCTATCTGTTGGTACTGCAGAAATATAGACTAGCTTATGCACAAACCTTTATGACTCTTACATTATTTCAAAATTTTCCTTTGGAGTGGTTGGGTTACCTTGGTGACCCCATTGGCAGAGGGAATTCTTTGTATTCAGTGGGCTCACTCTGTGCTGAGTTTCAAATTTCCCAATCCGATTGCCATGTTCAGGGGGACGCTTGTAGGCCTGTTAGGTATCTACCTGCAGCTTACTGGCTTATTTGCTCTCTCTTCTGCTGTGTTTTGTTTGGGGCCAGCTGGGAGAAAGAGTGTTCCATAGAGCAGCTGTTGTTATACAGAATACTGACAACATATTGTTGAAATAAAGAACTATTCCCCATGCCCTTCTTCACAAAAAAAGAGTAGCTGATGTGAAGTACAAACCTCATTACAGGAAAGAGGTGAAAAATACTGAAGTAACTCTCATCATGAAAGTTCTTAGACATTAGTTCTAATTGGGTCTAATGTATAGGAAGTAAAAGAGAGAAAGGCTAAGAAATTACTACAATTATAATTGGAAGTAGTTCAAAAGCACATATCTTTTATATAATTTGTAAATGTGTGATGATTTTTAATGCATTATTATATTATTATGTTATTTAATATATCTTTCTAGTTATTGATTTTAGATATATTTACCATTTTAAAAATTGATAAAAATGAAGAAATAGGAACATATTCACTAATTGTTTTCTTTCCAGAAGAAATATAGACCTGAACACCTACAATACACAAAAACATATACACATTAGTAAACTTTCTCGTTGGACTTTCTTGGACTGCTAGTCCACAAATATCAGCACAGAGACTTATTATTAATTGTGAAAGCTTAGCCTTGGCTTTTCTAGCTTTTCTCAGCTAGCTCTTAAAAAGTACATTAACTCATTTGTATTAATCTACATTCTGCCAGATGGTATTACATCTCTTCTTTCTTGGACTTCCTGTTTCCTCTCTTTGTCTGGCTTTGTCCACTTTTCTTCTTTCCAGAGTTCTATCTCTACTGAGAAGTGCCACCTATGCCTCCTGCCTAGCTAGCTATTGGCCATCCAGGTTTTTATTACACCCATCACAGCAATACAAAGTAACAGCACTAGCTTGTTGATGTATGTGGTGTGCCAAGAACATCAAAGCACAGAAATCCATTACCATTTGTTTAATGGCAGATTTCTTGATTATCATTTCAGCTATTCTGGGAGATACTTACACTATCAAAGTGCACTTCTGGAACTAACTAGCCTAAAAGGAAAAACCATATGAGTACATAATAATTACATTATATCTTCCTTTTTTTCCTCCCTAAAAAAATTCCCATGACTTATTTGCTCTCATTCAAATGTATGACCTCATTTTCTTTAAATATTGTTCATGTATATATGATAACTCTTGGAAATAAACTGTGAATGCAGAGACTCATTGACTGATTAGAACTAGAATATAGAGATATAAATTTTGCAGGTCCAGAGGCTAACTACGTTGGGTTCTTTCTTGACATCTGGAACAGACTATCCTTGCTCACCTCTGTGTCTGAAATAATATCTTGTAAATGATGCACACAGATACACACACACACACACACACACACACACACACACACACACACACACACAGATGTAACCAATCGTCTCATTAAATAAGAAACACAGAACCAATGCAAAGGAGAAAGCCGAGAGATGAGAGCTAAGAGCCTTACCCATTGTTGCAGCTAGTCTCTTCAGCCAAGAGAGAGCTACTTCCTGTGTTTCTGTCTTTATAAAGACTTTCTATTCTGCCTTCTCATTGGTTGTAAACCCAACCACATGACCGCCTGTCTGTACAGACCTCCAGGTCTTCTATGGTTGGTATTGAGATTAAAGGCGTGTGTCTCCAATGCTGGCTGTATCCTTGAACACACAGAGATCTACCTAGCTCTGCCTACCAAGTGCTGGGATTAAAGGCGTGCACCACCACTGCCCAGCTTTCACTAAGGCTCTAGTAGCTCTGACCCCCGGGGCAACTTCATTTATTAACATACAATTAAAATCACATTTCAGTACAAATAAAATATCACCATACACACACACACACACACACACACACACACACACTAAACCCTTTTTAAAAAGTTTATCAACTTAGTAGACAACTAGTTTCCACCAGTACAAACGCTAAAGATAGCATCTTGGACCTATAGAAAAGTTTCACCTATTTGTTCTAATTGTCTTCTGATTTACCCACCAATTTACTTTAAGCTTGACTTGATTTTTGACTTTCACCATCTGTAAAATATAAAAACTTCAGGTCAGTGCTACCATGGAACACTGAATTTGCAGTAACCTAAATCTGTGTTCCCAGGCCATGGTCACTTGAAATGGCTCTATAATATACTATTTATTTTTATGTTCTTTAAGATAAGAGTTGTGCTATCTTCTATCTATCTATATCTATATCTGTATCTATATCTATCTATCTAGATAGAGATAGATAGATAGATAGATAGATAGATAGATAGATAGATAGATCATTCAGCTTTTATAATGGTACTTGTATATATATGTTTTTAGGGTTGACAATTTAATATCCAGTAACTACTTCATATGCTCTTCTCTGATGAAGACTATGTCTCCCATGCTTAGCATTCCATATATGTGTGTGTGTGTGTGTGTGTGTGTGTGTGTGTGTGTGTTGGACTGAGGACTCCTAAGCTTTTTCTCCTTCCATATTAACACATCTGTTGTCCTCCCTGTTCATATCATATCTTGTTCAGGTAGCCATGTTGTTAGACCTCTTGGATGGAGCTTCCATGAATTCTCTACTATTAGAAATTGCACAATGAACTTCCTGATCTGCTCAGTAGGGCATGGAAAAATTGTACAGGCCAAAGAAAGATCTGCTTTTTATTGTGAACAGAACCCTCCAGAGAAGGAGTTCACAAGAATGAAAGAAGGCAGTTGTTTAATCTCTCTCTCTCTCTCTCTCTCTCTCTCTCTCTCTCTCTCTCTCTCTCTCTCTTTCTCTCTCTCTCCTCCCTCACCTTTCTTCATGAGATGAACTGGTTTGTTCTACACTATTCTTTCCTACATTTTTTCTCTGTGATGAGGTCTTGAGATCACCTCTGAGAATGGATATAAATTTGACCCCTGATGTGGCTCCAGGGGATGTGACCATGGATGCTTTAAGTGTGACTTTCTAAATACTTCATTTTCCTGGTAGCCAGCATATTATCAGTATTTAGTCTGTAACCTGACAACCCTCTCACAAGTAATATGTATAATTTTCTGGCAACTCTGAGTTTTTTATTTGATTTATGTTCAGCTTGTAGGAGAGCTTGGCTGGCAGAAGAGGTAGGTTTTAGTGAACTGGTCAATGAGATACAGAACACAGAGCATCTATTATATAATAAAAGAAATAATTAATTTCTTTCAGAATTATAAGAAAAGAATACTGTAAGCAAGTGCACAGTGAAACCATCAAACTGGACAGCTCTATGTGCAGAAAAGGGCTTTTATTCCAAACTCTGAAGGCTATCCCTTGTGAAGGGTCAGGGGAGCAGCAGAGTAAGGGGATGGGGGTGGGGATCTGCTGGTTTGAAAAGGGCAGGAAGCCACAGGATGTGGAAAGGAAGCTGCAAACTGGATTATCCAGGGATCTAGCAGAGTGGAAAAGAAGTAGTGAAAAAAGCCAGGAGGCTACCTGGGGCCTTGGTATGCATTAACAGATGCAGGTTAATATGGACTAATGGAGCCTGGGGGTTAGTGTGGATTTTTGCTATGTAACCCAATCGATGCCACATTTGCAGGAGGACAGAAGAGGTAAGACAAATGGTTCTTTTGGGCAGACAGAAACCTGTTTCACAGGTACCTGAGGAAAGCTTCCAGTAGAATTTTATCCCTCTGCTAGTAATCCTGCATCTAGCCTGAGTTAAGCCCAGTCTGTCATTTTGAAAGATAGTCAGTGGCACTGCTGTTTTGTGTTTGGGACCTAACAAACACACTTAAAAACTGTGGGAAACTCAGAAGAGTTATGAACTCAATCATGCAACAGAGCACGAGAGAAAGAGTGCAAGCACAGGCCAAAGGTGTGTGTGTGTGTGTGTGTGTGTGTGTGTGTGTTGTGAGAGAGAGAGAGAGAGAGAGAGAGAGAGAGAGAGAGAAAGAGAGAGAGAGAGAGAGCATGTGTGTGTGTGAATGTGTGTGAGCATGTGTGTGTGTGAGAGAGAGAGCATGTGTGAATGTGTGTGAGCATGTGTGTGTGTATCAATGTGTGTGAGCATGTGTGTGTGTGTATGTGTGAATGTGTGTGAGCGTGTGTGTGTGTGTGTGTGTGTGTGTGAGAGAGAGAGAGAGAGAGAAAGCACGAGAGAGCATGTGTGTGAGCATGTGTGTGTGTGTGTGAGAGAGAGAGCGAGAGAGCATGTGTGTGTGTGTGTGTGAATGTGTGTGAGCATGTGTGTGTGTGAGAGAGAGAGAGAGAGAGCATGTGTGTGTGTGTGTGAGAGAGAGAGAGAGAGCATGTGTGTGTGTGTGAATGTGTGTGAGCATGTGTGTGTGTGAGAGAGAGAGAGAGCGTGTGTGTGTGTGTGTGTGTGTGTGTGTGTGTGTGTGTGTGTGTGTGCATTCATGCATGTCCTCCTGTGCCTGCATGTGGTACAGGACATGCTTGACTCAAGCAGATTATCCACAATGTAACTGTTCTTCCTGTCTTTATGATCAAATGTTAAGAAGGAAATTAATGGTGAAAGTATTTATTTTGGTTCATAGTTGGAGAAGGTAACAGTTCCCTATGGCAGGGATGGGAAAAGGGAGCCTGAACTCCTGAGAAAGAAGTCAGGCTTCTAATTTTTAGCTCCTACCATAAGACCAACTTCCACAAACCGGGGACATTTCACATTCAAATTGTAACACAAAGCGAACTGTAACTGGTGATTTTAGAACATACACATGTATATCCTGTAAGATTTTACTAAGGCTATGAACTGCCATCTTCCTAAAGAATAGAGGATATAATTGGTAGGAGTCTATCCAATATTTCCTGTCAGTATGCTTCATGGGAGAGGACTCTTACAAAAAGGTGTGTCATAGGCAGATTTCTAGATTGTTGACATTGGGATATTGCAGGAGGCTGAACACTAAGACTTATGTTAATACTGGCTGTTCTTTCCTTGAGTACATAACAGGCAACACCATTCAAAACATCATCAGGCAATAGGAAGGTACAAGTATTCAGCATTTATTTCTATAGCTTAGAAATGATTACAGCAGAACCCAGTAGATCTGCAGCAAATGTCCTGATATTAGCAAACAAAATGAAATGTTTTTCAAAAATCACAAAGACTTGATTTGATTGTTGCTATAAAAATGCTACTGATACAGGAACTCACAGTGTTTACATGCTTCTTACACAATTTTCTAAATTTCCTGAAATCAGGACTAAGAGTTGGATATTCTAACTATTTAAAGTAATATTTTGAGTCCAATTTTGGCTCTGATATTGAAAAGAAAAAAACTTGCATTAAATTCTTCCTTCAAAAATAGCAAACAAAGTATCTTATCAAGGTTTATAACAAAAAGATAGTCTTTTTCAACTTGACTACATAAAATAAAGCATGATGAACACAAATTATTAATATGCAGGTTATGTTAGATGCTGTTTCAGAATTTCAGGAAAAAAAACCAAACAGTAATCAAATGATGGTGTCAGATAATACACAGCAAGCAGAGAGCCAATTATGTAAATGAATGCCCAAGGTTAGCATGATACAATGCTTTTTAATTTGACAAATATTAAAATCAACTTGTTCTTAATGTAATAGATGGCTGTGACAACAGTTAAAGAGCACCAAATGTTTCTGTAATCCCCTGTCAAATTAAAAACGCTGCTGTAAGTGACCTGCTTCCCTTAGTACACAAGTTGTGGGGCTCAAAATGTGCAACATTTCCCTGGTTCCAAACACGTTGGATAGAAATGCTTCTGAGATGAAAGTCAAAATGAGCACCCATCTCTTTCGGTTGCAAGTACACAGTGGCAATCTAATATCAAAGCACATTTTAAAAAAAAGCTTCTCCTAGGTGATTTTTCTTGAATGAGCTACAGATTTATTGTTACAATTCTGTGATTTTTATGTATGATTCTTCATAAAAATCTTCAGCAAGGCATGTGGTCTCTACATTCCTTTTCTTTCTCACTAGCCACCTTACAAGATTCATTGATGTCTTTAATCCTCCCTGTGGTAGTTTGCATGTAATTGGTCCCCGTAAGCTCACAGCAAGTGCAATATTAAGGTGTGTGTCTTTGTTCCAGTAGGTATGGCCTTGTTGGAGGAAGTGTGTCACTGGGCAGAAGGGCTTTGAGGTCTCTGTTGATCAGGCTCAGTGTGACACTCAGTTCACTTCCGGTTGTCTGTGGATCAAGATGTAAAATTCTTACCTCCTTCTCCAGCACCATGTCTGCCTTCATGCCACCATGTTTAACCATGATGATAATGGACTGAATCTCCAAACTGTAAGTCATCACAATTAAATGTTTTCTTTTATCAGCCTTGTCCTGATCATGGTATTTCTTCACAGCAATAGAAGCTCCAATTAAAACACTGAAATACAGAATACATACTTAGCTTTCTGTACAAACATGTGTACATATACTTTCAGAAATGACCGTATGAAAATTCAGCAAAGTTAATATATAAAAGTATAATCCTTAAAGACCATTCTTGAAGAAATCACTGGAATATTACACATTTTTTTTTTTGAAATTTAAACAAGGAAAATGACTATCTAATTTGTAAATGATGCATTTTTCTTTTATTTTGACATTTTAATAAAATCTCATTATTTTTCCCTTCCTTTTCTTCACTTCCATAGAACCTCTCCTTGTCCTTTTTCAAATTCTAGGCCTATATTTTAATTACTCACTGATATATATATATGTGTGTGTGTGTGTGTGTGTGTGTGTGTGTGTGTGTGTATGCACATACATATATGTTTTTACTTTTAAATTTTAATTAATTGCATCTAAACTTCAATGTATTTCTTATAAAATAAAAATGAAGTGTTTCGTAGCTACTGTTTACCTCTGAAGAAAAAAATGGCAACAATTCCATATAACTTTCCCCAAGAAAGTGTTTGAATGAAAAATAGGCCCAGTAAAGAAACCAAAACAGCCACTCCATGGGAGAAAGGAAAACTTTATTCCAAACTGCTAGGGCTTTCTCCCAGGAAAATGGGGAGAAGCAATGAGGGAAAAGTTTTCAGGGTTATATGGAAACTGGAGAAAGGAAACTTCTAAGGTGGGGTGGGACTGGTAAGCAGGGATTGAGTGAGCATAGAGACTAGCATTGACCTTGAGAAGTTAGTGGTCAAATGCTAATAAAGAAACACCATGTCCCTTTTGCTAGAGATAATAGGAAATTAGAACTTTTTCAAGCCTGGCTAGAGTTTTTCTGCCTGGCCCATGATCAGGACAAATCTCTCTCACTGGCCAGTCCCGTAGCTGTTCTAACCCAACCGAGTAAACACACAGAGACTTATATTGTTTACAAACTGTTCGTCCGTGGCAGGCTTCTTGTTATCTAGTTCTTCTATCTTAAATTAACCCATTTCTATAAATCTATATCTTGCCACATGGCTCGTGGCTTACCGGTATCTTACATGTTGCTGCTACTCATGGTGGCGGCTGGCAGCTTCTCTCTGCCTCAGCCTTACACTTCCCAGAATTCTCTTCTCTGTTTGTCCTGCCTATACTTCTTGCCTGGCTACTGGCCACTCAGCATTTTATTCTGGCTACTGGCCAATCAGCATTTTATTTATACAGAGCGATATCCAAAGCACTTCCCCTTTTCTTTTTTCTTTTTCAAAAAGGAAGGTTTTAACTTTCACATAGTAAAATTACATAACAAAACAATTATCAAGCAAGAATTACATTTACAATATCTAGTCTATTTATAATATCTAGCCTATTTAAATTTTGCAAAATTAAAGAAGATATCCTATCTATCCTATATTCGTGAGTCTAAGGTTTCATATCTAACTTATCTTTTATCATAACTAGGTGACTGCCTCTTCAATAACCATTCTCAGTCCTGCCCTCTCTAACATATACTAATATTTCAATTTCAGGAAACTTACTGGCCCTAGAAGGAACTCTCTTTTGGTACCAATTCAAACTTTATAAGTCTATAGAAAAATCTACTTGTCGTCCCTCTTTTCTTCAATTTGTTACTTTCCTCGACTCACCCTATAAGAAGGATAATTCTATACTCTCCTCCAAGTATCATACAGGTATTGGTGGGCCATAGACCTCCCAGTAGTAATTGGAATTTGTCTGGCAGCCTCTGGTGCCAGGTGACTTGGCTCAGTTTGTAGATATCTCAGCAGGTATCCACACAGCTAGCAGATACCATCCAGAAATCAACATTGGCTCTGAAACTACTCCAAAAGTAGCTCTCTTCTCTGGCCTCAGAGATCCTAAAAATTAACGAAAAAGGAAACATATACCCCTTCTTCAAAGAATGCTAGTAATACTCAGAAGAAAGGATTAAAAACGAATATAATCTAGAAAGGACTCTATGAGCTCCAGGGCCCAATTCTTTTCTGGAACTCTCATTTTGATCTTTCTTGGTCTTTCTCTCTGGGAGGTTGGAAAAACAAAGAGAGCACCAATCAAAAGGGTGAGAAATGAGGACAATCTAAGGGAAGGGTACTAGGCATGAGAGTTTAAGCTTCTCAAATGACCTATAGACTGGCAGCTGTGCTCATCAGATATGGGATCAGGAACCCATTTGAGCTTGTGACAGGTGAATCCAAGTTTTAATTCTCTGCAGTTTAGATGTCATTGGTGTGTTGAGGATGACCAGATGTGGAACTGTCCAGAGTGGCTTGAATGCCTATGGGAGAGAAGCTTTCAAATAAACCCAATCTCCTACTAACATTGTTTGAGTGATAAAATTAGTAGAGGGCCAAGGGAGAATATGATCAGTGTGTTCTTAGAGAAGGTGCATCAAGGGAATGAGAAAGGGTAAATAGTTATAGAGTAGGGCTCATTGGAGAGACGCTAATTTCCTAGAAGAAAGGGATAGTCATACAATAACTTAAACGGGCCGAGAAAGGGAGGGGTTCAGGGTGTGACTTGAATATGAGTGAGTGAGGGAGGTCAAAGTTTAGTGCAAGGAAAGTAGAGTTCAGAAGACAGTTTTGAGAAATGAATCTTAAGTTCGCTTCCCCTTTCCCTGAGGACTGGTATCAATAGTGAATGTGGAGGTGCTATTGTACCCTTAAGGCTCTGGAGATTATCTTGGTGACTTTGGAAATGAATACAGGACTATTATCTGATTGTATGGATCTAGGAAGTCCAAATCTAGATAAAATGTCATTTGTGAGGTAAGAAGAGACCACTTCTGCCATCTCAGCTATAGCAAGGGAAGCTTCTAACCATCCTGAAAAGTATCAACCATAGTAAGAAGATTATTATCTCTTTTGTTAGGAGGCATGTGTGTGAAATCTATCTGCTAGTCCTCCCCTGGAAAAGTACCAAAAATTTGTTTGAGTTAAATGAGTTGCAAGGATCCCTATGAGTAGGTTTAAGTGTAGTTAGAGAATTCTTGGGTGATATGCTTAAGGAGGACAGAAAGGCTTGGGTAAAGAAAGTGGGTTGGAGGAGTCAATACAGAAGTTGAGGCCCAATGTGAAAAGATTTGTGAATAGCCTTCATGAAGGACTTTGCTTGCAGGTCAGGGAGACAGTATCCAACATTCTGCAACAGAAGCCAGACCTAAGGACCCATAAAAGCTCCCATAGATTGGAGAGCCTGTTATTGGAACACAGAATGGATGGGGATTAGGCTCAGAAGGGCTAGAAAGAGAATAGAGGAAGGAGGGTAGGAATGTTGGCTTGCCTCTTTAGTACCCTTGTCAGTGAAAACATTTCCCAAGTCTATATCATTAGTAGGGGCCTAGTAACCCCGATAGTGAATAATTGCTCCTTACTTAGGAAGATAAGAGACTTTTTGCAGCTTTAGAATTAAAGAAACATTGATAATAGATTTGCCTCTGGTATTGAGAAAAAACCCTCTCTCCTGCCAAATGGAAGCATGGTGGTGTAGAATGTGGAAAGCATACTTCAAATTTGTGTATTTATTGATGGTTTTGTCTCACGATATGGTGAGGCCTCTAGTGAGGGCTATGGGCGATGACATGTGAGAAGTAGTGCTTAGTGGTAGAGGGACAAATTCTAAAACCTGATCCGAGGAGACCAAAGCATCAACTGTTTGGCAGGGATAAGTAGAGCTAAGGTGAGCTTCCATCTATAAACAAACTATAGTCAGAATGTGTCAGAGGCAAAACAGAAAGTTGGCAATTTCCATAGCTAAGAGTTTCCAGTGACACTAGATGGGAATGGGTGAGGATATCGGCCTTGGGAAGGAGTGTAACATGGTTACATAGAGAGCAGAAGCAAATGAGATAGCAGGGTTTTTAGGACAGTTTTGTGAAAAAGCTGAAGCTTAGAAGGGGACAGAGTATAGAGACTCTTGTGTGATAGAAAGTCATTCAGCTGATGTGATGAAAGGACAGAGAGAGTGCCAACAAAAGTGAGGTTGGAAGCCTCCTGGACCATACGGGAGGCTACTGCTGGGACTCATAAGGAAGATTGCCATTCCCTACCTGTTGTATTTAGATGTTTGGAAAGGTAGGCAACAAGGGCAAAAGGGGACCCTCTCATTTGTCTAAAAACTCCAAGAGCCATTCACCAATTTTCAGAAGTATATAGAATATAGTGTTAGTCAAGATCAGGGAAAGCCAGGGCAGGGGGCTGCAGGAGAGCATTTCAAAAGGAAGAGAAAGCCAGGCATGACAGGCCTAGAAGTATCTAGAGCAGTGGTTCTCAAACTGTGAGTCGAAATCCCTCTGGGGCTCATATATTAGATATCCTCCATATTAGATGTTTACAATGCAATTCATAACAGTAACAACATTACAGTTATGAAGTATCAACAGAATGATTTTATGGTTGGGGGTCACCACAAGAAGAGGAAGTGTATTAATGTTCACAGCATTAGGAAAGTTGAGAACCTCTGATCTATGGAGTCAGTTGTAGGGCCCTTAGCTGCTTCACAGAGAGGCCAAGCAAGAAGAGCTAAGTTAGGAATACACATAATAAGGTACTCTGACAGTCCAAGGAAGGAGAGAATCACATCCTTGGTGGTTGGAGATGTGAGGACCACCCATACTGTCTGCAGTGGAGAGTAAGTTCACAAAAATTAAGGGATAGCAGAAATCCTAGAATACTTCACCTAGGAGACAGAAAGTTGAGCTTTGGAAGTAAAGACTTGGGAACCTTTGTTTCCTAAATAGTTAAGAAGCTGAGCAGTGTGTTTCTGTGACAGCAAGAGTGAGTTGTTGCATAACAACTAAATATAGGAATGAGTGGCTGGGGAGTGAGGCTAAGTAGAGGAGGCCAGTGGCTACAGTCTGGCTGAAAAACTGGAGGCTGTCTTGAAACCCATGGGGGAGGACAGTCTAAGTGAGCTGGAATGATCCACAGGTGTCATATCTTCCCAGGTAAAAGCAAAGAGATCATAAGAATCTCAATGTAAGGAATGTTGAAGAAAGTGTCCTTAAGGTCTAGGACAGAAAAATTAGAGACAGAGGAGGGAATCTGAGAGAGTAGAGTATAGTGGTTAGAGACTACTGGATATATAGGGATGAGAGATACATCAATATCCCTGAGGTCCTGGAATAGGCAGTGAGAACCAGCAGGCTTTAGTACAGACAGGATATGAGTATTATAGAGTGAGTGAATGCACTTTAGAATACCTTTATCAAGAAAATGATGTATGGTAGGTTTTAAGCCTTTCCTATGTTTTAGAGAAATATGGTTTTGAGTGTAAAAGGAATAGGAGGTAGGGTCCCAGAAGAGAATTTTAGTAAAAGGATGATGTTAAGGCCACCAAAGAAGAAGAAGGAGGAGGAGGAGGAGGGGGAGTGGGAGGAGGAGGAAGATGAGGAGGAGGAAGAGGAGGAGGAGGAGGAGGAGTGTCCTATTCTTTGTAGTTAACAAAGGAGTCTGGTAGGGAGAATAATGACTCATTAATGTTAGTAGAGGGTTCATCAGAGGTTCTAAGAATAAAAGTTCCAGAAGGAGAATAGAAAAGAACTGGTTGATAAGAAAAGGAAAAGTGTAACTTAACCATGACATTTCTGCCCAATAATGTTTTGGGCAACTAGGTATAATGAGGAAGAAGTGAGCAATCAGGTGGCCAGAGGTAAAAAATGAGGGGGTCTGTAACCATTTCCTGGTGGGCTAAGAGTCAACACGGAACCCAGACATTTGGAAAGAATAAGTTCAACCTGATTAAGCAGGAAAAATAGAACAAGTAGCTCCCAAATCTATGATCAAGGGCTGGTTGATTCTTCAATATGATGAGCATTTAACTGTTTTTCTACCAGCTCTTCTAAAGCCTGGAGTTTCTCTGTTGTTAAAGGCCATTGCTGGACCCATACAGGCTTGTCTGTTAACCATTTTAAAGGTAGAGCTATTGGTGTCTTTGGGAGATCATCAGTTGTTGTGCCCTGTTCTTGTATAATATGGATGGCTGGTGACCACTCATTTGAACAATATCTTCTAATATTTCCCTCAGAAACATGTGCTAGTTTATGATTTGTTTCTGAGATTGGAGGGATGTTAATCTGAGTATTCCATTGTTGCAACAATTCTTGACCCCACAGGTTCATAGCTATGTTAGCCACATATGGTTTTAATTTTCTTCTCTGTCCTTCTGGACCTATACATTCCAGCCATCTGGCACTCTGTATCACCTGAGATAATGTCCAAATTCCTAACAGTTGAATGTTTACCTCCTGAAGAGGCCAAGTTGGATGCCAAAATTCTGGTGCAATTATGGTTAACGTCCTCACCTGTGTCTACCAGACCAGACAACAAAACACCATTTATTTTTATCGTTAATTTTGGTCTTTGTTCATTAATAGAAGTTTGCCAAAATTTTTTCTTTATGTTTTCTCCTGAATTTTCTATTCTTTCTGTTTCATCTTCCTGGCCAGCATGATTTATTCCAATAGGCATTTGGTTATTTATTTGCTCTGAGCAGGGGTTTCCTCTATGGCTGCAGGAAAGCTTTGAACTGGATTTGCTATGGGGACCTGCATGAGGCCCCTCTGGGAGTTTCCCAAAGACTGGGGCAAAGGATTACCTGTCTGTCCATTGTTGATCTACATTCATCGGTCCAGTGTTTTCCCTTAACACACCTTCTGCATACTGCAGAAGGAAGGGGCATTCTGTTGCCATTGTACCTTGAAGAAACATTGTTTCTAGGAATGACCTGTTTACAGTCCCTTTTCAGATGTCCTTGCTTTCCAAATCCAAAACATCTAACATTCCTCAAACCTTTTGAAATTGCTTCTCCTACCCACATATCATCATGCTCATGAGCCTCAACATTAACTGTGTCTCTAATCCAATCTTCCAAAGGTGCAGATCTTACCTTTAACGGCCTGATTATTCTTTTGCATGCTGCATTTGCATTCTCAAAGGCCAAAGATTCAATTATTGCCTTACTAGCTTCTGAATCCGAGACCATTCTCTTTACTGCTGAAGCCAGTCTTTGTAAAAAAATCTGTGAAAGATTCTTTTGGGCCTTGCATAACCTTTGTAAATGACTCAGTTTTTTTTTCCTGGTTCCTCAACTCTGTCCCATGCATTCAAGGCAGCCGTTTGACATAAAATTAGGGTTTGGGCATCATATAAACATTGTATTTGTACTGAAGCATATTGGCCTTCTCCAATAAGCTGATCCTAGAAAACTTGTATTCCTTTATCCCTCCATTGTTTTTCTATGTTTTTAGTCTCATCCTTGAATCAAGTTCAAAACTGAAGCCTCTGGCTGGGTTCCAGAACAGCTTGTGCCAGCTCCCGCCAGTCCTGTGGTACAATCCTATTATATGTTGACCAAGAGTTTAACATTTGCTTTACATATGGAGAATGCATGCCATAAGATATTATTGCCTCCTTAAACCTTCATAAATCAAACAATTCAATTGGAGCCCAAATATTTTGTGTAGTCATTTGATCAGGCAACTGCTGTATGGTTACAGGATAAATTAAGGGTGACTGTGTGAAAATGGACTTTCTTTCTGTAACCTTATGATCCAAACTTGAAACAACTTCACTGTTAATTTCTTCTGTCTGAATTTTTACAGGTTTAACAAATTTTTCTAAAGCTGTCATCCTAGCACTTAAATTCACTATCTTTTTAAATAGTAAAATGAGGATAAGCATAGTAATAAACTGCATAATTTGATCAATATTAATCTTCTCATATAGTTGTTCCATTGTCAGACTGCCTAAAATTTCAAACAAAACCCAATTTTCTTCCAATGTACACATAAAGCTTATTTTTTTTAATGTGGAAAAAAATTCTCTTTTAAATAGTTTCCTTTAAAATATCTGATATGTTGTGACTTACCAAGTCTGCATAGAACAGTAGAAATCCTAGGTAATTTCAAAAAAGCCACCTAATGTCCGAGGTGTGAATCCAGAGAGAGAGAGAGAGAAAGAGAGAGAGAGAGAGAGAGAGAGAGAGAGAGAGAGAGAGAGAGAGAGAGAGAGAGAGAGAGAGAGTAATGTAAGAAAGGGTAGCCGGCTAAAGCTTAAATCCAGCCACGTGTTCCCTCTTGAGCCAAGTCAAGGCTTGCCTCTGGCTTCCTTAAGGTCTGACCACGTGCATTGGCTTTACAGGCAGGGGCCTTGTTCGGGTGGTTTTTTGGTCCTTTTAATGGGTTTTGGGTCTTGGATAATTTTCAATGTTTAGGGGGGTTGGTTACAAGTTGTTGTCAAGGGTTAGGAAAAGGGCTAAGTAAAGGAGATTTGATTTAAGGTTCTTGTTTAAAAAGAAAAGAAAAAGACAATTACTAGTTTTAAATACTTTACATTGGATTGGATTGTTTTATATTGTATACAAATTTGAAATTGATGTTGTTAGAAAATGCTGTATTTATATTTCTAATTGTATTCATACCATTCATTTAACAATGTAATGCAATTTTCTGATCTTTGAATGTTATTATTACCAACTATTAGGATATAAAGAAATGAAAGTTAGTAGTTAGACATTACAATAGAACTTGTAGTCATATTAGATATACTTTAAAAATTGAGCATATATATTTCAGACAGGTCATCTTCAAACCCTTCAGAGATCTACAGAATATGGCATTTAAAATGTTTCAATAACTTAGAAATTTTTCTTTTTTGAGACATGTCGGCTCCTGGCAGTACCAATCTACTTCAGAGAAAATATGGGCATTGAAGAAACTGCATATGGAGTTAACTTTCATTGTGGCAAAAGTTAGCCACTGGACAACAAAGTATCCTCGAATCAACAGGACAAAATGGACAGACAGAACATGAAACAAAGGAGTACTGATTCCTGCCAAAACAAGTGTGGTTATGGCTTTATCAAAAGGCATCTTCTGAAGCCAGGACAATATGGCCCCATCCCTGAAGTGGCCTTCGCATCCGGAAAAGGTACAGTGCCCTTTTCTTCGAAGGCAGCTGAACAGGCAGTGGGCCGATGGCTTCTGTTGTGCAATGGAACATCAGCTGAAAGCTCATGCCTCTCAATAGTAGACTGGCATTTAATAGAAGGATGTGGAGAAGAAGGGATATATACACAGCCAAGAAGAATGTACAGCTTAATTCAAAAACTGTCAACAATTTCCAGAATTTAAAATCCTGAATCATGACAGGACACTAGTGGAATTCAGGTGTTTCTGATACATGGACTGCTCTCACCTAATGTGAGGTTGAACTGTTAACCTTGTGTACATCCTACTTCACAAATGAGTCTGTCAGATATGCTAAGCCTATAGGCTGAAGATGATGCCCCAACAGTGCGCAGAAACCTCAGGTGACTGTCTAGGCAGCTGGCTGTTTCTGTCAACTCACAATTTTTTTGGAAGTTGCTTGCATGCACTTCCTGTTTTTATTTTTGTTAGCTAATATTATTTCCTTCTTGGGTCTCTGAGGGAGTTGAAGATTAGTTAGCTATAGTTGGAGATTGGTTAGTTATAGTTGAAGATTAATTAGGATAGAATGTGAATTAGATACATTTTGGACCTACCAAAATAGGATAGATAATGGAATTATTTTCTCTGATTTGTCAAATACAAATGGACTAGACATTGTTTAGGTATTTATTATTTGTATATATTGTATATAGTTATTGTACTTTTGTATATAGTTTTTCTTATGTTAGTTATACCCTTTTTCTTTTTTTTTAAATAGAAAAGGGGAAATATGGTGGTATTTTATTTGCACTGAAATGTGATTTTAATTGTATGTTAATAAATAAAGTTGCCCGGGGGTCAGAGCTATTAGAGCCATAGCAAGAGTGTGGCAGTGGTGGTGCATGCCTTTAATCCCAGTGCTTGGTAGACAGAGCTAGATAGATCTCTGTGTGTTCAGGGATACAGCCAGCATTGGAGACATATGCCTTTAAGACCTGGAGGGCTGTACTTACAGGCAGTGACAAGGAAGTCATGTGTATGGGTTTACAACCAATGAGAAGGCAGAACAGAAAGACTATATTAAAACCAAACACACAGGAAGTAGCTCTCTTTTGGAGAGGTAGGAGCTCCGCAGGAGAAAGGGTAAGATTTTAGCTCTGAGCTCTGACCTCTTGGCTTCTCTTTTACATTGGTTCTGTGTTTCTTATTTAATAGGATGGTTGGTTACATCTTCGGGCAATCACTTTAGGTTTCTCAATTGTAAACTTGATTTTATTGGGGCAGAGGTCCCAGGGTGTCAGTATTTAGCCACCAGGTCCAGAAGATCCAGGAGACTTTCCTGTGGAGGAGGAACTTGGGGGAGTGGCCAAAGTGGAGTCAAGCCAAAGTGGGAAAGTCAATTATGCAATGCAAGCACCAAGTATTATTCTATGCACATTATTCAAGACTTCCAAATGGAAATGTAAAGGAAATACTTGACTGTAACTCTGAGATCCAATGCATTATGTCTACTTTTCATCGTTTTTCATGTAATCAGAAAAGTGTTGTGTTGGTAACTTGAGTAGCTCCAAAAGCTAATTCATTTGTTTTAATTTTATTCTTAGTTCATGTTGATAGCATTCTTCACCTCCTGGAGAATTCTCACTGGTTCAAAATCACAAACATGGAACTACTAAAACAAAGATGACCAAATGTAAAAGTAAATATCTGAATTCTATTTGTTTTCTTGTCCCCTGTAGATGTTGAACTTTGTAACATTTATCTAAATTTTTCTATTATTAATAAAAATTTCTGAGTCAGATACAGGGTTAAACCTTGAGTGATGACACAAGGTAGGGCTGTTTAACATCTGTTGTCTAAGAAATTTCCAGCGATCCCTTTCAATAGGCTGGGAATTATTACAAGCTTGCATTGTGAAAATAAATTTCTCTATCTTGTTATTATAAAGGTACAATAAAAAGCAATCATTTTAAAAGATTTATTTATTTATTATGTATACAGTGTCCTGCCTGCATGTATGCCTGCAGGTCAGAAGAGGGCATCAGATCTCATTATGAATGGTTGTGAGCCACCATGTGGTTGCTGGGCATTGAACTGAGGACCTCTGGAAGAACAGCCAGTGCTCTTAACTGCTGAGTCATTTCTCCAGTCCAGCAATCCTTTAAATCAATCACTACCATAGACCATCTTTTAGGTAATTGAGAAGGCAAGGGATTCCAGCCAGCAAAGAGCCCATTGGCTCAATCATCTTATTTATCACTCCTAAAGCTATTAACATTACTCACTTTCCAGAATTCATTTTAATGACAAATATAGGAGAATTCCAAGGATTGGTTTACTCTCCAATATGTTGAGCATCTAGCTGCTTCTGTTGCAGCTATTCTAGTGCCTATAATTTTTCTGATGTCAAAAGCCATTGCTCCACCAATACATGTTTGTCAGTTAACCATTATAAATGTATAGTTCTTGGTACCTTTGAAAGATCACCAGCTGTTGTACCCACCTTATATATAACCTAAACATTCTGTGACTGTTCTTGATAATAGTTTTTCATATTTCTCTCAAAGTATTTTTTTATGTTATGCTTTGTTTCTGAGATTGGAGGAATATTGATCTGTGTTTTCAATTGCTACAACAAATCATGTCCTCATAAGTTAATTATTCTCTTATTGCTGTGTTTTAATTTTCCTATCTGTCCTTCTGGCCCTATACACTCAACCTATCCTGTACTTTCTTTTACCTTAGGTAAAGTTCCAATCCCAAGAAGCTGAACATTTACCTACTGAAGAGGCCAATCTAGATGCCAATATTTGCTGAAATTTTTGTTGTGTAATGTCTGCAACTGTGTCTACAAAAACCTCAGTTTCAATGCCATGTATATGTTTTTCTTAGCTTTGTTCTCTGATCATTTATAGCACTTTCCCATAATACTTGTTTTCTGGTCTCTCTTGAAATTTTTGTTGTATCTATAGAAGCTGTTATGCCTTTGGTCACATTCAGAGCTATGTTTTTTTTTTTTTTTTTTAAACAACAGCTATTAAGTCTTTTACTTGCTCTGTGGGTGAATTTCTTCTATGCTGACAGGGAATAATTTAGCAAAATTTGATATTGGGACCTGCAGGAGGCCCCACAGGGAATTTCTCAATGGTAAAGAGTTACCTTACTTGTCCCATGTTGAATTACATTGATTAGTCCAGTGCTGGCCTTTGCCACACCATCTGCATACTCCACAAGGCTGGGATATTCTTTATGGATTATAACTAGAAAATAACATCGTTTCTTGAATAATCTTGCCTACAATCCCTTTTCAAAAGACCCTGTTTATCACAATTATAACATCTGACATTTTGATTTTTATTATAATTTCTAGAAATTACTTCTATTAAAACAGCATCATAAGCATGAGATCCAATATCAGCCATATTTCTAATCCATTCATCTATTGCTGCTGATGTTGCCTTAAAAAGCCTAATCACCCTTTTTCATTCTGAATTATCATTTTTTTTAAAAGCCAGTCATCCAGTTAATATTTGTCTCATGGATTTCATATCATGCTATTTATGGCTGAAGTCAATATTTATAAAAAAAAGTGAAGGATTCTTCTGGGCATTGTATAATATTAGTAAATAACTTACTCCTCTTTCCTCATTCCTCAACCTTGTCTCAAGCATTCAAAGCTGCTAAATGGAATAGTACCAAGGTGCCACAATCAAATATATACTGTCTTCACAAACCAGCATACTAGACTTCACAATGAAATTGGTTACATGATATTTCCATGCCTCTAGCCCTACCTCATTGTTCTATTACCCTAGCTTCCTTTTTCCACCATATTTTCTATTGTAAATGAGGGCCAGCTTAAAATATTCCTGTAGCTTAATCTTTCTAGTCTTGTGGGATAATTCTGTTCTGAGTTTCACATGGATTTAATATTTACTTCACATGAGTGAATGCATGACATATGAGACAAGTGATTGTTTAAATCTCTTCAAATCTTAAACTTTTACTGGATACTAATTTCTATAAAACCATTGGAATGTCTTTTATCTGATGGTCGTTTTTGTATGGCAACTGGATAAACTAAGGTTGGTTTACTAATATTCTTGGTCTGCTCCTTTTAAATTTCATAATGCAAAGATGTGGTAGATTCTGGTCTAAATTTCTCTGTGTTTGAATATTTTTCTTTAGTAGGTCTTTCTGAGGCTTGTATCTTATCAGTATCAAATCTTTCTAAGGCTTACATCTTATCAATAGTAAGTCTAAGGCTTGTATCTTATCTGTCGAATTTTCATATTTGGCAGAGTTGTCAAACCACATTTTTAAGGATAAAATGTGAATTACCAAAATCATATTAATTACAATCAGTATTACCTCAATAACAGCTAAGTGGTGTATGCCCTCTTTAATCTTTTCCATTTTCAAACCATCTTAGCAGCACTAAAGGAGTCCTAAATCCCTATATTGTGATATTTATGATTTTTTTTTCTTTTTTTTTAAATTTTATTTATTTTATTTTACAATGTCATTCAGTTCTACATATCAGCCACGGGTTCCCCTATTCTCCCCCTCCCACCCTTACACCCAGCCCACCCCCCATTCCCACCTCCTCCAGGGCAAATCCTCCCCCGAGGATTGGGTTCAACCTCAGTCCAGGCAGATCCAGTCCCTTCCTCCCAGACTGAGCCAAGTGTCCCTGCATAAGCTCCAGGTTTCAAACAGCCAACTCAAGCAATGAGCACAGGACTTGGTCACACTGCCTAGTTGCCTCCCAAACTGATCAAGCCAATCAACTGTCACACCTATGCAGAGGGCCTGATCCAGCTGGGGGGCCCTCAGCCTTTGATTCATAGTTCATGTGTTTCCATTCACTTGGCTATTTTTTTTCAATAATTGAGTAAAACCGAAATTTATTATAAGCCACAGTTGTCCTAGGTAACCCAAACCCAGAAAGACAGTCATAGTATGTACTCACTCATAAGTGGATTCTAGATATAAAATAAAGAACAATCAGACCACAACCCATAGAACCATGAAGGATTTTTCTGATTCTTAACTTGGGAAAGATTTTTCCATTTTTTTTTAAACCTAGTTCTCCCCTTAGGAATTCCCAGGTAACTCTCACCAGCTGCTGACAGAGAAGGTGGAGCTGTGCAAGAGAAACTAGCTGCTTTTGTGGCACTTGGCTGGGGGTGGGGGTGTGGCATGGCTAAATGTTGCTGCTCAGTACAGCCAAGTATGGGCCAAGTATGTGAGTGATGCATAGCTGGGCCCCTCGGCCACTTTCAATGCTGGCAGCACTAGTCAAACCCCGAGCCCAGAACTGATGTGAGCAGGTGTCAAGAGGGCCAAGCGGGTCTGGGTTGGCAGCCTGAAGAGAGATGCCAGCGAAAGCCTATGGGTCAGAAATTTAGGAAACAGGCTGCTCGTAGTTAGCGAACACCAGCAGCCTTTGGGCCTGGGGGAAGGAAGGAGCTGGAGGCTGCTGTGGAAAGACTGCAGCAGAAAAACCTGAAGCTGCATAGATGGCCTGTGGGAAGGAAGACAAAACTGGCTGGCTCTGGCAGCATAGGTGGAGGGGTAGCAGGTTCAGTAAAGCCCCACATTGGGAGCCATATGTAGTGATTATCTATATTATTTTATTATTAATAAAAACTCCAGATTCAGCTATTGAGTTAAAACTTGATTGGTCAGAGAAGTGGCAGAGAAGTCACCAGTGACCTCCTCTCTCTCTCCTTATTTGACCCTAAATGGCCAGGAATCTTTCTTACTTTGTTTTGCTACTTCCTGTGTCTCTCTGTACGTCCTGGATCCTCCAAAACCCTTTATGGCTATTTCAGGTCAAGTAGTAGCTAGCTTCACCTTCTGATTCAAGGTAAACTTTATTGTCAGTCTTGGCAGTGTCAGAGTGTGATCAAAATATCCCACAACAGACCTTAATATTTTCAAAAAAAATTTTTTTCATATTGAAAATGCAGATTAGTGTACTGATCACAAAACAAGTTTGTTGTACATATTACTACTCCTTGGACCTTTGCCTTACGTCAAGTGTGTTGTCTGTTCTTCCCAGTTTAAAAATGTTCATTGTGAGTATGAAAGAGAAAATACCAGTGAAAGGAATAGTTAGGATATACATGCTTATTGTATAAATTTACTTCAGAACTTTTGACAGCAGAAAGAAGAGGGTGGAAATAATGGTGCAATGTTATCTTTAATCATTAATTCTAAGCACACCATCCATATAAGCAGTGTTTTGTGAATAGAGATACCCCAGCTTGTTATAGTTTTACATAAGCCAATAAGCTATAGTTCATTTGGCTCTAGCTAACTACCAATGGTTCTGCAATGAAAAACAGATCAAGTCACATCCACAAAAGTATGAAGCAGAGAGAACTAGAAACCAACTGAAGCTAATCTAGCAAAGCCATGGCCAGTGAAAAACTTAATGTAGAAAATGAGAGCTTCCACATAACCTCTCCAAACAGTGTCAACTATTAGAAACTAAATGTTGAAATGCTCAGGCCTATGGAGGACATATCTCATTCAATCCATCATCCAAACTATCTCAGAAAAATGAGCAGTGTTGCTTTGTGGGAGCTCTGTAAGTGACCACAATGAGGAGGGTTTTCTGAGTGGATGTTTTATTAAGGAGTGAATTCTTTCTTTCATCTCTTCATGGTTCCAGGTGAAACACTATCTGCAGAGGAGGTGGTTGAGGTGGGGGGGGCAGACTCTTAGCAAGGTAATTGGCAAGCTCAAGTAGGTTAATTATTAAAAGAAGAGAACAATAGTTTATAATGTATGGGTAGTTTAGAATGCCTGGTTTCTACTTTGGAACTAAGAATCAACTTAGACTATATTCTTTTGACCCAGGAAAAAGTAACCTTATATTTGAAGGCTTAGCCTCACAAAGCAAGATGCTTTCAGCTTTTATATAGAAATTTAAATATTAATGAGTGTGCAAGCTGTTGTTTACATTCCTAGTGTTACCAACAAAAAAGATGAAGTCCAAGACCTCAATATGGACACAGAGATGTCATTTAAGATGTATTTTGAATATATTAAATGCCATCCCATCATTCATATTGAAATGGTACATGTGTATATGTTTTAAATCTTAAACAAGGAAATTATGGAACTAATTTAAGAATACAATCACAGACTTTCTTAAAACTTTGCTCCTATTCCTCTGAATAGCAAATATGATCCTTTTGTCAAACTTTCACAAAATAGTACATGAACTCTGATCAAAATTCAATAATATATTATGGGAGTATTCAAATTAAACCTCATGAAATAGTTTCATAAAACACTATTTCACAGATTAGTCTGCACTTCTTACACTAAAATAAATATGATATTTAGAAGTCTTGAATTCCTCATGAGTTTCAATATTTAACTTGGAGATAACATTTCACATTTTTATAATTATAATACTACTGAGCCTCTTACTATTCTTTTCACTGTGAGTGAAATCTACTAATCTCTGTACTTTTGTTCCTTTGACTCTTATGTAGATTTTTATCTGTGCATTTGATTGCTTGAAAATTATTTTATATTTAAACGTAACATTTTGCATCCTTTAAAATTTCTCATATTTTTAAAGGTTAGTAGTTTCAACAATTAACTCTTACTGGATGAAGTAATAACAATCATAGTAACTACTTTTTTTGTATTTCACTAGCTTTAAGTTGTTGATAGACTCATTTTGCCCTTTGTGGCCCATTAACATATACCCCAAAGAGTTCAGGACCCAGTAGATATAGCATTGTGGATAAGGATAGGTGAACTTAGTAGATCCTTTGCTATAATTTCAATATTTTAAAGGTCTAAGGCATCATTAGTACTAATGTTTCTTAATGACTACTTCCACCCTTCACTTAAACTTTTACTATTAAAAATTAACCTCTTGTCAATAAATAAGAACTTTTTTAATACAAATGACCTGGTGACTTCAGAAAGATAATGGCTTTAGAAGTAAGAGTGATTAGTAAAATATATTGTTTACTTCTATTATTTACCTTCAATGAATATACTTTTTTCTTGTATAGTTATTCAAACACACAGACACACATTCAAATATTTTTCATATGAAAACAAAGTGATTATGAGTAAACCTATAAGTTGTCATAAAACAAGTAGGGAGTCCAGTCAAAGAGAGGGAAGAGGGATTATATGAGCAAGGTAGAGGTCAAGTAATGATGGAGAACTCTACAGAGAGAACCGGACCAACCTCATAGGAACTCACAAACTTTAGACTGACAGCTGTGAAACCTGCATGGGACCAGACTAGATCCTCTGCATAAGAGAGACAGTTGTGTAGATGGGTCTGTTTGAGGGGCCCCTGGTAGTGTGATCAAGATCTATCCCCAGTGCATGAGCTGGTTTTATGGACCCCATTACTCATGATCAGACACCTTGCTCACCCTTGATGCAGGGGGGCAGGCTTGGTCCTGCCTCATATGAATGAACCAGGCTTAGCTGTCCCCCAATGGGAGAACTTATCCTTTTGGAGGAGGGGATGAGGGCTGGGTCAAGAGAAGGCAGCAGGGAATGGGAAGAAGGATGAGAGGGGGTTCTGTGTTTGGTATGTAAAATCAATAAAAAAAATTAAAAAAAAAAGTACTCTTAGTCAATTCACTTTCCTGGTTCAGTTAATTATTAAGGATATTCCAGACAAAACAAAAAAAGATACTTTTAGTGAAACTAAATGCATTGTTAAATGAGTGAATGAATGATAACATCTATGAATATTTAACTCATGAACTAAGATATTTTGCATAAGTAGAAATGGGAAAACATTTTTGTCAAATTGCTGAAATGGGACATATGTAGTCAGGTTAAATATGCTTATCTCTCTTGTGAGCATTTGTATATAATTGGAAATTAGTCATAATATTATTCCAACAATCTTTATTTTACTATTCTTTTCTTAGAAAAAAATCACATTATCTCTTTAAATAATATAAACCAGTTAATTGGCAATAACAATAACTTTACTTTTTAAACGACTTCTTATCCCCCAGTATGTAGGACTTACCTGGCATAATCTGCTTGTCATATCATTCTGACTAGGTGCCTACATGGCCTTTGGTATCAAAAGATAAAATTGCCCCTGTCACCTATGAAGGTAACAAATGTAAATAAATTTACAAACTATTTTAATTAATAAGTGTATTTTTAAGACTGATGAATGTAAGATGTCTAATAAAGCAATCTGAGATATTTACATGTAACAAGTATCTGGAAATTAAATTAAAATTTGTTGCTATCATAATCTGTACAAATTAACACATTAATCAAAATTTTTAGTAATCTTTACAACAAACTATGCAAAAATTGTTAGAGGTATTCGAGGTTTAATTTGAAAAATTAAGATTAATATTATAAAATATCAATTTACATATTTACTTATCTAAGTTTTTATGGAAACGAACAAATTCTTGGAAAGCTTTTTTTTCTGTTTATCATCTAATATAATTATAAACTGTCATCAAAATTTATCATAATCCAGATGGTGGCAACCCAAACCATTTCTGATAATCTTCACAGCAGATCTGGGGAGCAACCAAGAATTCAGAGATACACCACATTTATTATCTGAATTTCATAGATGATTAATCAATTGCTGAATATAAAACCATGGTTGAAAAACACTGACACATGAATATAGAGAACTGAAGACAAAACGAAGAAGGGTGGAGTCGGGATATATGCCAGTCTGCCACTGAAGGAGCCATGTGCTAGTAGACCGGTAATGCTATGGCCATGTGGCATCATATAGATGAATAGAAATGGGTTAAGATATAGAGCTAGCTAGCAAGAAGTCTGACACATAGGCCATACAATTTATAAGTTATATAAGCCTCTATGTGTTTACTTGGGACCAAGCAGCTTCAGGATGGGGGTGGGAGAGATCCATCCTAACTGCAAGGCTGGGCAGGACCAGAGAAACTTCCTGCTACAACTCTCAGAGTAAATAAAGGATAAACTGCCATGATTGAGAGACCATCTTGGGAGAGCAATCAAACATCAGATGTAGTAGCATGCTGCCAAAACATAAATAATATTTTTCTTTTTTCCTATATTTCTTTCATTGAAAGTAGATTTTTTCATATAATATATTCAGATGACATGGTTTCTTTCTCCATCTTTTCTGAGACAATCTCCAAAACAACTCCCATCTGAATCTATCCACTTTCTCCGCTTCTATCCTTAAAAATGACAATAAGACATCTAAAGAATAACCAAATAAAATGAAAAAACATAACCAAAAAGAAAATGTGAATAGGATAAACAAACATACAAACAGAAGAAAAGGACTGAAAGAAAAAGAAGGAAGCTTATGTGATGATTACTGAGCAAGGCTTTGCTCTAAGAGCTTAGCAGAATGTTGTTAGTCATTTTATGGCTATGTTCCTTTGGCAGAACAATACTATTGGGTTTTCCCCTGTATCTGAGCTACATCTGATCTCAGGTTATTGGTCACTTGAGCAGGGTCAGGATGGGTTCCATCCCATGGAGTGGGCCTTAAATCCGTTCAGATATTGGTTGGCTACTTTGACAACCTTTGTGAGGTTATTGTACTAGTGCATCTTTCAGTCGGTCATCATTGTAGATAAAAGAGTTTATAGCTGTGTTGGAGTTTATCTTTCTCCGTTAGTAGCACCCAGACTACTTTATAGTACCAGGAACATTATTCATTAAGGGTGTTGGCTTTTGGTAGGTATCAGATCAACTTATCATTGTTCAATGATTTAGGTAGGTTTTGTTTTCAGCAATAGAGTCTTAATGTTAGTTTGTAGAGAGAAACAAATAACCTTGGCAAGAATCTGAGTTGTTTTGGAGTTTTAATGGGACCCTTTGGCTAACAACTCACTTAGATGTAACCCATTTCCTGCACTGGAAATTTCCTTTGGTGAGGAAAGAGTCTAATTGGTGCTCTGTCTCCTCTGTAATTTGGCTATTTCATTTAGATCTCATTCATAGTGGTTATATTTTAGGATACTTCCACTGTATTATGGTTCCAGTTAGAAAAAAAAAATTATCCTGAGTGGTCACCTAGACTGAAAAAGTCAAATATAATACATATTCACTTATATGTGGATATTGCCTTTTACGTCTTTGATAAGCAAGCTACATTCAGTATAACTGCAGAGGTTATACATAGAGTAAGAGAATATGGAAGAGGGATGAATTAGACAGGGAAGAGAGAATAGGTAGTTAATGATGCATGAAGTGGGCCACAAGAATGGGAAGATCAACCTGGTCAAGAAACAGAAGGAGAGAGAGGAGAAAATATTGAAAAGGACTACTAAAAATAAGGATCATTTGACAGCTTGTATAAAAAAAATAATTCTAATACATGAAAATTGAAGTAAACTTGATTGTCTCAAATAATCCAAATACCTTCACAAAAGAACTCCAGGTGATTGATTAAGTACATTTTCATACGTTAGAGAGAATTTGCTTAAATTATAAATTTCCTTTACGTTTAAAATGAAATGCTATTATTGTTAGACAGCAATTGATAGTTATATGACTATGCATTTGACTGTAATTTTTTGACTCCAGAAGACATGAACTAAAAAAAAAACAATATATGAAAAATATCCAATAAACTACTGTGTTCTGATTATAATATCTCAAATATCTCAAAATATGGGGGCATTTTAAATTTCTTAGCAGTATGCATTGATATGTTAAATAGGTTTAGAATACATTTATAAATGTAACATTAAATTTTAGTTCCAACTTGACTTCAAATTCTTTTAGTTATCGACTGCAAATTTTGAAATAAACTTCAAAGCATTTTACTTTTACCAAATAAAAATATTTACTTTATTATCATATATGTGGAGTGAGTATTGATCACAATTTTAAAATGAGCCATAGAAATAGTAATAATTTTGAATGAAAATTTTGAATAACATATATGATTCATAAAATAAACTGGTAACATTGAATGATATTCATAATTAAAAAACATGCTTAAAAATATAAAAATATGGAAAGAGAAAAATAACAGCACAAATATTCATTAATGTCGTAAGCCATACTCTGAAAATAAAATTTTATCTATCAATAGTAAATGAAAAATGACTGAATTAAAAAAAAATTAAAGTGGAAGATTTTCCAAAAATACAAAGCAAATTAAAAAGAAAAAAATGGATAGATAACAAGCAAAGTTTATGGATTTGTTCGGAAAAAATAGGAACATGATTTTTCCAATGAGCACCATAAAACAAGTTCCAGAAGAGAATTCATAAAAATTACAATATATATAATACAAAAATGATCTTTTTAAAGACAACCTTTGCATATTTGATATCATATTTGAAAAATGAAGTCACAATATAATTTTTGAATGTGCAGGCCCTCTGCATGCTGCCACAGTCCCTGTGAGTTCATGAGTGAATGATTTCTGTTGAGTCTACAGGAGACTTTTTTTATTTGTAGTCCTCTATAATTTCTGGCTATTTTTCACTTTTCACCTCCTTTTCCTCTTAGAGTTCCTTGCCATGAGGAGTAAAGCCATAGCCAGTAAAGTCTCAAAGTTTTGGGCATCAAAGTATCAGGCATGGTTTCCATCCTATGGAGTGGGAAACATATGTGGTTTCTCCCAGAGACTAAAAGAGGACATCTAATGTACTAAAGCTGGTATAGTAGGCAATTTTGGGCAAGCAGACATGGGTACTAGGAACTGAAATCCAGCCCTCTATAAGAAAAGCAATTATTCTTAATTTCCAATTGTGCCATATTTTTAAACAAATACTGTTTATATTTACTTAATACTCATTTTTTTTTTAAGTAAACAAGACCTGTTTGAGTTTGAAAGAATCTCTTAAGACACTAGGAACTAGGGCAAAAAAAAAAAATCTTAAAATTTGTTTTGACTATATTAGGGACCTTTGTCCTTGGTTTCCTCAAGAGGGACCTATAGACGAAAAAAAGATTGAAATGAATAGAAGATTATTTAAGAGATTATTATCAGTTGTACCAGTATACTGGGAATCTAATAGGTAGAAGTATAGCAATATGATTTATATAGATTTTAGTATTAAAATTTTAAGATAAATTATTCCTAACTTTCTTTCTTGAGGACCTAGAATTCAGTTGCAATACACTGATTATCTTTCCAACCATATAGTCTCTAGTTCATGAGACCTTCACTGTATAATTTAAAAGAAATATAATATGAAAGAAATTATAAAATACTTTCATATCTTAATACATTGAGGTGGAATGTATAGTCATTTAAAAAAGAGAAGCAAATAAGTCATTTGTAAGAAAATTTGAAGAGTTAAATCAGTCTTTATGTATTGAATAGATCATGCTTATTTTTAAGCTTTATGATATACCAGTGAGAAAGTAAACATTTCATTTCCTTCTATTTTTACAGAGTATCAAATTGTGGAGCCCTCACAAAAGAGCTTAGTCACTGTTTCATCCTATCTGTGACCCAGAACATGACAACAGCTTGTGCAGCATTAAAGGGCAAAAAAGGATAAACATCCTCTGCAATTATATAAGAGTAAATGAACCGTAGCTGATCAGCATTATGATGAGACGTGTCTTGAGAGAATTATTTAGTCAGTTAGTCATTTAGAGTGATATGCACAGGATAAATTCATTGGGCATATGGGCAGCATGTGTTCAAGGACTCCCTGTAGCATTGAGATGACACATTATTATAAAATATAATGTACCTTCTTTGCTATTATCATGATTCTTATGAGAAAAAAACAAATCTATGTTTTATACACAAAAAATTACTGGTAATAAAATAACATAACAAAAAGGGAGATATGGAAAGCATCCAATGATAATTTAAACATGAAAAGTAGTGAATTTAGAAATAAATTTTATTGAAAATGTCATATAAAATATAAATATGTTTTTTTTTTACCTTAGCAGATGTCTCACTTTTTTCTTTATGCCATTTATTTTCTTTATTTTACACTGAAAGTTCAGTTACAATCTATTTGATATTTTCATTTTCACATTTGAAATCCAGAAAAATGTTCACAGATAATTAAACTAATCTTAGTTGATTCATTTAAGAATAGCCATGTCATAAGTATTTTTTTATTCTTTGATAATTTCAAATAGTGTATTTGTATAGTATAATTTTCTATCCCCCAACTCCTCCCAGATGCCCTTCTCTGTTCGTTCACTCCCCCAAAAGAAAAATAAGAAGCTACTAAACACCGAACAATTAAAATTGTGTTGTTCAACGAATTATTATCATGAGGTTTGATCAGGAGTAGTTAATCAACTTAGTGCTAGTCTGTTAAAGAATCTAATTTTATTTCTTCTACCCGCTATCATTTGTGAAATGTTTCTTGGCTAGTAGTGGTACACTATGTCCACTTCTTCTACTAGGTGCTGGGATTTTGTTTGGCTTGAACTTGTGCAAGTAAGTTTCATGATATCATAGTTTCTATGAATTCATATGTGAATTAGTCTTGTTGTGTCTAGAAATTGCTGTTTCTTTAAAATCACCCATCACCTCTGCCTTTTAAAATCTTTCTTACCCCTGTTTTACAAAAATTCCTAAGCATTGAGAGGAGGGTTTAATGAAGATTTCCCCCATGCTGATGAATTGGCAGAATGAATATTGTAACAATAACTATTTTACCAAAGCCATTTACAAATTCATGGCAATCCCTGTCTAAATCAACATATCATTCCTCACAGACATGGATATATATATATATATATATATATATATATATATATATATATAATTCATATGGAATAACAAAGACATCAGATAGTCAAAACAATACTGAACAGAAAGAACAATGCTAGAGGCCTTAAAATATTACAGAGCCATAATGCCTAAAATATGTATGGTACTAGAATAAAAAACAATCATTTAGACCAATGAAAAAATTGAAGACCCAAATGTGAGCATATATAATTTCGGTCATTTAATCCTTGACAAAGATGCAAAAAAATGTGATGAATAGAGAGAATCTTCAACAAATGGTGCTGAGAAAACTTGTTGGATTAATGGAGAATTATATTGGACCTGAATTTATCACCATGAACAAAAAGTAATTCCAAATGCACCAGAGACATAAAATTAAATTCTGAAACAGTAAAACTGATAATAGAAACTTAACTAACTACCCAGGGCTATTGAATCATTGATCTTAGAGAAGAACATACAAACTACAATTTGCTAAAGCAGAATAGTATCTAACAGTATTCTAAATATTTATTCTTATGTCTATATATAAGTATAGTTCTCACCATTTGAGTTACATATTTCTTAGGTATCAACATGACTATATGTGGGATTAACAGAAACCCAAGTGGTTACTATACCTGTGAGGGTTTTTTCCTTAATTACATTATTTAAAGAAAAATGTGCCACCTTTATTGTAGATATTTTGAGATTTGAAGATGTACCTGTGATCTGGGCCACAACATCAGTTGGCAGACTACATAAAGGACATGGAAGAACAAAGCCTGTCTCTTTGCCTGTCTGTTCTCCCTCACACTGTCAAGTCTATTCCTTTACTGGCATTAGGACCTACTTCTTCAGGATTCCTGCTGTATGCTGAAGATAAGTTGAGACATTCAGCCTTGCGTCCTGAACAACTATTGTATTATTAGACTTTTCTTTAGTAGACAGCCATTTTGTTGGAGTAGCTGGACCACAGCTTATAAGTCATGTTTTATAATTCATAAGGAGGCATAGGAACATGGAAGGAAGGGAAGTAATGATGCATATAAAAAGCAAGGAAGGGGTATCTGGAGAGTATTATTTAAATAAGGAAAAGTTTATTTTACTCCAAGAAAGATATGTATGCATCACAAAATGTACATTATATTATATTTCAGGGTGTTACTGATGTCTCAGCAGTTAAGAGAAATTACTGTCCTTTCAGTAGACCTGGATTTAAGTCACAGGACCCATGAGTGATCCTACAACCATCTGTTGTTCTAGTTCAGGATATCCAATGCTCTCTTTCTAACTCTATAGGCTCTATGTATGTCTAAATGAAACATACATCAGGCAGTCACAAATATATTCATAAAATAAAAATAAACAAGTAAATATTTCAAGTCAATATTTTTTTAATTATGAATTATGAATATATAAAATTATAAATAGGGTTAATAGCTGACTTTCTTTTTTATAATTTTTTATTTTATAATTCAATTTAATTTACATATCAGCCATGAATTCTCTCGCCTTCCCCCAGCCCACCCCCCATTCCCACCTCCTCCAGGACAAAGACTCCCCTGGGGATTCAGCTCAACCTGGTAGATTCAGTCCAGGCTGGTCCAGTCCCCTCCTCCCAGGCTGAGCAAAGTGTTCCTGCATAAGCCCCAGGTTCTGAACAGTCAGCTTATGCACTGAGGACAGGTCCCGGTCCCACTGTATGAAATGAAAAATGCTAGAGTGGCATTTAAAGCTGACAATTTTACCATAATAGTTAGAGACTACACTATGTGCTTCAAATAGAAGATAAAGAATTTTAAAAAAATTAAAAAAATAGTAACTTACTGATTTTAAAATAAGCCAATCAGATTTTATAGACAAGTACAGTACATTCCTCCCAAGAATCCAATAACTTTTAGAGTGATAGGACATTGTTTAGGATGTAGAATGCTAGTAAAAGGACAAATTGCAGCAAAGTTACAAAATAAAGATCCATTAAAAATTGTATATTCCAGCCACCATAATTTGAAGTTGAAAATTAACAAAGGCAAAATTCTGAAATATTCACAAGTAAATGTAAATTATCACACCACACCTTAATAGAAATTAGAATACCAAACAAACAATGAAAATAATGACTGTCACTTTAGGAGATCACCATAATTCCTCACTGAATTCTAAAACTTATCCTTATAGCCACAGATGAGTATTGCTCTCACTCCTAATCCAAGAAAATTCTTCTTAAAACTTTAGAACATTACAGAAAACCACAACTGGACACAATGCAGAGATGGCCAGATTATGGGTTCTTTAGTTCCAACAGTTAAACCAAAACACCACTCCTACACCTAAGGCTCAGTGAACCTCACAGAAGGGGTGAGGTCTCAAAACAATTTTATGTGTGAAAGGAGCAGGCAGCCTGCTTTGAGATCTCATCTCATAAAAATGTCAGAGAAGCTTCAGCTGTGATAATTCATTTGGGTTCCTAAACAGACCTGATAATGGGAATGTCAATAGACATCCTGAAAAGAAAAGAGAAAATCTCATTAGATCCTACACCTAGATAAAAAAACTACAAGCAAATAATAATTGTCGAAACAGGGGGAATTAACCTATCCCATGAATGATACACTTAATTGATTGTCTAATACAAAGAAGTCTGTCCTGAATTATATGAATATAAGCCACAACACATTGATTCAATAGAATATATACATATATTCATCAGAAAGTGATAATAAATTTGAAAAGAAAATAAGAATCATGTGAAAGATTTTGGAGGAGAGATTTGGGATGGAAAATCAGAAGGTTTGGAAGCATGGAAGTGGTATAATTATATTTTTATTAATAAAAAAACAAAATGTCCAAAACTTCATGAAGAAATTACAATGGAAAATATAAAACATTTTGAAAACAGTAAAAGGAAAACACAATCTCAAAACCTTCTTGGCTGTTTGGAAAAGCAGAGCTCAGAGAGAAATATATATTGTGCCTCCATTCATTATAAATTTTAATAAGATTTTAAATTTATAGAGTTATATAATGCCCCAAAATAGTGAAAAACAAAGAGCTAACCACAACAAATGGGAAGAGTAAAGCAAAGTCTAGAAACGAGAAAAGCAAAAGTGAGAGCTGAGAGAAATATATATTATGGCTGTTAGCTTGGTGTTTGTATGGGACTCCTAAAAGTGGGAGGAGTATATCATTGAATCTTTTGACCGTTCTTGAGACTTTCCTCCTATTGGGTTACCTTGTCTAGTCTGAATATGAGATCTTTCTGCCTTGTATTATACCATCTTCTTTTATCCTGTTTGGTTGTTGTCTCTTGAAATCCTGTTCTTTTCCGAAGATGAGAAAAAGGGGGATTGGATCTGGGGGAGAGGGGAAGTGGAGGGGGCAGCTAGGGGAAACTGTCGTTGGTAGTATTGTGTGATAGAAGAATCTATTTTCAATAGAAAAGAAAACAATCAAAATAAAAACAACAACAACACACACACTTCTTAAATAGGAAAAAAAAAGTATAATTGGAAAATCTAAATTGACCCATAACAAGTACAATGATAACATTAGTAATCAAAATCTACTTTAAAAGTTGACTTTAGTCGCATGGTTTTCTCTGTCTAATACTTAACTTTTAAAAAGAATTGAAAGTAACTCTTTTGTGTTTATTTTGATAAATCAAAGAGGATAAGAAATGTAACTCATTCTATGAAGCCAGAAAATTATAGCACTGAAATCAAATATAGTAATCAAAGAAAATTGCAGACTGACATTTCTTATGATTATAGCCATGGAAAATTCTCAAATAAATATTTGAAAATTGACCCTGTAACATAATCCAAATATTATTTGCAATAGTTACAAGAGATTCATTCTATGAATGATCTGGAATTTTAACTTTGCCAATTAATAATGCAATTATCGCATTAATAGGATGAAGATGGGACCATCTCAGGAACAACTACACCCTTATCATTACATCTAAGATTAAATGATACAAACAGTGATTATGAAAGATTACAACTAACATCATGCTCATAGATGAAATACTGTCAAAACAGATGCAATGACAAGGACATAACTCCTATTTTTGCTACTGCTTCTCAACATCTAATTCACATTTGAATCCAGGTATAAGGCAAAGACAGAAGGTGCCTACATTGTGAAGGAAGACATAAACTATTTCCTATGGTACCATTTCCTACTAAACTTGTCAGCACATGATGGGTTGTATACAGTTCCCTCCTTTTTCTAAAATGGTAAATCTCTTACAACAGCAAAATGGAATTTCAAATACATAATTTTATCTACTCTTCCTGTACTGCAGATATGTATTTTTTTTTATATTCTCATTCACAGACAGTCAATCTTCCTACTTTATGTGGTTACTTTTGTTATTATTCTACCAATAATTTAAAGAATTTGATTCATGGAAACAAAGTATATATTGACTACTACTGTGAAACAAACAAACAAAAAAATGATAGAGTTTGTTATTCAGTTATCTCCATTATGGAAATATAAATTGCTAAATACAATGTTGGTTCTTTGAAGAGACAAAAATTATAAACATTAAGACTGATTTATGTTGCTGTTTGCTCACTCTACGCACTTCTACCCATGTGAAGATGGAGGGGCCACTACCCACAGGGGATACTCTGGGACTGAAAGGACTTACTTCCTGCTTAGAAAGTGAATGAGTTTGTAAGCACATGCTCTCTTAACACCTTAAGAGCACAGCCCAGAGGCACTGAGCTCACCTATGTGCATATATACACATATATGCATGCATGTATATCCCAAGACACAAAATAAATTATATTTGAAAATCTAGTACGTGAACAAACTTTTGGAGGTAAACTCATAATATATGACTTCACATAAGAAAAACACTTATCCTCTTGGAATATTTGCAAACTAACAAATACAGGAATTCCCTGCCTTCTCGGAATATTTGACTGAACTGAGCAAATGGAGATCATTGTCACTGCTGCTTGCTGTTTGCTTGAATCCCAAAGTTGTCAGGAGACATGAAAATAGAGGGAAAGGAAGTAATCTAAAACTTCTCTTTGTTCCTCTTAGTTTTTAATGCCCTTTGTCTGTTTTGTTTGAATACCGTAAGCTGAATGTTTTACTTTAATTAGGAGAAGAATGATTGGATGCATTACATTATTAAAAGTATGAAAATGAGTGAATTTATGAGATGATAATTTTAACTTGTAAAACCAATTTCTATGTAATAAGGGCATGTGATCTTAGGCAGTAGAGAATATGAGAAATTTATGGATCGTGAGGGTTGAATCTGAGTATGCTTTCATTTGGAGCAATTTTCCTAAGAGATCATGTTGCCAAACAAAATAGAGGAGATGAAATATTTCATAAGATGTATTCTGTAAACTTAGCAAAGTCACAGGCTTTTCTTTTAAGTGTGCTCAGCACACATTTTGCAGATGGCATTTAAACAACAGAACCAGCATCTTTTCCCAGGCAAGACTGTGCATTTGACAGCCAGAAAGCCTCGCCTCTCTGATTAATGGCTCGTCAATCAACAATCAGTTCTTGACACGGTCTTTGAAGGAAAAAAAAAAAGTTAGAAAATTTCATGTATTCTTGTATTCTCACCACAGATAGAAAGATTTTCTGAAATATTACAAGTCAATGAGGTTTATTTTTAAATTTCAATTTTCACTCAGGTTCGTGAGGAAAAATATTTCTGTCAAATGTACTTAAGAACAAGTTAATGGTATTTTTGTGTGTGTAGTGTTAATTATTGCTAAATACCAGTAGAAAACATGTGTATGTGTTTTCCTGTTCTATAGGCACATTTCAAACTCTTGAAATGTAAAGTCTTCTGCCACACTGATGAACACACAGGGAACTAAAGGTAAAGGGCCAGCAGGCAGGAACGGCAGGGAACGGCAGGAACGGCAGGGAATGGCATTTTCCAGAAAAGCCTGGTGACCTGAATTCAACATCCAGCAAGCACAGAAAAGTAGAAGTGAGAATTGGCTCCACCAAATTTGTATTATGGGCTTCACACATGCATACTCACAGAACACACAATGCACATATATGTACACAATAAAAATTAAAAAGAATAATTAAAGTTCAAAACTAATCTGTAGAAACTGACCTGATTTTACTGAGATAGTACTTTATTAAGGTGTTATGTATAGGTGTTATGACTTACTTTATTTTCTACCAGTCTTTCCTTTGTTCAATATTTGTTCTTGTTTCAATTAAAAGTTACTGGAAAGTGAGACCTATTTAAAGATATTTAATATGAAAAGAAATATTAAAGATATGTACATAATATTTTTGAAGCTTAAATAAATTGATTTGTATAGTATATTTCACAAATTAGTTAATATACTTTATTAAAATATGATTGTTTAATAATATAATTATGGCATCAAGGAACAGAAAACAATTTTACATATGCTTAATATTATTATAGGACTTATACATTAAGGTTTCTTTTGAAAAATATTACTGATAAAATACATTAAGGCAACTCAAAAGACCTTAAAAGACTGAAACTATTGAAGCAGACTTGCACTACAAGATGGATGTGAATAATCATTTTAGGTAGTTAAAATTCTATATTGCATCTATTTGAAAGATAAATTTGCATACAATAGAAAAGTTTATTTTGAGAAGGGAAGTTTTATTTGGGGGAATAAATCTCTATCATTTTTTCAGTTTAAATAGGACTGACTGAACAGAAATGAGATTATACAAAAATGGATAACACAACATGACAATTCTCCAATGGACTTGCAATAGATATAATTAGAGGAACTAGAATATTTTCCATTTAAACAAAAAACATGAATTTAAAAGTAACATTTCTTCAAACAATATTTTAGTTACAATAGTGTTTCAACCTCTGAAACTATATTAATACTGTTGTCATAAATGTTTGCTAAAGATCTTTTAAGTTAATTCTTTATTTTCACACAATCTTAAGAGGTATGTCACATTGTTTATGTGCTATTGTATAAAACACAACATTTGCTTCATCTGTGGTTCTTATGTATGTGTTATTTCACATTATAGTATATGTATCTATATTCTGGATCATTATTTGATTGTTGATTAATTCAATAATCAATCATCATCAATTAGCTCTGGATCATTATTTGAAATTATCAAATAGAAGTAAAAACTTTAAGTCTTATAGATAGGAGTTATGTGATAACTGTGCTTTAAATGTATACAATTTGAAAGATAATAACACACTTTAATCTGAAAAAAGTTAAAGCCAAATACCATTATTATGAAATTATACAACTGATTTTCACTACTTTTCATCCTTATCTGAATGCAAATAATACTACTTCCAGGATCTGTTTCTTTCTAGGACTTAATTGGATCACCTCAATGACCCAGGTGATTATTCTCTGGTAGGTTCACAGTAATACCCACAGTGTTAGGTCTACAAATTGATGAAATACCATAACACTGAAATAATTTGTTCAGAGCAGAGGACAGTAATCTCCTAAAATACAAAATTTAACAATAACAAGAATATTGTTAGAGAATTTGGTTACCAACTATGTATTTGTTTCATCATGTTAAATCTACATTCAAGGAACTATGCAAGCAATTCAGGTACTAGTTTTGAGAGTATATATATAAAGGTGTGTGTGTGTGTGTGTGTGTGTGTGTGTGTGTGTGTGTGTGTGTGTGTTGTATCTCTTTCTGTCTTTTTCCCTACCTGCCTCTCTGTATTTATAAAATCATATATCTAGCTAAAAACTTTCATCTTTCTTAGAAAAGTTTGATTGCATTGATGTCCCATTGGTCTGTAATTATAACAGTTCAGAGGTTAGTTCAGTGCAAATATATTAAAAATCTATCAAATGGAACATAAATATAAAAGTGTTTCTTTCCACAGTTGAAGTTGGTTTCCTTTTTGATAATGCAGTATGGAAGACAACTAATGACATGAAGGCTTCTCAGAGATACTCATGTTTTAATTCTTCAGGATCCATTAATGTGTTAGATAGAAAGAAGGAGTAGCTTTGATGTGCAATACAAACTACCAATCCCCTGACTACAAATTAGTGACGTTATTTTGGATTAAGCATGTGAAACTAATGTAGTCACAATATCAAATGATGGAAAAGAAATGGAGGTTAGAGTGATGTGCTAGTAAAGTGATTCATCCCACAGTATGCATTTTAGAGACAGAGGAAAGATTTAAGTGTTATGGAATAAAGGTAGAAAACGGAAGCCAGAAATGATGCCAAAATAGACTGACCTCAGCAGACTTATAAAGGGCATCCTGGATTCAACTAGCTAGGTCAATTTTTCAACTGAGACGGCAAATACCTGCAATTAGGTCAAGAGCATATCTGAGTAGAACATCTGGTTACTTTGTGACACTTAGTATTTATGTTTCTTTTTTGACAATAACAAAGTCTTTTTAGTAGGAAATTATTTTAGTTTTATAACATATTATATCACATATCATATGTCACAACTATTTGTTAGAGATAAATGGACTTCATTTCTCATTGTAGTCACAGTGGGTAGTAACTGGATTTGTGTTGAGGTCCTTGATCCACTTGGACTTAAGTTTTGTGCACGGTGACAGATATAGATCTATTTGTAGCCTTCTGCATCTTGACATCTAGTTATGCCAGCACCATTTGTTGAAGATGCTTTCTTTTTTTCCATCGTACAGTTTTGGCTTTTTTGTCAAAAATTGTATGTTCATAGGTGTGCAGATTAATGTCAGGGTCTTCAATTCGATTCCATTGGTCCTCATGTTGGTTTTTATGCCAGTACCAAGATGTTTTTATTACTGTAGCTCTATAGTAGAGCTTGAGGTCAGGAATTGTGATGCCTCCAGAGGTTATTTTATTGTACAGGATTCTTTTGGCTATCCTGGATTTTTTTTTTCTTCATATGAAGCTGAGTATTATTCTTTCCAGATCTGTGAAGAATTATGTTGGGAGTTTGTTTGAGATTGCATTGAATCTGTAGATTGCTTTTGGTAAGATTTCCACTTTTACTATGTTAATCCTGCCTATTCAAGAGCATGGGAGATCTTTCCATTTTCTGACATTTTCAATTTCTTTTTTCAGGGACTTAAAGTTGTTATCATATAGGTCCTTCACTTGCTTAGTTAGAGTTATCCCAAGGTATTTTATATCATTTATGGCTATTTTAAAGGGTGATGTATCTCTGATTTCCTTCTCAGCCTGTCTGTCAATTGTATATAGGAGGGCTACTGATATTTTTTTTAGTTGATTTTGTATCCTGCTATGTTGCTGAAGGAATTTGTAAGCTGTATCAGTTCCTTGGGAATGTGGTTGTTATGTCCTCTAATGCTTCTTGTATTCTGGGGTTGACAGCATCCTCACAGGACCAAAAGAAAATTGAAGTAATAGTCAGATCCTAAGAAAACTAGGTATAATATTTATTGTTCAGTCACTGTATAATGGGAAAGTACAAGGCTTATCTGAAGTCCTGCCTAGAATATTCTGTGAGGCTGGAACATCTGAGCTCACAACTTTAAAGTTGTTCTCAATGCAGAACTTTGAAGAAAACTGTAACAGAGTCACTCTGAAAGCCTGGATCACCTGACCCACCTATTTTTCTTTGGTGTCTGGTCCCCTTCTTCAGAAAATGCACAAATTTTTAAAGATAACATACATATCTGTATTAACATGAATATGGACTGTGCATTGTACATGAGGCAGCAAAAATGATTTTTGTTTTAAGTTTGAGCAGGTAAAAGACACCTATCAACTTTATGTTTTTTTGGACTGTATAACCAAACCTCTATCCATGCCATATGAAAGGATGGCATGTAAAAATAAGTCATGAAGACTCTGTAGCCAACAATATTTATCTTGTCTCACCCAGTCTCAGAGATGTTCTCACATCAAGGGATCAGCATATATGTTACCTTCTATTTTTCTATGTTTATTTTTTATGTCTCTAATCAAGATTTTCAAGCATTCTCTCTCAATCAAATTTGGTCTCTCATAATTTTGAAGGAATCCACAGCCTTTCATTTCCCATGGGGATGGGGGAAGCATAACATTTCCCCTAACACAATACAATTTCTGAATTTCAATTTAAAGTTAAGACATCCCTAGATTATGTAGGCTGATGTAATTCAGCAGTTCCTTTTACAACCCATGTCTCTCAGCAGTTTTTTTTTTCTCATCAGCATTCAAAAAATTCAAACTGTGGCATGCATTTTTACTTAGCTTACTGTTTCTGTCTAGCATGCCAGCTGCTCAAGTGTTCTGCGGTATAGTAGCACCTCTTCAAAGGAGCTGTAATTTTTATTTTATTTTATTTTATTAGCTATCTCAGGCCCTATATGGAAATAGTTGGAATTTTCTTTGGTCCACCAATGAGCTCCCAAAAGACACATGGAAACTTGTTATTAATTATGAATACTCAGCCCTTGCTATTCATCTACATTTTGCCTTGGGGCTTTTTACCTTTTTTTTTTTTCATTCTGTATGTCCTACTTTCCCCCTTCCTCCATGTCTGTTTGTCTGGCCCCTGACTCTCCCTGGCGTCTCTCTCTCTCTTTTTTTTTTTCTTCCCTGAACTTAAATTCACCCTGCTTAGCTATTTGTTGTTCAGCCTTTTATTCCCCAATCACAGCAAATACACCTTCACACAGTGAACAAATATTCTACAAGGGGTGGTCTTGCACAAAGCTGGAGATAAGGCTGTGGGATTGGAATTGGAGGACAGGAAGGGTGACACTGCATACCTGATTCTTGGTTGGCATGGCTGTAGGGTTCTAGTGAGTGTGGAATGTGTTTACAGCTGAAACAGGAAATGCGGAGCGGGAAGAAAGGCACGTGTGTTTTTGTTATGTATCAGATTGCTATTATTAATTAAGAAGTCATTTACTATTTATTAAGTGTATACATTATAGCTACATATTAAGCTGTTTCAGATGATACCTAGTAATCTAGCAATGATTATAATTTAAAGTATTTTAATTTTTTTTTTTTTTTAAAAACTGTATCAGTGATTCTAACTACTAAATGCTATGGTTAAAGTGCCTACGTAATTAGATGTTTTCAAGCTTGTGGTATTTATACAAATGTTCATCTGTGACTATTATACTAGAAATTTTACAACTTTAGTTGGTGAAATTTTACATCTTGAATTATATATATATATATATATATATATATATATATATATATATATATATATAGAGAGAGAGAGAGAGAGAGAGAGAGAGAGTGTGTTATTGTATGTTATGGTTAATGTCAACTTCATAGATCCATTATCACCTGCGAATTGGTTCACTAACCCTGTTGGGAGAGATTATATTGATTGCATCAATTGAGATGAGAAGACCTGCCCACTCTGTGACACCATTTTCAAGCTGGTTCCTGGACAATGTAAGTGGAGACTGAGGGAGGAACACCAGGTGTACCTCTATCCATTTCTCTGTGCTTCCTTACTATGAATGCTATGTGACCAGGTTCATCCCAGGTTCCTGTTCTTTTTAGTTTTCTCATAACAATGGAGTAAATTCTTGACCTGGGAGCTGAAAGAAACCTTCTGTCCCTCATATAACTTTTGTTAGAGGATTTTTCCACAGTAACAGTAAAGGAGCCTAAAATATAACATTTTGTGTCAAAATATCAATCACCATCCTAAACATAAAGACAAAAATGTTCCTGTTGGCAGAAAATATTGAAGATTTTTGATAACTACTGTTACCTTTATTAAAATAAGAAATATAAAAAGCAAAGGAAACAATTATAAACTTTTGGCAGTATTGCATGTTGTTCCAGATACTCTGCTTATCAGAGTAGAGAATCTGCAAAGAACTAAAAATAAATCTATCATATGACCCAACTATGCTAGTTCTTTCCATATGACCAAATGACTCAGCATTCTGCTCCACAGATACTTACTCAGCAATGTTTGTTGTTAACTCTATTCACAATAATTAGGAAATAAAATAGCCAGCTGTGGTAGTTCATGCTTTTAATCCCAGCCCTCAGGAGGCAGAGACTCATGGATCTTTATGAGTTCCAGGACTGCCTGGGTTAAAGAGAGAAACCCTTTCTCAAAAACAAAACAAAAAAGCAAAACTACTTAAGTATCGTTCTTCTGATTATGAAAGCATGGTAATAAAAGCATGGTACATATAAATTACAGAATACTATTCAGTTGTAAAGAAGAAAGAAATTATGAAATTTGCAGGTATTTGATTAATCAGAAAATATCATAGTAATTGAGGTAACCTAACCTAGAAGGAAGTTCCTAGGTTCAAATCTTCAGTTATAAATTTATAAGCAGTAATAACTGCAGAAACAAGGACAGTAAAATGGAACCATCATGTGTGGGTGTTGGGAGGAAAATAGAGAGTGGAAAAGGAGGATATACTATTACAAGAAATCCATGGAGTCTGCTTAAATGGTAAAGAATTTGTTAGAAAGGAAGACTCACTACAGAATAGGAGATTCATCATAGGGTCCAGGTAGGCCAAGGGGCAGTCCCAAACTGTTTTGCTACCTGAGTCTGTCCCGGCATCCAAGCCCACAAGGGAGCAAAGGGAGTGGTGTCCCTGTGTCACAGATCTTAAGGTAAGCCTCGAGGCCACACCCCAAGGGCAGCTCCTGCAAGGGCATAGGTAGGTAGGACAATTACCTGCTACATCTCTAGGGATGGTGCTTCGAGGTCATAGACAGAACAGATATCCACAACACTATAGGAGTAATCTGAAGTGGGGAAATAGAAAAATGGGAGAATGGCTTCAATGTGGAGGGGAAAGGAGATAAATATAATGAAATGCAAGAGGATAAAATACGAGGCAGAATATATGAAAAAGTCCTGAGGAATCAGATTATTAGCAATTAACTAAAATATACCTATAATACAGTTAAGTCTATGTAGACATATACATGTAATTTAAATTAAAATTTCTCATCAGGAATGACTATATCACCCCCAAGAGCCACAAACCATGTAACAAAATCCCCAATACCAGGCATGAAAAGTCCACTTTTCGGTTGTTAGTCATGGTTTTCTAAAAGAGACTCCTAAAACATTATTCATTTTTTGCTATTGTCCATGTTGCTCCCTCCTAGCAGAGGTGGAAAACAAGTCCCTATTAAAGAAGGCATCATGCACTTCAGACAGAATACCCAAGTGACCCAAGCTGCACTTGACCTGAACACCACCACCCTGAGGACTATTTTTTCACAGTACCAGAAAGTGCCAAGCAAGCTTCTAAAGGGAGGAAGCAACCATTAGTCTTGCTCAACTATGACACCTATAAACCACAATGACCAACAGACCGCAATAACCCTAAGTGTTCCAGTAATGGTACATGTACCTTGGAAATAACCAACACCTTCCAAATTAGAATGACCCCTCTCAATGAGAAGGGGAATCATGATTGGTACTGGAAACTTGGCTCACTACCCAGGGCTAGTAAAGTATGGGTCGTGGAGGAAATACTAAGGCCATCACTTTCATAAGTCAGCATGATCACTAACTATATTCTAAACACTTATATGTACAGATAATTGTTGTTCTCACCTATTATTAAGGAAATTTTTGCTTTCCAACAGGTAAATACCATTATAGAACACCATGACAAATCTAAATGCAGATTTGTTGAGCCTAGTCTCAACTCCTGCATCTATAACACAGGTCTTATACATATGACTCAGGAATCATTCACAATTTGGGGTAAAAACTTGGAACACACAGAGGAATAGGAAGATTGCTGTGAGATTGTGACTATTAGCAGAGTCAGTGAAGTCACTTCCATAAAGTTTTACCAACCCAGCTTATTAAACATGACTTGAACAAGGTCTATACAAATAGATATTTTAAAATTGAAGGTGGAAAGCTCAGGAGACCTCAACCCTAGCTGGAGAATTGCAGAGAAGTAATGCCGAGAGCTAGAGAAATAGTAGTTCCCAAAAGAATAGAACATCAATTTGTTGTCACACACCAAATGGTCAGCCTTGAATACCCAAACAAGTAAATTATATGGACTGGGGTATAGTGTTTTTTTGTTTGTTTTTTTTTTCCCCGAGACAGGGTTTATCTCTGTAGTTTTGGTGCCAGTCCTGGTTCTTGCTCTGTAGACCAGGCTGGCCTTGAACTCACAGAGATTCGTCATGCTCTGCCTCCCAAGTGCTGGGATTAAAGGTGTGCACTACCGCTACCGCTACATGATGTAATTATATAATCCACAATATTAAAAATCCAATTATTTATGTGGTTTCTATTTGATTTTAAGATGGTCATCCAATATCCTATCATTTTAGGATAGTTATATTGTAGAGTTTGCATAAATTGAGTTCGAGAGAAAATATGCTGATTTCAAACATAAGACATTAAAAATTCCGTCATGATCTGGAATTACTAATCCTATCTCTGCAAGTTAGATCAAGAAGATCCACTTTAAAAAGTTTTTGAAACTGCAGGACAAAAGAAATAATGCATCAATTACTAATCTTTTCACTGAACAGAGATTAAAGTTATACATTACTGGTATTATCATCCCAATTTCTTTACATATAATGTGAATCAAATATTGAAGGTATAAAACTAACAGAATTAAAAAAGAATATATCACCAAGGGCACTGTCCTGGATTGCTTTCCCATAGATATGATAAAACATTATGACAAAAAGCTTCTGGGGGAGGAAACTTTTTACTTTATCTTGCAACTTACCATCCATCATGAATAGAAGTCACTCAAGGATTGGGGCAGGAACCTGAAGGCAAGAACTGTGGCAGAGGCCAGTGAAGAATGCTGCTTTCTTTTTTGCCCCTATAACTCCCTCATCTGTTTTAATACAACCCCAAACCATTTCCCACAGTGGCCTGGAACCTTCTATACCGATCATTAATCAAGAAAATGCTCCAAAAACTTGACCACAGGCCAATCTGATGGAAGCATTTTTCTCAGTTAATGTTCCCTCATCAAAGATGGCTGTGGCTTATTTCAAGTTGACAGAAAATTAATGAGCAATGCTGCTTAATCACCAGTAGAGAAAGATATCCCAACAACAATTCTTACACTAGGCTATGCAACAATCCCAAATGGATATTAGAAGAATTACATTACTGAGATGATATAAAAATGTAGATGATAATCATAATGTGAAATTTAAGTATGCATAAACTGAATAATACATAGGCACTTGTTTAGAACATGTCTACCACTCTCTGAAAATCAGAATCTTCTCTTTAAATTATTGCTGTGTGCATATTGTGCTTACGATTTTGGTGCCTTTTAATCAAATTTCTTGACATATATGTAGAAGATGTAATGTTATATACATTTCTAAAAAAAAATTGTACTATTATAAGCAACTGTGTTTAATTTCTAGCAACTTGTAACCCTTTAAAAGAAAAGAAAAATAAGTACTCATTATTTTATGATACATTTTGCAAAATGAAATATAGCTGAAATGTATTTACTGATTTTTTGACTTATGTTATTTTGATTTGGCTGGATGTTCCTCACAAAATCAAGTCTGTTGCTTTCAGATTGAAACTACCCATAATTAACTGGTGTATAAAATATATTAAACACAGGCTATTAAAGAGAATTCATCTATTATGCAAAATTTACATCTTTCCAATAATAAGATGTGAAATGAAAGCAAATAAAGTGGGTGATATGCTTATATGAAATTTTTGTGTCCTGAGATGAAATCATAGTTGAGTTTACAGTTGCAATGTTTAGTAAATATTTACAAATTGATATTAAGTTATATATGAAATTATTTAAACATTTCTTGTTCTAAATATTCTTACTGTAAATTACATAGAATACTGCTGTGGATATTGTTCTATATAAATAAAACACTGATGGCCAATGACCAGGCAGGAGGTAGGTGGGACAAGGAGAGAGGAGAATTCTGGGAAGCGGAAGGCTGGGGGAGAGACACTGCAGCCACCGCCAGGAGAAGCAGCATGTAGAGACTCTGGTAAGCCACCAGCCACGTGGCAAGGTATAGATTTATAGAAATGGGTTAATTTAAGATAAAAGAACAGTTAGCAAGAAGCCTGCCACGGCCATACAGTTTATAAGTGATATAAGCGTCTGAGTGATTATTTTATATGTGGATTGTGGGACTGCGGGGCTTGGGGAACCTGGAGAGAAGCCCTCCAGCAACAAATGGCGCCCAACGGCTCGAATTTCCACCTTAAACCTGAGAATATTTAATAACCAATTCTAAACAGAGCCAAAACCAGGTTTCTGCTTCTTGTCTCATACGGGCAGCTAGATACGGCAAAACATAAGTTTGGACACTGGCGGGTTCCTGGCGGTTGCGTTTGACCGGCAGTATGGCGAAAATGAGGCATCTGCCAGCGTCAAATTAAGCTGTGTGGTAGATTTAGTCTTTACTACTATTTAAAAAAAAAAAAAAAAAAAAAAAAAAAAAAGAGGTTTCTGGGCTACACGCTGCTTTGATAAAAGCTTAGACCCACTATTTCTGAGACTTGATGACTCCCAGAGCTGGAGGAAAACGTACCACTGCCATGTTGGGAAGCTGAAGTGGGCGGAGCCAGCAGCCACAGCGCCGTTTCAGGCTTACAATGGTACAGTTTAAAGCAATAGGCTCAAGGCTCAAGGTAATATAAAACATAAGCCACATAAAGATGGCTACCACACAGAGAATCTGGATTATGTTCTCTTTGATATTCATAACTAAAGAAAAATATTTGATTACAAAACCTGTTGAGTTATGCCAAAATGTATATTTTAAAGGTACCTTGACTTCAAAATTTGGATATAAGGATATGTTACTTTGGAAAAGAGGTTCTGCTTTTGTTTCCACAGAAAGCCAGAGGCTGTGGACTTGTTCCAGATTAAGATACATCAGGTTTCACCAGCCAAGACCCCTGAAAGGTCTCCGATGACACCATGGCCCAGATGATCCAACATCCAGACCGGTTTCAAGGCAACTGGTTCACACAATACAGCCTCACGGACTACCCCATAGGTCTAAAATTTTCTTTGTATCCCCATAAGATACAGCGCCCCCCTCCAGCAGGAAGTAGTAAGAGATGCTACGCCCAAATTCCCAAATATACCAAGCTGGCTTTAGAGGTGGAATTGGCTCACTCCCCTCTAAACCCAGACATATTGCTTTAAAAAAAAATGGTTAAAAGATTCTTGTGTCCCAAATCAGAAGAGCCCTCTGGTGTGGGACAGAGAAAAACCAAATATTTTTATTTAAAACAGGTTGATTATAAATGTGATCTCTTTCTAAAAAAGAAAAGGGGATATAATATAGATATATAGGAGGATATGGAGATGATAAGATAAAAGGGTAGATTAATGAACCTACTTTTAAAGAACAACTTGTTTAAAATGTTTTACATTGGTATAGATTTTAGTTTATGCTTAAAATGTTTTACATTGGTAAAAATTTTAGTTTATTAATACAAACTTGAAGTTAATTTTGTTATACTGTATATATATATTTCTATTCTTGTTTGAGGTATTATGTTTAACTCATTTAAAATTGTAATGGATGATTAAAAATAGATTAATAATCAGTCATCTATGATAATCATATTTGTAGCCATGTTAGTTAAGTCTTCTAGGTATACATAGATATATTTCAGATAGATAGGTAATCTTCAAACACTTCATAGACCTAGAGAATATGGCATTTAAATAACTTAGAATTCTGTTGACGTGAGACACAATTGCTCCTGGCTGCACCAATTGATCCCGAGAGAATGTTGGGCTTCTAAGACATTTCCATTTGGAAGTTTGTCTTTTTGGCACAAAATGGCCTACTGGGCAAAGAACTGCCCTTGCCTTGACGGCTGACAGTACAAATGCAATGCTGTCCTTTCTGGACAAGCGGGACACAAGGAAAGCGACCACTGTACTCTGCCAAGACAGGGTAAGATCCTGCTTCTGAAAATGGTCTGTCAGATACTCTAGGCCTGTAGCCAATTTGAATGCACCAACAATGCTGAGAAACATCAGGTGACTGTCCAGGCTGCCAGCTGTCTTGGTCTACTCTTGCAAGATTCCCGAAGTTGCTTGCATCCGTCTACCATTTCTCAGGTACCATTATGTTCCTTCTCAGGTCTTTGATGTGGTTGAAAACTAGATAGTTGTAATTTCCTCAGTTATGATAAAAGATAAGTTAGATATAAAACCTTAAACTCACAAATATAAGATAGATAGGACATCTTCTTTAATATTGTAACTATAATTCTTGCTCGGTAATTGTTTTGTTATATGTAATTTTACCATGTTAAAGTTAAAACCTTCCTTTTTAAAAAAAAAGAAAAAAGGGGAAGTGCTGTGGATATCATTCTATATAAATAAAACACTGATGGCCAATGACCAGGCAGGAGGTAGGTGGGACAAGGAGAGAGGAGAATTCTGGGAAGCGGAAGGCTGGGGGAGAGACACTGCAGCCACCGCCAGGAGAAGCAGCATGTAGAGACTCTGGTAAGCCACCAGCCACGTGGCAAGGTATAGATTTATAGAAATGGGTTAATTTAAGATAAAAGAACAGTTAGCAAGAAGCCTGCCACGGCCATACAGTTTATAAGTGATATAAGCGTCTGAGTGATTATTTTATAAGTGGATTGTGGGACTGCGGGGCTTGGGGAACCTGGAGAGAAGCCCTCCAGCTACAGAATACATACATATAATCAATGTTTTTGTGGAAATAACAGTCAAAGAAAGAGATAACATCAGTTTAAGATAATAAGGGCATGGTGTATTGGAATAATTGGAAGAAGGGAAAAAAGGGAGAAACAATATAATCATATTTTATTAAAATATATTAATAATGATAAATATTGTTAAGTATTATAGAAAGAAATGCATGTGCATATGTGTTCTACATTCATAAATACAACCTTCTCATTCTGTGTAATGTTACTTGTATGTGTACAATCTCAGGGCTGTATATTTGGTATTTGATAGTTAACTGATGACCTCTTCCATGGGAAAGACCATTTCTCCCACTAAAATTTCCCACTTCATAATAGATATTTGCCTTGGTTTAAGGTTCTATAGGAGATAATATCTCATTTTATATGTTACTTTAATTTTCTTGAAAATAAGCACTGTTCACTATCAAAAATCAGAAATTTACATGTAAATTGTTATATGCATATCATTATTATTATTTTGTTGCCTTTGTGTCATATATGCATAAATGTGACATTATGCATACCACCAACAGCTATATTTGAAAGATATAACATTATTTATAAGAAATCAAATTATGTGCTTTTTGCAATTTTCAATACTACTTTTACTCAAGATGTATTTTTTTTGGATTACTTTATGATAAACTTATGTCATCTTATATAACTATATAGCTGGCTATAGATGTTAAATATTGTACATGTAGTAAGTGCACATCTTACATGTATAAAATGTATCCACGTCCTATAATGCACATCATACAATCCATCGTTATACTATAAACATTGAAATCATGCATATTATACTGCCTTCACTAACACATATGTACGATACCAATAAGTAAACACTATTAATAAATAAATAAATTGTAAAAATCTAGCTCTTAAAAATCCGTAAAAATTTCTAGATGTACTTTTAATCATGATACTATGTAGTAGGAAGTTTTACTGTGTCCAGGCCGGCTGGCGATCTGGACAAATCTCTCCTACTCATGTCCCCTAAGTACATACACAGAGGCTTATATTAATTATAATTGCTTGGCCATTAGCTCAGGCTTATCACTGACTAGCTCTTACATTTAAATTAACTCATAATTCTTATCTATGTTTAGCCACATTGTTTGATATGTTTTCTCAGTTCTGCCTTGACATCTTGCTTCCTCTGTGTTTGGCTGGTGACTCATGATTCAGCTTTTCCTCTTCCCAGAATTCCTTTAGTCTGCTTGCCCCACCTATACTTCCTGTCTGTCTACTGGCCAAGCAGTGTTTTACCAAACCAGTGTACAAAAGGATTATCCGACAGCAATACTATCAAGGAATAAAATGAAAAAATTATTATTTACCAGCTGAAAAATTTATTCCAAATGGAAAGATATAATCAGTGGGTTTGACTGGCAGAATTTAGATATAATAATCACTCAAGAACGAGCAAATTATTTTAAAGATTTTCAAAATGTAAATTTTAAAAATATCTTCCTAAATAAAATGTATAAAGTCAAGAACAATAGAAAATATTAAAACATTAATTTGAAACTTGCTTGCTAGGTATAGTCCACAACATTAAGATTATATTAGATAATATCTATCCTAATTTCCTGCTGCTTACTGCCTTTGATCCACCATCTCCTTCTTACAGCTAGGCTCATTCAGCATATTCTAACTTTAAGGTTTTTCTTTATATTGCTTTAATTTCATGGGGCCCAGTCAGAATGATAATCAGGTTACAGTGACTTGTGTTTTAATATAGATATTATATTATAAAAAACACACACAAAGAAACATTTAATTTATAAAGTTGGCCAAGTGGTCGTCAGAGATGGTGTTAAATCTTATACATTCAGCACTCAGGACCAAAGCACACAGGATAATCACTGCAAGTCTGAGGTGAGCCTATTTCATACAGGAACTTCGACATCAATTCTGACAGTACAAGTAGACCATGTGTGCAAATGAAAAAAGGAGAGAATGATTAGATAATCCTGAATAAAAAAAAACAAAATTGATAGTTTCAAAAACTTATTTAATAATATAAATTACTTTATATTATTAAAATTGAATAACAATAGGCTATTATTTAATAATATAAATTACTTTATATTATTAAAATTGAATAACAATAGGCTAGGACAGTGAATAATATATAAACATTTCTAAATTAAAGGATATTTTTTAAAAGTTCACCAGTCTCTCATCTGAGACACATAAAGACTTATTAACGCCAAGAACTCAACATCTTGGAAGCACTCAGTATAAAACTATATCTCAAAACAAAATTCTGTGTTTAATGAGCAAATCTTTAAGGTAAACATGGAAATATGCCAGGTCTAAGTATTGAGCAATATTACACAGGCTTCAAAAGTTCTGTAGGTCATTTGATCAAATGCTCATAAATCTATAATCCTAGTACTTGGGTAGGAGAGGCAGGAGGATATGAAGTTTAAGGTCATGCTCAGCTTCTCAGTCAATTCTAACCATCTAAACTCAAAGACAAGAGACTCTGAGTGTATAGGAGAACAAAAGTATATTTCTAAATAAAATTTTAAATTAAGATTAAAAGAGAAATGTAAGACGAATTGTTAAACGGTCTTATTAATATATAACCCACAGCCTGATATTGGGATAGAAGCTGAAAGATCAGAGAGGCAGAGAGCAAGCCACTAGTTCTTTCCCCTATAAAACCCTCTGACGAAAGACAGCAAGCTTCTCACCACTCTGGCTTATCACTTCCTTTCTCAGCTCAGCTCTATCACTTCCTGTCTGTCTGTACAGACCTCCAAACCACTAAACCTCTATGGTTAACTAGTGGCTAGCTCCTCCTTCTGGTTCTCAGGCAAGCTTTATTTGTTAGAGCACAAATGAAATATCACCATACAGAAAGATCAGTGTATGTCAATATATACACACATATATAATCATACATACACACATATGCATATATGTATGCACAGACACACACATATGCACCAATGATTTGGGAAGCAGTAGGAGGAAAATGCCAAATTCCAGAACAATATGGGGTAAATAGCAAACCTTTATTGGAAAAAATTAAACAAACTGAAGATGAACAAATACAAATGTATAAAAGATTGGGAGATTTGTGCTCTGTAGAATCTATGAAAACCCCCAGCTGCCATATCCTCACCTCCCAAAAGTAAAAGATCTCTCAAAAAATTCAATACAGAAAGGCCCTCAACTCAGGAAATTTTGTATGTTTGGACATTCCTAATTTTAAGATCTACAAATACTCAATGCCCCAACACCAGAAAACTATATCCAAAATGTTTTATCTTAGAGAAATTCATAGTTTTCGGTTAGAGATAGTCAAATAAATAAAGCCCAAGGTAATATTATAACATTTGAAATCTGCCTGAAATCTAAAAAGAAGAGTGTTTCAAAGCATTTGGATGAATTCTCAAGTGTTTCCTATAAATTTACTAATATGTTTCTATATGGCAAAAGTTGAAAAATATATAAGCTTCAGAATATCAGAATTTCCACTCTAACAATTTTTTCTAACAATTTTCTTATAGAAACCAGGGCCACTATGGGCTGGGTCCCTCCACATCAATCATTAATTAAGAAAATGTGCTATAGGCTTGCCTGCAGCCTGATCTTTGGGAAGCATTTTCTCAACTAGGATTCCTCCTTTCCCATGACTTTAGCTGTTTTAGGTTGACATAAAACTAGCCAGCACACTGTTATAGAAATAAGTTCACTGTTCCTGGAAATAGAATAGCTCATTTGATAGCTTTCAGGGAAAAATAAAAGATTAAAACTGAATAAGAATGCAAGAATGCAGTAGGAATTGTTCGGCTGTCTTCAAAACATACTACAAGTCAACTGTTATCAGACAAGGGATATTATTGACATCTAAAGAGACACAAAATATCACTGACTGAGTAGAGAGCCCTGAAACAAACATAGCCATGAAATAATTGTCTGGCTCTTCCTTCCTTCGTTCCTTCGTTCCTTCCTCCCTCCCTCCCTCCCTCCCTCCCTCCCTCCCTCCCTCTCTCTCTCTCTTTCTTTATTTCTCCCCCCTTCCTTACCTACCCTCTTCTCCCTCCCTCCACTCCTCCCTTCCTCCCTTTTTTCCTTCCTCTCCCCCTCACTCAATCCCTGTCTTTCTGGATTTTTGATACTAGGGGTTTGTTCTATAATCCCAACTGGCCTAGATTCACTATGTCGGTCATGCAAAACCAAAACAATTCAACCTCTGTGTAAATAAGGTTGAGACGCCTTAACATTCCACCCCAAACCACAAAGAATACTCTACATCTTATAGCAGAGATAATTACAATCATTGCAAGTGTAGAACAGATGGTCACACAGCGTAACTGCTTTTCCATTATGCATGTTTATATCCATAGATTACGACAGTATTGACCTTCACAAAAGAAACATCTTATTGCAGTGGATAGCAGTTTGCAGAGACTCATAACTGGTTAAAATCTGGGAAGTGAGAAATAACAGACTATTTATTTTCAACTGCATGGTTAATCCAACCCTCTCCAGTGCTCAAAAAAATGTAACAAGAGGGGAATGGAACAAACAGAACAGTTAAAGGTGAGAAAACCTTCTGGACATGAGTATTGCAATCACTAACCCACTGCAGCTGTGGATACTCACACAAAACCAGCTCAAGACTGGGGCTGCCAGATACCTCGTTGAAAGGAAGTGAGGACACTGATGCTTTGTCATCCTAGCAGCCAGTGTATCACCTGCTGTCTATACTCAAGCTGGTTGGAGCTCAGTGGAGTACTAGCCTTGCATTCATAAGGCTATCTTCATGGAGCTTCCTGTGGCACAAAGAGTGCCAGATCCTGCAGCTTAAGTGGACAACACAGAGGCAGGCTCTGCTGCAAGAAGCTTGACCGGGACAGTTCCAGAAACTGCGCCCATGCAAGTGGTGGCAAAAAACAAAATAAAACAAAACAACAAAACCAGAATCTGCACCCTCTGTTGCATTCCCCTCTCATCATTCATACGTCCTTTGTTTACTTCTTTTGACTTTGTTGATCAGATTTCTCTTGCCCTGCAATCTTTCTACCACTCTTTTTAAATTTTTGATACAGCTCTTGCTGTTATTGTTATTTTGAAATTGACTTTTCTAAAGAGAAGAGATTGACCTCAGGCTGGTGTGTTACCCTGCATTTCTTCGTTAGGCACTGAGGGGCTTCTACCTTGTCTGATCTGACTTATAAGTCTTACTTTTCCCCCCCTTTTTACTTGATCATTAGCTGGGGATGTTTTCTTGTAATCTTTCCTCTTTAATATTTCTCCTTCCTGTATTATTTTTCTCTCATTTTTGATGTTTTTTTTAAATAATACTAATGACTAGTCTTATTGTTCTGTTTTGTTCCTGCATTCTTAACATTAGTAACTCATATCTTAGTGTACATGTCGTGAGGATTTTTCCTTTATTCTCACTCCTCTAACCCTCCAAATTATTTAAGGTAAAGGGACAGTTGCTTTTAATGAGTAATGCCTTCTCCTGCATTTAGTAATCTACTCTTATAATGGACTCTCAACCAAGTCTGCTATTCTGTGGAGGTGGACTGTGGATTTAGCTTTTGATCTATACTCCTAATTCAATGGAGATAAATTTTATTTCTGCCCTACTGAAACTTAGTACCATGTGGTGGTATTTTTGATTATCATCTAGATGTCTAGAATTAGCTAAATCCGAAGTGGCTGGCTAGGACACCTATGAAAAATCTTTCTTAACTAAATGATTTGAAGTAGGAAGACTCACCTTTAATACAGATTTTTTTTTTCCTGAGATAGGGTTTCTCTGTGTACTTTTGATGCCTGTCCTGGATCTCACTTTGTAGACCAGGCTGGCCTCGAACTCACAGAAATCCACCTGTCTCTGCCTCCTGAGGGCTTGGATTAAAGGTGTGCACCAACACTGCCTGGCTAATACATGTATTTTGAGGTATGATGATTTACCTTTCATCTGGACCACATGTTCTGGTGACAACCTATGTAAATTTCTTGGAAGAAATAATCTTTTCCCTTCACCTGCTTACTCTCTCTGATGATGGTAGCTCATTTCTCTACTGGCCTACTTTTTTAGGATTCTGGTATATCAAATACCAGCTGAGACATTCAGCCTCATAGATTGAAATACTACTAGATGCTTGGAATTTCTGTGAGTAGACAACCATTGTTGGACTAGCTGGACCACAGATTGTAAGCCAAACTAATAAATCCCATGTTGTCTGGGATTTATGTATACACACACACACACACACACACACACACACACACATATATATATGGGTGTGTGTATATATGTCCATATGTGTGTGTGTGTGTGTGTGTGTATGCATGTAAATATGTATGTATGCATGTGTGTGTCTATTCTATTGGTTCTGTTTCTATACAGAACCCTGACTAATATAGCCCAGTTGGACATTGTAAATATGGGCAATCAAAATAATAATAATAATAATAATAATAATAATAATAATAATAATAGTAAGTGTGTTATTTCTGGAAGCTTACTTTGATTACTCACTTTAAGACAATTATAGAAATGTATCATTTATTGTTTTATAGAACAGATTACACAGATGAGAATGTTTAAACTGAGTAGCTATTCAGTAAGTGATACACTGAAAATATTCAACTTGAGCATAAACCCTGAGATTGATGGTAAAATGATAAAAAACTTAAATCTAACACATGAGAATCCCACATGTAAAAGACAATATTAGGAAGCAAGAGACAAATTGTACTTTTCTATAAAGGACAAGTTAAAAGAATTAAATAAAAGACAAACTATGACTGAGATGGGAACTCGACAGGAACTCCAAACTTCTTTTATAGTTTCCCAATGAATTACAAAGCTAAAATCTTTTTTTTAATGAAACATCCAATTTGTATTTTGAAACTTAAATTATTTCAGTAATGTACTATCCATCCACTGTGATAATACACAAATTTGCATGTTTCCCATTAATATATTTTTGTGCCGGTTTGATATGCTTTCTAACTCTTATCTTGAAAATTTTCAGCATTTTCACAATGTTAGCAAGTCAATTTAAATATTCTATTTGATATTTTTTCATACTTCATATATTTCGATCTTTCAATTTTGTACATATTACCATAGACTTTTAAAAGAATGTCTAAATGATAAACTGAGATTCTTGACAATGTCTTTTCATTTAATCAGTCATGTTGAAATGATGTAGATTAATATTCTAAATAGATATAAACTCTGATTTATTAGATTTGGTAGATTATTAAGCAAGCAAAAACACAGATAATAAAACATTAACGCGAGTACCGAATAAATTTTTGCATTTTGTTTGACAACTATAGTTTAAATTATTTATGACATGCTTCAGAGTATGCTAATGAATAACCACTACTTTCTTACAAAATACTATTTTGAGATATAAACAAGTACCTAAAATCCAATGTTAATAAATCTTGTCTGAATATACAAGTAAGACGTTAGGCTTTTATGAAAAAAACTTAGGGGAAAAAGCTATATAGGTTGCTTCCACAAATAGAATTTATTTAAAATATGATAGATCCCTTGGCATGTCAGATTATTTTTTAACATTTCTATGACCCAGAAAAGTCTAATAGATTCCCCAAACTGATGTTTGCTATTCTTTTGTAAACTTTGTATGATATAGATGCACAATATCATCTTAGAAGATTTACAGACTTTATAAGTGAAACAAAAAATTACAATTACTCTTTTTAAATTTGTTTGCAAACTGAGTGTTTTGAAATGACTTACTGTTCAGATGATGAGTCTGTACTCCCAAACCATGAAGAGCATCACACTGATGCCTACTTACTGGTTTGCAAAAAGATTCCACATGCAGTAACTGACTTCAACCCATTTTTAAATACACAGAATACAAAGCTTTACACGATTATTGAACAAGAAGAGGTGGGATAATTATTATTGATGATATTTATACCTTATTAATATTGGCATTGATACAATGATAAATTTTAAGGCTAGTTTAATTGATTTCTAAGTCACAATATTATAATTACAAATATTCATGTTATCTGTCATGTGGCATTAACATACTTCTTACCAAAAAGTATTTGTCACGTTCTTCAACTCACAAACATGTACATCCATTGCAAGAAAAAAAAACAAAGAAGTATGATTAAAAAGCAAAATATGTTAATAGCATACAGAGAATTTTAGGAATCGATGTGCAAAATCACATTGAAATATGAAGTAACCTAACATTACCTTTACTGTTGCAAATAATGTATTCCATATAAATTTACATTGGAAACATCTTCTGTGGTAAGAACTAGTATATACTGGGAAATATGCATTCTGCTTAGGTAAAAAGAAAATAGGGACAAGTGACTTGAACAAGAAAATTTAAGTACCATTCTGGAGCACAGGATTTAAGTACTGGCAGTTTAGGCTTCTTTAGTACTTTATTTTGCTGAGGGCCATGGGAGTATCCAGAAGCTGATGACTAGTGTTTGGCAGGTCGACCCACCAGAAGAGTGACTTGTTGTAGGGGAACCCCACCTGACAAGGCTGTGGGGTCACTGACTGTAGAAACCGTTGTTTTCTGTCTGTAACTTTCTCATGTGCCACCACTATATATCACTAAAATAAACAGCTGTGGACCTCTTCCACAGCCCATTAGTAGTGGGTTTTACAACTTTTGGGCACACTTACACCTGTGGATGGTCAGGAAGATGATTTCTGCTTAATTTGTTTAATTCTGATGTGTAGAAATAATACTAGAATGTTCTTTACTGACATAGGATAGTAACAGTCTTCTCAGTCACAAAGAGAGTTAATTTTAGACTTCAGAACAAATTCAAAACAGATTAAGCTGCCCATGTACCAAATACACATAGACAAGATCCCAGGTGTTTGTTGATGAATCAAGATCAGAACTGAAGCAACTTTGGTAGACATAACTCCCAGCAGTAATTCTCTTTCTGTACGTACCCCTACCACTCAAGGTTCAGCATGCTACTACTAATGTAAGTCCTAGATGTCAATGTCATTCCCTATCTGGGAAAGGGCTACATGCTTGGCCAAGTGTGACTGGCCAGTCCGCATGACCTTCACAGCCTGAGAAAAACTGTGTGACTTATCATGTGTTATGAGACTAGGTCCGACCCCTGAAAATGTAACATATAATTGTCCAGAGTTTGGCTATGAGGGCAGCAACAGCAATGTAGAGGAGGAAGCTATATATAATGTATGTATGTGTGCTGAGTAAGAAGAGATGAAGACGTGTCAAAGAAGGTGAGAGGAATGTGAGAGAATGGATAAATGAGAGAGTGAATGAGGAAAGATTAAATGAATGGTGTCAAAAAAGTCCATGAGTGAATGAATGTGGGAGAGAAAGTTGCGTGAAAGAGCTGCTGCTTCATATAGGGACTGTGTAAAGAGTTGTATGAGAGTGTGAAGGAACTGTAAAATATTATACGGTGAGAGAGCTATGTAAATGAGATGTATAGCTGTGGCTGTGTGGAGATTTGTAACTGTGTGGAGGCAAGGAAGATGAAGCTGTATAAAAAAGAGATGTAGAAGAGAAATGTATGTAAAAGAAAGATGGGTAGATATGAGAAAATAGATGTAACTGTGTATAGAGATGTATGGCCATATGTATGTAAAGAAAGATATGTAGCTGTATATATAGAATGTAGCGGTGTGGAGCTATGTAGCCATATGGAGACAGAAAAAGTCAGAGAGTATTTTTAAGATGAAGTGCATGAGAAATTTACCATCAGAAAGTGTGTGTGTTTCCTTATTTACCTGTCAGATAAATAGAAGCTTATTTCTAAATACCCTTAGATTAAAAAACAAAAAAAAAAGTTTTCTAAGCCCTCACTTCTCCGAGGTCTTCTGTTCACAACCCTGGAGCAGTTCTTGGGCATTGGCCTCCCCTGGACTGTGATACTTTTCAGTGCTTGTATGTGTTCACCTCTCTGCTCTGTTCTCATATGGTCTATTGTCAGTGTGTACTCATGGTTTTGCTTCTGGTCTATCTCCACATGTACAAATGTATGTATCTTTTCCTTCCTTTTATTGAGAATCAATTATTTTTATACAATATGTTCTGAAAATGGCTCCTTCCTACTTCTCTGAGGTCTTCCCACCTCCCCTGCCATAGGGATCAACTGCCTTTTGGTCTCTCTAGAAAACAAATGGGAATCTAAAAACACTAATAAGATAAAACGCAATAAAACAAAAACAAACAAATCAGAATGTGCAGTAACAAACAGAATAAAATAAGTCAACTCAAAATACAAGAAACACAGACATGGTGACTCTCATGTTTGCTCACACAGGAGTCCCGTTAAAGCTTCAATCTGGAAGCTATAACATGCACTCAAAGGACCTTCTTACATGACCCCAACCATATGCCAGTAGAATCCAAGTGAGAAATAATTATTTTAACCTTATCACATTTTTAAAAAACTTTTTTCCCAAATATAGGGTTTTCCTTGGTTATAAGGAGTTAGTTAGAACATTTATGTAAAAATCTTGCATAGACATAACTCAAATCATAGAAGTAAGTGGAATTTTATTAATCAGTACTATGAAAAAAATCATAGAATCAAGATTATTATGGAAATGATTGTTTTTGTTTTTCTATTGGTTTTATTGCTGAGCTCAAAAGCACCACTAGTTTTCTTGTCTCTATTTTCAGCAGCACCACCATATTCCTGTCTCAGGTTTTCTTGCTCTCTCATAATTTGGAATTATTGATTAAGTTCAAGGAACTAAAATTGTGTTCCATGGCTAATATCAAACAATGACCCACTTACTACTTAGACATTGAAGAACTTACCAAGCATGATATACATGTTTTTGTATATAACATATAAACACAAATACGAGTTACTAATGTTAATAGACATCTTAAGTTGAAAAAGGTAGAGTGCTATATAAATATCTATAGGGGCCAATAGATAAGGACCTACTTCTGGTCCTTAAATAATATTTTTCCACAGAAGTGATTTTAAAAGCTTGGTTTGATGGGTTGATATATAAAGGAAAGAACATTTCCAAAGTATCTGAAATAGCAATGCCTACAAAAATAATAAATTACAGACAAAATTATGAGTGGGGGAAATTGAATTAATAAGTCCATAGTAGTAATCAAATCATCATATGTTTAGGGAACATTATATTACCATTCTCTAATTTATGGTATGAGTGACTTTATCATTATTACCTTTTTAAAAAAGTATATAGTTTTTGCTGGGCAGCAGTGGTGCATGCCTTTAATCCTAGAATTTAGGAGGCAGAACTCTGTGAGTTCAAGGCCAGCCTGGTCTACAGAGAGAGATCTAGGACAGTCACCAAAATTACATGGAGAAACCCTGTCTTGAAAAACAACAGCAACAAAAGTATGTAGTTTTCATTTAAATATAATTACATTACCTTCCATTCTCCTTTCCTATGCCTGACCCCTCTTAGAAACTCCCTGCCTAACCCTTTCCATATTCCTCTTTCTCAAGCTGATACTCACCCCATTTTCTTGGGTTATTGTTGTATACATATACATGATTATGTGGTGGTAATCTAATTATACTGAAATGTGATTTTGATTGTATGTTAATAAATAAAGTTGCCCGGGGGTCAGAGCTATTAGAGCCATAGCAAGAGTGTGGCGGTGGTGGCACACGCCTTTAATCCTAGCATTCCAGAGATAGAAATCCCTCTGGATCTCTGTGAGTTCAAGGCCACATTGGAAATAGCCAAGCATGGTGGTGACACATTCCTTTAATCCCAAGAAACAGAGTGAAACGGTGTATGGGTATATATTATCTAAAAAATTTTTTTGTCTTCCTAAATGTTTGTTTCTGCTTTTCTCTAAAGATTTAACACTATTGGTTTTCTAATAGTCCCAGTTCAATTAAAATTTAAAAGCTGACTTTGGAGTTGGAGAATGACTCTCTCCTTCTTTAAACTCAAGCATGTTGTTAAAAGGAAAATCCAAACTCCCTGTATCATGCCAGAATAAGAGCCATCTTCTGCTATGGTACAGGACAAAAGCAAAATTAATTAAGGGACTATTCTATTACTAATCTCAACTCTTTGATTCTATTCTGATTCTTTAAACTTTTCTTAAAGTATGAATTTTATATCAAAATTTACAAGATTAACATATAAAGATATATAGATATATATATACATTTTAAACTTTGTTAAGATATGAATGGTCATATAGAGTACTAACTAATTCTAGAAAAAAGGCTAGCTGCATATATATGTTTTTGTGTTCGAGTCTCTTATCAGTTTTCTGCAGGAAATCATGGCCAGGCCTAACATCAACTGAAGTCTCCAGAAAGAAGATGGGGCCCCACAACAACAACAATTCCACGTGGACAATAATAATATCATTAAGCTGACAAACATCATCCACAGATCAGCTTTGAACTACAAGGTGCTCAGAGCAATTTTGAGATGACTAGCTGAGATGATCCAATCTCAAAGACTACTTGAATAAGGACTTGAGATAAACCCTGAACTTTGGCATTATACACGGACTGTATAATGAAGGATATAGTTAGCTCTCCTAGAATTTGACAATTAACCTAAAATTTTTTCTTTCAGGATAAAGAAAACTTCGCCCATACCCAGCAGGAAGCAATTTTAAGAATACGACGCCCACATTCCCAAAGAGGTGGTGTGGGGCGGGTGGTTTTTTGGTCCTTTTAATGGGTTTTGGGTCTGGGATAATTTTCAGTATTTAGGGGGGTTGGTTACAAGTTATTGTTAAGGGTTAAGAAAAAGGCTAAGCAAAGGAGATTAGATTTAAGGTTTTTGTTTTAAAAAAAAAAGAAAGAAAAGAAAAAGACAATTGCTAATACTTTACATTGGATTGAATTGTTTTATATTGTATACAAATTTGAAACTGATATTGTTAGAAAATGCTATATGTATATTTCTAATTGTATTTATACCATTCATTTAACAATGTAATACAAATTTCTGATCCTTGAATGTTATTATTACCAACTACTAGGATATAAAGAAATGAAAGTTAGTAGTTAGACATTACAATAGAACTTGTAGTCATATTAGATATGTTTTAAAAATTGAGCAGAGATGTTTTAGACAGGTCATCTTCAAACCCTTCAGAGACCTATAGAATATGGCATTTAAAATGTTTTAATAACTTAGAAAACTTTTCTTTTTTGAGACATGTCAGCTCCTGACAGTACTAATCTACTTCAGAGAAAATATGGGCATTGAAGAAACTGCATATGGAGTCAACTTTCCTTGTGGCAAAAGTTAGCCACTGGACAACAAAGTATCCTCGGATCAACAGGACAAAATGGACAGACAGAACACGAAACAATGGATTACTGATTCTTGCCAAAACAAGTGTGGTTATGGCTTTATCAAAAGGCATCTTCTGAGGCCAGGACAATATGGCCCCATCCCTGAAGTGGCCTTTGCATCCGGAAAAGGTACGGTGTCCTTTTCTTCGAAGGCAGCTTAACCGGCAGAGGGCCGATGGATTCTGTTGTATAATGGAACAGCAGCTGAAAGCTCATGCCTCTCAAAAGTAGACTGGCATTTAATAAAGGGATGTGGAGAAAAAGGGGATGCTGAGATGAAGCCATATATACACAGCCAAGAAGAATGGACAGCTGAATTTAAAAACTGTCAACAATTTTCAGAATTTAAAATCCTGAATCATGACAGGACACTAGTGGAATTCAGGTGTTTCTGGTACATGGACTGCTCTCACCCAATGTGAGATTGAACTGTTGACCTTGTGTACATCCTACTTCACAAATGAGTCTGTCAGATACACTAAGCCTATAGGCTGAAGATGATGCCCCAACACTGCGGAGAAACCTCAGGTGACTGCCCAGGCAGCTGGCTGTTTCTGTCAACTCACAAATTTTTTGGAAGTTGCTTGCATGCACTTCCTGTTTTTTATTTTTGTTAGCTAATATTATTTCCTTCTTGGGTCTCTGAGGGAGTTGAAGATTAGTTAGTTATGGTTGAAGATTAGTTACTTATAGTTGAAAATTAATTAGGATAGAAAGTGCATTAGATACATCTTGGATTTACCAAAATAGGATAGATAATGGAATTATTTTCTCTAATTTGTCCAATACCTGTTTAGGTATTTATTATTTGTATATATTGTATATAGTTATTGTACTTTTGTATATAGTTTTTCTTTTGTTAGTCATAACCTTTTGCTTTTTTTTCTTTTTATTAAAGTAGAAAAGGGGAAATGTGGTGGTAATCTAATTATACTGAAATGTGATTTTGATTGTATGTTAATAAATAAAGTTGCCCGGGGGTCAAAGCTATTAGAGCCATAGCAAGAGTGTGGCGGTGGTGGCACATGCCTTTAATCCTAGCATTCCAGAGATAGAAATCCCTCTGGATCTCTGTGAGTTCAAGGCCACATTGGAAATAGCCAAGCTTGGTGGTGACACACTCCTTTAATCCCAGAAAACCAGCCTTTAATCCCAGGGAGTGGTGATAGAAAGCAAAAAGATATATAGGGCGTGAGGACTAGAAACTAGAAGCATTTGGCTGGTTAAGCTTTCAGGCTTTGGAGCAACATAGTTCAGCTGAGAGCTATTGGGATGAGGACACAGAAGCTTCCAGTCTGAGGAAACAGGACCAGCTGAGGAACTGGTGAGGTGAGATAGCTGTGGCTTGTTCTGTCTCTTTAAATAGACTAACAGACAGGAAATAGGGATCTGATTCGGGAGGCTGGGACACTGCAGGCAGAAGGGTGAGATTTTGGCTCTGAGCTCTGACCTCTCTGCTTTCTCTTTTGCATTGTTTCTGTGTTTCTTATTTAATAAGAGTTGGATACATCAATATGATTATATAAACATATATACAAAGAAACACAACATTCTGAGGTCATTTTTATAACCTAAGTTATCTTTAACAGACTGTGTATGTTTATGAGTGAATATACCATTTTAACTCAAGATACTTGAGTTTTATATACTACTGATGCTCTGTCAACTGCAGTGCTTCCAAATACACTAGTCACACTAGTACTGCTATTTGAACATGTGAATTTTCAATTGCTGAAGTAGTCCTGAACCTAACAGGTGGTATTACTCATCTGATGAATGAGGATGAAAAGTCCTCTTCATTTGTAGTTCAAAGTCAAGTTTCTATGGGGGACTTGTCACATAATTCTAGCTTTTCTCAAATTGATTCCCTTTATGACCTTTCCCCAGGGAGGAATGTATGTATCTTTGTAGAAATCTAATCTTTATATTGAAACCTCAATTCGAAATGTCTAACAACAAGTCACACAATTAAAAGTGTTATATAAAGAATGGTAGCAGCCGGGCGTTGGTGGCGCACGCCTTTAATCCCAGCACTCGGGAGGCAGAGCCAGGTGGATCTCTGTGAGTTCGAGGCCAGCCTGGGCTACCAAGTGAGCTCCAGGAAAGGCGCAAAGCTACACAGAGAAACCTTGTCTCGGAAAAAAAAAAAAAAAAAAAAAAAAAAAAAAAAAAAAAAAAAAAAAAAGAATGGTAGCAAGTTCCTAAACAGGATGAAATATGAAGAAAAAAGTAAATGTTAAAAGCAGCATACAAGTAACATAGAGTTATATTTTACTAGGAGAGGATGCATAGAGATATATCACAAAACATTTAAATTTACAGAGAGCTCCACTTAATAATGGAATGAAATATTGTAAATAATAAATGGAAATGTGTAATTGCTAGAACAGTGGGAGTAAATCTCCCTCAAGACCCAGCTATACCACACTTGGGCATATACCTAGAAGATGCTCCTTCCTCCCACAAGGACACTTATTCAACTATGTTCATAACAGTTTCATTCATATTAGTCAGAAACTGTAACAACCTATATGCTCCATCAACTGAAGTATCAATAAAGAAAATCTGCTGTATTTACACAATGGAGTATTCATCAGCTCTTAACAAAATGATCATGAAATTTGCAGGCAAATGTATGGAAGTAGAAAACTAATCATCCTGAGTGAAGCAACTCAGACACAGAAAGACAAACATGATGTGTACTCATAAATAAGTAGATAATAGCTCTTAAATAAAGGATAATTAAGCAGAACCAGGGAGGCCAAGTAATAAGAACTTCAGGGATGGAGGGCACATGATTCTTCCTGGGAAGGGGAAATAGAATTGATTATGTGGGTAAAGTGGGGGCATGTGTGGATGGGACAGGAAGGACCTGGTTGGGGAGGGGAGCATTGAGGGAGAGAGTATGGTGAGAGATGACTGGAATTGGGGGCGATTTGGGGAGGTTATATGGAAACCTTGTGCAGTGAAAACTTCTGGGAACCTGTGAGGGGGACCCTAGCTAGGACTCCTGGAAATGCAGGCTATGGAGCCTGAGCCAGCTATCTTCTGTAACCAGCAAGGCTGGTGGCAGGACTGTGACACCAACCCAGCCACAAGCCCTACACAACCTAACTTGGCTAAGATGAGCTAAGGTCATGGTGACTCAGAGATTGTGGCAGTGGCCAACCAGTGACTGGTCTAACATGGGGCCGAAGCCAGAAGAGGGATTCTATGCCTGATATTGCATGAATGGCCAAGAACTGGAAATTGGATAGTGGATAGTAGAACCAACTGGCAAAAAAATTCAATGAAATGGTTTTATATATATATATATATATATATATACATTCTTTTCTCATTTCATGCACATTGGTATTTTGCCTGTGTGAGGATGATGGATCCTCTGGAATTGGAGCTACAGAGAGTTGTGAGCTGCCATGTGGGTGCTGGGAATTGAACCTGCGTCTTCTGGGAGAACAGCAGGTGCTATTAACAGCTGAGTCATCTCTCCAGCTTCATGAAATGATTCTTAATGATATTCTGCCATGCTCAGGTCAGTGCTTAGCCAGATTGTTATTAGAGAGGATCCCTCCAGGAGCTGATGGGAACAGATGCAGAGGCCAACAACTAAACATTAGGCAGAGCTCAGGGAATGCCACAGTGAGGGAGAATGAAGGATTGCAGGAGCCAGAGGGGTTGGGGACATCATAAGAACATAATCAACAGAATCAACTAAGCAGGGCTCATAGCTCACATAGACTGAAGTGGCAATCTATCGAGGACTGATGGGGGTCCAGCCCATCGATAGTCCCCTCCCAGGGTCCGGGAAGAATCTACAACCAGCTGATAATTAATCTTTGATGAGAAGAAATGAATCTATGTACATGAAACTCCTTAGTTCAAACACTTTATTATTATTCTGTGATAGTTCTCTCTCTACACAGCTTCTATTCTGCTCTCATGCCTAGCTCCTTCCTTGCCTGATTTCTCTATATTTATCTACTGTCCCCTCTAGGTTCTATCTTAATTCCTTCATCTAGTTCTGTCCCTTCTAGGTTCTCATCTATCTAGTTCTTTCCCCTATCAGCTCCTCTCCCATCTCCTTCTCTCTCATCTGGCTCTTCCTCATCTTGTTTTTCCCCATCTGGCTCTTCCTTATCTTCCATCTCGTTCCTCTTGTCCTCTCTTCTAGCCCTTCAATCTAGTTCTTCCCCATCTCAGTTCGTTCCTGTCAAGTTCTTACCCATCTAGTTCTTCCATTCTCTTTTCTCTTCTCTCTCCTCTGTGCCCTGGAAGTCCTGGTATATATACACTTACAAGCAGTATTCCCTTAGCAGCGCAAAACCAGGCTTCCAGGGTCAAATGGAGGGGTGATAAGAATCACATAGAGAGGCAATAACCGTTAATTACCATTTGCAACCCCAAAAGGAAGTGACCAATGGGGAAATGGATTAACTAAAGGCTAAATTCAGGTAATATCTAAGAAAAGGGCTCTTATGTGCTCAACTATAATCTTAGAAAATGTTAAGAATCTATAAGTTGATAGGTCAATGGGAGAAAATAAAACTGTCTTCTTTTTTTCCTGTGGCTCCTATCTGTTCAGGCTATCTGCCATTTTTCTGCAGGGTGGGGGAAAGTGTGCTCAGTCGCTAGGCAACCTGTGTACAGGTAGATGCCTCGGGTGATAGTTAAAGGGAGATATGGAACTGGAGGTAAGATTTGAGAAAGGAGGAAGTAAGGCTTAATTGGCACATCCGCCAGGCCTTCTCAAACAGGTAGCCTGGGTGCTTAAGTCTGTTCTTAGAGAGTACAGAGGTATCTCTGATAGAGTACTCTCCTCCATCTGGTGATGGACCTGGCTGGATGCTACCAATAATGATAATTACAGGGAGGCTTGAACTGGGAGTTCTGGCTGAGCATAGCTGTCAGTGAAGAAGGTTATCTAAATATTCCTAGAAGTGGTTAGGTAAGGAGTTAGCGGTCTATAAAGTTGGTAAGGCTGTAAGAAAGGAGGGTCCAAGCTGAATTGCATAAAGCTATTACTTAACGTCCACCTGACCTAGGTGGTGTCTCCTTGTGGAATTTATCTTAAATCAGGAGACTTGCATGTGGACTGTTATTACTGCTAGTCCTTGAAAGTAGCCAAGGGAGATATCTGATTCCAGAGAAAGACTTTCCTGAGGCTGTTCTCCAAATACCTGGAATGTGTATGTCCAGAGAGTGATCAATCCACACTGTTAGCCTTTCTTAGGGAAAAGTCAATTGGGAAAGCTATGAAGGCACACATGATTTTCATAACAGAAGACAGCTGATATATAACAAGCCAACTAACACCAAAAACTCCTTGGGATTTGGCTTCCTCTGGAGGAATTCCCTGATTCCTCCAGGTAGTGACTTTGCCATAACCAGCTGAGTTCTTATGAATTCCTGCGGCCCGCAGCAGCAATCTTGGAGCTTGCATGGGTCTCTTCTATGTCCTCTGCATACCTTTTATGCTTGTTTAATGTGGTGATATTGTGTCCCCCAATATGGTGTGTACCCCAATAAACTTATCTGGGGTCAGAGAACAGAACAGCCACTAGACAGACATAGAGACCAGAAAATGGTGGCACACACACCTTTAATCCTAGCATTCTGGAGGCAGAGATCCATCTGGATCTCTGTGAGTACAAAGCCACACTGGAAACAGCCAGGCATGGTGACACGTGCATTTAATCCTGGGAAGCGACTGAAAGAAGTAGAAAGGTATATAAGGCATGAGGACCAGAAACTAGAACTTCTAGCAGCAGTTCAGCTGAAATCCATTTGGGTTAGGACTCAGAGGCTTTCAGTCTGAGGAAACAGGATCAGCTGAGGAATTGATAAGGTGAGGTTGGATGTTGCTTGTTCTGTTTCTCTGATCTTTCACCCCAATACCTGGCTCTGGATTTGTTTTAAATTAATAAGACCTTTTAAGATTCGTATTACAGTTTAACTTGGCGTTTTTGTGGGAATCCTAACAGTGGGGGTGTATATCTTTGACTCTTTTGCCTGTTTTATTCTACTTTTTTTTTTTTTTTTTAAATCTTTTGGTTTTGAGAAACAGGGTTTCTTTGTGTAGTTTTGGTGGCTGTCCTGGATCTCGCTCTGTAGACTAGGCTGGCCTCGAACTCACAGAGATCCATGTGGCTCTGCCTTCAGAGTGCTGCAATTAAAGGCATGCGCCACCGCTGACTGGCAACTCTTGCTTGTTGTTTGGACCTTTTTCCTCCTACTGGGACACCTGATCAAGCCTTGATAAGAGAGCTTGTGGCTTGTCTTACAGCATCTTGCTATGCACTGTTCGGTTGGTGTACCTGGGAGCCCTGCTCCTTTCCTTGAAGGTAAACAGAAAAGCAGTGGATCTGGGAAGAGGGGAAGTAGATGTGTGGGGAGGGACTGGGAGGAGTGGAGGGAAGGGAAGCTGCATCATGTTCTGTGTGAGAGAAGATGATACAATTGTTAGATCCAACACAGAAATCCTAAAAAATGAGTATTACAATTATATTTTACATGAAGTACCAAAATTTAAAGGAATTAAGTAATAAAAGAATCTCATTAAAATGTCTTTTTTTTTTTTGCTTTTCAGTGGGCAATGTCAAGAAAAAAAGAAGATCACTTCTGAAGATTATATCTACAAAAACCGTATTTAATAATTGACTCAACCATAATACAGAACACTTACACATAGTAAGTAAACCAATCATTTGGCCTCAAATTTTAACTTATAGCCTACCACATATACAGGTATACAAGTGAGAAATAAATATATCAAAAGAATTGCCTGTTCAAATATCATCAGGAAATTGCCTAGCTGTGAAATATTGTTGAAAACCAGTAAAATCACATATAATAACAACTAGTGCTTATAAGTACACTTAGAAAAAGATATGTTTTATTCCAGTTAGAAATGATAAATTATATGGATACTTTTGAAAACAGCTTTTCAGTTCCTTGGAAAAGCAAACATGGTTTTTATGTGTGATTAAATATTCTCCTTGGTATTTATACAAAAGTATTAAAAATGTATTTCTACAAAAGAAGGTGAACATGAATATTTATAATAGTTTGTTCATAATTAGACAACCAAACATGGAAACAACCAAACATTCATTTAGAAGATGGATATTAGTAAGTTCCTTTAGTAGTGTATCCAAAAGATTAAATATTATACAATGAAAAAAAACAAGTGCTTTATCCAAATGTGTAATGCTCTGGAGTATATTTTAAAACACATCGCAAGGGAGAGGTATTGGTACACAAGACAATGTATTATTATGATTCTAGCTATATGAGTTCCCACTTATGCAGCATTATGGAGATACTATAACTATCAATGGTCACTAGCAATTGGAGAAAGACACAGTGCTAAAGTTTGTTTAGAAATTGGAAAGGTATTATGTGATATTAAAGTGATGGCTATACATTACTATATACCTGTAAGATCTATAAAATATATAACACCAATTTTGTAGCCCAATATACACTGTATGTTTCAATGATTATGATGTGTATATTCACCAACGGCAACACATCTAGCAAAAGAGAGGTCAGTATTGATGCTTATGTCAGCTATCTATCTGGAGAAACAATCAAAAGAGAATATAAAGCATCTCATGATTTTCCTGTGAATATACTTCTGTAAAAATAAATAATCACTTAAAGTGTAAAAATCTATTGGAAACAAAATTCACAACTCTTTATGATGCTTGCTAAGTATTTATTCAGAAGATTCCGTTTAGCTTTGAGAAGATTTAATCCAGCATTATTATTGAATATTAGTAATAATTTTTTTTTAAAACTTGATAACACAGTCTCAAGACAATGTTTATATGAAGAGAATCCATGCTCTTTCTATTACATTAGTAAGTTAGCTTGCCTCTTGGTGGTAATGGACAGATTATTTTTGAGCAAATGACATATATAATGTCAACTTTCTGGGGTTAAAGACTAATGTCTCATAAATAATCTTTCTTCTCCATTCAAAACCTGGTTAATAGCCATACACATTGATCCTTACTACCAAGCTCACGTTTAGTCTAAAAAGAACAAGACCTAACTATCTTGCTTGATTGAAATGTGAAATTTATCTTTTGACTCTTGTCCATTAATATACTTTGGTTTGTTAACATATTAGACACTGAGCATAGACAAGCAAACAATCACAAGTGTACATTTCTGACACTTTTCTTTGTTGTACATGAACATAGAGTATTGTACTTGTTATTGAAATAGCTTCATAGTTTGTTCAGATTTCATTGAATTTGAATTAATTTATACAAACATTAAATTGTAAAATGGAATTTGAAAAGTCTTGACCAAGTAAAGACTTAGACACAAAATGTCCCATTTTCTACAGATGCCTCCTCTAGACAATGTCAAAAACTATTCTTGTTTTAGCTGTAGCATGTTCTATTAATTTTTGCTTCTTTTAAAAAAGGGATGTATTTTATCTGGTCAATGAAATTGTCCAATACCATATCTTTACTTGACGAAGCTTTACATTTTGGTTTATAAAAGAATTGTTGAGATTGGTTCTTATATAACCAATCTGCCTTGAAATTTTTTTAATATACCTCTTAATCACCTATAACCTGATTGGTGAAGGTTTTATGCCAAGCCCTTCTTTCCTTGTTGGTATTCACATTGCAATTTATTTTTCAACAGCTCATATCGTACCTAAAAACAGTTATCTCCCATCCAGTATTGCGTTATTGTTCCTTGAATTACGTTATTTGTGGAGATAAAGAATATAGCAAGGATTTGAGGCAAGGTTTTATGAAGAGCTTAGGAATAAACTCTTCATGACTCAATATTGGGAACCCAAGTTTTTGTGACTTCATTTTTTTTTCAAAATCACCTCTGAGTTTCTATTGAGGAACTCAGTCTGTGATTTTAAGTAATTGTTTTGACAACTCAGAAAGTTCATCTTTCTGTGCTTTTTATTTCTGTATTAAGTCTTATAGCCTGGGAAGTATTCTCAGAGAAAACAACTTAAACATGGTTTTAAAAAGTAGGTTAATCTATTATTTTGTTTTAGTGTAGATGTTCTATAATTTCTACCTTTAAGGCTTTTTTTTAAACATATTACTTCACAAAAACCTTAAAATCCTAGCAAAAATATGAGAATACCTCTGTTTCCTTCTTTCACACTTTATAAACGTATTTTAATGTTTCTTCAAAAGAAAACTAGCAGGCCTTCTGTTTTACTACTACTCCCATAGTGTTTAACAATATGTAGAGAAAGAAAGTAAATTCAAGGCAAGGAATAAACAACATGTATTATCACAATAAAATAGTATATGTCTGTGACTGGCTCTATGTACTTCTTTCTTAAATGGTTCAAGTATCAACTAACAGTGTTTGTGCAACATCCTCTCTTTGGCCCTTCTTCCTTAGTTCATTAGAAGTTTGTTTTTGCTCTTGTCCAACACTCTTTGGTTCTCCATGCTTCAGGGGATCTGGTCATGATGAGCCTTAGATTCAAAAGAATTAAAAAAAAAACATGAGATTACTATGAATTAAGCAAAAATATGTATTTTGTTATATAATAAATGTTATAAATTAGAGGACAACCCAGCAAAATATCAATGGTAAACAACATAATGGTTATCTAAGAAGAGTTTATTTTCCATCTCAGATTTTACTTTCTTTTTGTGATAATGGATACCCACACATTTTTTAATATTCTGCATTTGCATGCATGTGCACATGGGGATGACAGAGGCTGCTGTCAGGTATATTCCTAGATAGTTCTCAAAGTTATTTTGGGCAAGGTCTTTCATTGATCAAAGAGCTTACAAATTCAGCTGTCCTGGCTGACCAGGAAGTGTCTGGAATACTTTTGTTTTTGTCTTTCCAACACTTGGACAACAGGTGCGTGGTGCTAGGTAAATTTTGCTTCTCACATGGGTGCCAAGGATCAAAATCCAAGTTCTAATTATTGTGCAGTAGTTATGTTTCTAAATAAGCCTGTTTCCTGGCCTGTTAGTAGTCTTTTACATAGTGTATATCCACATATTACATTAAGCAAACTTTGAGATTATTTTAGAGGAGTAATATCTTGTAAAATGTTCATTCTAATAATAAGTAAGATTCTCAATTATTTTTAAATAAAATTAATCCAGATAGTACCCTTAAAGTATTTTCTAATGAATACTCATATTCTTACAAAATCTCAGTAGAATATAATGTTTCAAAACCTTTCCATATATAAGCAACTTAAATTAAGAGGGGAAACATTTAAAATAGATAAAATGGGATCATGAGAAGAATCAAAAAGTACATGGACTTGCCACTGAGCCAAATGACGTGAGTTCAATCTTCTGTTCTTCATAGTAAAGGAGATTACTAAATTTGCATGTTGCCTCTGACCTCCACATATGTGTTGCAGCATGTGTTATGCACACACACACACACACACACACACACACACACACACACACACACACACTATAATTGCAAAAATAAAGCAAAGCATTTAGAGTTTTAAAATATTCTGTAGTGGGTAGCTATTCCAGCTTGGATCTGGAAGTTCCAACCCCCATTGAGACTCTGGCAACTGTCTCGCCTACGAGGCGGGGCCAAGGGAGGCGTCTGGAGACCCAAGACCTGGATGGACGAGTGCTCTCTCTATTCCTGGACCCTAGACGGTGGAGGTTGACTGAGCAGAGCTCCAGAGAACACCGCTGGACCGAGATACACCTTCCCCAGACCCCCGCAATCTATCTATTTCTTCATTTGTAAGTCACCCACTAAATAAATCTTCCTTTTAACTACGTGGAGTGGCCTTTATAATTTCACCAATAACGTTCTTTGTACATGGAAAAAGCATTAAACAGTTATTTACCATAGGTTATTTTTTTTTCTCTAAATCCTTCTAGTGTTCTGAATGCAACAAGTGCTTTCTCCAATATTTGACTGTGTACACATGATTCTAGGATTTGGAATGACTAGATAAAGGAAGTAGGTCATTCTGCAAAAATACCCTTGTTGAATAGATATTGCATAATTTACAACAGAATCCACAGGTTCAACAGATGGCAACCTAAAAACGGTGCAGGTGTAGTTGACATACATACGTTTAGACTAGAAGAATGTATATGTTGGGTATAAAATGATAATGCAAAGGAAAATACTCACATGATATCTTGAAACATTAGTGAAACAAATCAGTCAATTCACATTATTAAAGCTTCACATCCAGAGTAAATAATGGGACTCTACCGGATTAATTTCAGCTTTAATTCATGAAATGACCTTTGGGACAAAATGTGACATTATAATAAAGGCATGTCTTTAGTTGAAGTAAGAAATAGATCTCTAGCAATAGTAACTCATTCCACAATAAATCAAAGACTTTTACTTTATTGCATATATTCACAAAATCCAAGATTTTAAGAAATACTACCTCTATTAATTTATTCTGTGATATTTCTGTTTAAAAACTTAGATTCATGTTTTTGAAAACATGTTTCCTTTGAATTTTAATTACTTCAGCAACTTACAAATATCAGAGTTTATGTAAATTATAGGGTGAAGATTAGCACACCACTCTCATGCTCCTGTAATTCTTTTCATTTCCCTGGAAGGATTTTGAAAAAAGAAATGGGTTTTACGATCCCATTCTCTGAATGTTTATACCAACATTTTTTGTTGACATTTCCTAGTTAATAAATTTGCTCCTACTTTTATGAGGCATGAGGCAGCATCTTTAATACAATCATTACCTTAGCCACTTAGACTTGAGGGACAATTATGATGATCAAGGGAATTAAGACCTACATGGTAAACTTGGTGTATTACACTTTTCATATTATTAATCTCTTGATGTTTTATTTCCTTGTACTTATGATGCATTTATATGAGTGTAAAAAATGATAACTTTTATGATTATATATTTAAGCTAATACCAATCAAAGTCAGTTTTGTAATTTTCACACAATAAGCCTGTTTTTAAAAGAAGAAAGAAAACTGAATATTTTCTCTGTGGGCTCAATGTTCTGGAAGTGTTACTGTATGTAGTTAGTAAAATTAAACATATGAGAGACTGAAAAGACCAAAGCAAAACTCTTTAATTATTATAGTGTAAAATAACAAAATAGTGAGTGAGGTTTTCCGAGTTATCCATCATATTATAGGATATGTTTTCAGTCTGAAATCTTAGAATTAGATACTCAATTAAGAGACTCATCCTTGGAGATGACTAATTTTCTCTCACTCAGTATTAATTAGTTACCTGTACATTTTTATCTAGGCATGGGTTCAATTAACCCTTAAATATTTAAATGTTGACACAGTAGATTATTGTTGGCTGCTTCCTTGGGTGAGAGTGCTTATGAGGCTGCTAATGTGAATAAAGCATGCCATTTTCTTCTGTATTTGGCCATGGTGTGTTTTCAGATTGTGTATTTAGGTCATAAATGCATAATGAACATGTGCTTTCTTTTTCTAGATCCTGATTTGTTAGCTCAGATTTATTGCCTTCCTCCATTGTTGAATAGCTCATCTGGTAAATAGAAAACTTCACATAAAGATGGGTGTACTACAGAAACCGAAATAACTCAAAAATTATGTGAATACAGTTATCTACTAGTTATTATATTCAGAAATACTTATTGTGCATAATTAGCTTTACCTTATTGTAAATATAAGTTATTATTGGGTCTAAGTTCATGAGAAAGTTCTTTCTGACATATTCTCATGTAATGGTAGAAAAAAATAACAACTTTTAAATTTTGAATAAATCAATTTATCTACAATATTGATAATAAAATCATTACTGGAAACTTTTATTGGGCCATTTGCAGTAGAGATATTGGGCTGTTGAGAACTGATCAATTTTAGAATCCCATTTAGTAGGTCACTTATATACCTCATGAGTTGACAACAATTCTATTAAATCATATGGTAAATCTCTAAATGGTAATAATAATCAGACATAATTGAAATAGAGACCTTTGACAAGATTAATAAAGTATTTTTCATCAATAAAAATTGTTTGAAAAATATGAAGAAATTATTTTAAAATTTAAAAAGCCAAAAGTGGCTAACAAAATTATTGTTATTCAGAATCTGATAGGAAAAAAATAACTGTGAAATACAGTGTAAGGAAAATCATGATAATTTAATGATGAATTTACAATTTTAACAGTTTCTATTTATTTTTTTTTCTTTGGTACGTTGCAAATTGAATCCAGAAATTCACACGTTAAACAAGCTTTCAAACCATGAGCTATACACTTACACTCATTTTTAATTTTATTTCTTTTAAATTTGTGTTTATTGATCAAATTACTAAATTTCTTTTTAATTTCTTAGTGGTTTTGGTGATGTATAATTCATATAACATAGCTTATTTAAGCCCATTTAATGTTATGTACTTAAATACAGTTAGGATCACTGATAATTTTATTGTTTTAGAGTGTTTCAGCTACATGTTAAATGAATGAGTACATATGTACTGTCATTCTTCCTGCTTACATACATAAATATGTGCATCTATGTCTGGTTGGGTAAACATAATTTGTTTTGGTACATATAGAAAATTACTTTTTGCATTCTGCTTCTCTATTTCCTTATAATACATAGGCTCTTACACATAATTTCTTTAAAAACTAAAGGCTTTAGCTAGCTTTCTTTTTTGTTACTATTGCAAAATAATTTATTTTTGTAACAAATATAGACTATGTGTATATTTAAAATAATCACTAATTGCAACATTAGCTGCTTTTAGGCATTCAGTCAGAAATAATTAACTTAGTGATGAATAGAAGATATTCATATTTACATGATGCTTATTTATCTTTATTTGCTGTATTTTAATCCACTCTCTCTTTTCTACCAGTTACCTCTTCAAAGTACTTTTCTGAGTATACATAAATGGTGAATTATGGATTGAAGATAGGCTAATGCATGTGATATGATTGTAGAGTGGTAAATAACAGAAGTAGAAAAGTTTAAAAGTTGAGCATTGGGGATAAGAGTGAGAAAAAGTTGGGGAAATGATTAAGAAAATTAAGAACTTATTAATATCTTAAGGAAACCTAGTATTTTATAAGTTTATTGAAATACATAATTAGAAAAAAAGAGAAAGAAAATGAAAAAGTCTATGCATGGATAGATAAAAATGCTTCTTCCAGAAGCCAAAGTATACTAAGCTAAAAAAAAAAAAAAGTCTAGGACCAAATATAGAATGAGTTCTTATGAGCTGTTTATAAGGAGACACCTGAGGGCCCCAGAACATCACATGTTATAAGACAACATAAGGAGATCAAGGGGATACAAATTGGAAAGGAGGAAACTTTCACTATTTGCAGATGACATGATAATATACATAAGTGACCCCAAAAATTCGACCAAGGAACTCATACAGCTTATAAACACCTTCAGCAATGTAGCAGGATACAAGATTAACTCAAAAAAAAAAAAAATCAGTAGCCCTCCTATATACAAATGACAAATGGGCTGAGAAGGAAATCAGAGATACATCACCCTTTATAATAGCCACAAATGATATAAAATCCCTTGGGGTAACTCTAACTAAACAAGTGAAGGACCTCTATGACAAGAACTTTAAGTCCCTGAAAAAAGAAATTGAAGATGTCAGAAAATGGAAAGGTCTCCCATGCTCATGGATAGGTAGGATTATCATAGTAAAATTGGCAGTCTTACCAAAAGCAATCTACAGATTCAATGCAATCCCCATCAAAATCCCAACACAATTATTCACAGACCTGGAAAGAACAATCCTCAATCCTCAATTTCATATGGAAACCAAAAAAAAAAAAAAAAAAAAAAACAGGGTAGCCAAAAGAATCCTGTACAATAAAACAGCCTCTGGAGGCATCACGATCCCTGACTTCAAGTTCTACTACAGAGCTACAGTAATAAAAACAACTTGGTACTGGCATAAAAATCTACATGTGGACCAAGGGAACTGAGCTGAAGACCCTGGCATTAATCCACACACCACACCTATGAACATATGATTTTCAACAGAGAAGCCAAAACTGTACCATGGAAAAAAGAAAGCATGTTCAACACATGGTGCTGGCATAACTGGTTGTCAACATGTAGAAGACTGCAAATAGATCATATCTGTCACCATGCACAAGTGGATCAAAGACCTCAACATAGATCCAGTTACTCTGAACCTGATAGAAGAGAAAATAGAAAGTAATCTTGAACGCATTGGCACCGGAGATCACTTCCTAATTATAACACCAGTAGCATAGACACTTAGCTAGCTTTCATAAAACAACCTATGTCATGTAAGGTCTCTATAGTAGAGTATAATTCTTTTTTTTTATCATATAGCTCTGTCATACTAACCATTGTATTTATATACTCTAGAGTATTCTCTTGTTATTGTATCTGCCATGATCCACATTTATAGGCAGTACTCCGATTATTGACATCGTGTTCTACAATCAATTTTATGATATCTTTCATCGATATTTTCATTGACTCTAGAAAATAAATATTTCATAAACACACTTCTACTTTTATATTTCTTTTTAAATTTTGTATGAGCGATCACCATCTAAGTTAATGTATGTTATTATGATTTCCTTTGTTTATTATACATATCTTCTAACAGTATGTAAATTCCTTGAGGATATGGATACCATCGTGTTAATGCTTGAATTTATGTCTTTAGTACCCATATGTTTCACTATGTTTCAGTGGACAAATGTTTTGAATATAGAAAGAACACAGGCATGGAAGATAAGCATCCTTTTGAGAGTCAGTACCATGTGAAACCAGTAGTACTACATGATAGTGAAAAAACCTTTTCTTTTTTAAATATACTTTTATTTTTCCAAATATCAAGATCAATATTTTAAGTGTTACTTTGGGAGCCAGTGAAATATATCTTAGCAATACATATGGGATATTGGTTTATTTCCTTCTAGTTTAACTTTTTTTGCTAGCAACAGTATTATAACCCAAATTACTATGTTTTTGTAAGGTTATATTTTTCTGTATGGCTAATAATTAATATTTTCTATAATTATAATTTTGGTTTGGTAAAATAAGACATTTTGTGAATGAGTTGGCAAGTTACAGTTCTATCATTCTTATTTTGTTTATCTCATAATGAATATAACAAAAATAAGATATTTAGTCACAACAACATTTACTTATTCTTAGAATGTTTCCAGTTCGAAAGGAGTTTTCTAAGAGGTAGGTTTATTAAGAAAAAGCATTCAGTTTATGTTTTATTAATTTTGTTAGTTACTTTATTTATGTTGAAACAGGGACTCCCTACATGACCCTGGCATACCTGGAACTCATAGAGATTTGCCTGTGTTTGCCTCTTGAGTGCAGGGATTAAAGGTATGTGCCACCACACATAGCTTTAAATCTACTTACAGGTAAATCTATTGTTATGTATAGCCAGGATGCATAGAAGTTGTAGTATTTAGCCCTAGAGACATGAGATTACAATTTTATTAATATGCTGAAAAGTTATAAATGAATATTGAAAACTGTTTATGAATATAAAAGTACATTAATAATGTAAAGAATTGTTGTAGGTCAGTGTTGAATTCTAAAAAAGTAAGTATAATAAAATTTGTTAGGCAAAGGATACAGATTGCATGTAATGTGTTGTGAAAGCACATCATCAAAATGGTGATATATCACCATAAAATATGATCTAATTACTGTGAAACATATGACACATGGTTTAATTTTAAATACACTGAAATGTGAAATTCAGTTCTGTAACTAATCTGGTAGTTTTACTTCTAAAATTTACTGGTAGGTGGATTCACATTTCTCCAACTGCTCTCAAAGTACTATAGGATCAATAAATAACAAAAAATTACTTTTTGCTGATAATACACTTAGATCAAGGTTTGAATTTCTATACATTGGGATATCCTCCTTGACTTACGGGTGGTTATTTTTCTATGTCTTCATAATGTCATTCCGTTGTGTGTCAGTGTCCTGATATCCTGGATCCTCATCTGATTCTACAGATCTTGGTGAACAGTCATATTCTAGTGAGAGTGGTACTGACAATGATAGGAGGTCATGAGCAGTGTGCTCTAATGAAAGGCCTCCTAGTGTAAGGAAGGGTGCAGCTCATAAGGACCACTGTGATGTGGAAACATTCATTGCTCACTCCTTTATTGTTACTATTTAAAAAATATTTGAAACAGTATGTTTTGGTCATATTCTTTTTTCTCCCCAATGCTCTTTCATATTCTCCCCACTTCCCTACTCACCCAGTTCCTTGTTCTTTCTCTCTCACTGTTGGTTCTTAAAGTCTTTCTTCTTCTTCTTTCACATAAACCCTGAACCTTGAGTGTAAGGAATTAATGACAATGTTGTAGTTCACTATTAAAATAAAAGCACTAATGGTAGATATAGGAAGTATTATTTTGATAGAATCATATTATATAAAGTTGCATTTTCACTGATAATTATACTTTAACAGAAACAGTCCATTTATGTCCTCCTATACTCCACCCTAAACATTAAAAAATTAAAACACAACAGCATGAATATGTTTTATAGCATTTACTTACGACTTTAATGAATCATTTCTTATCACTAATAGCAAACATTCAGATTATGCATTTTATTTTTCTTCCTTTCATTTGTTTTCAAATCTAATAAAAACAAATTGAAAGTATTTCACACAGCACAAATAGAATATCTTTACATTTATAACAGTATGTTGTTTAGCAATATATTTTATCTGGCTATTAAATTTAGATTTTGAGTACTTCATGTTCATTTTTTTAGAATATATCATTTGTGGGGTGTGTATGTGTGTGTGTGTGTGTGTGTGTGTGTGTGTGTGTGTGTGTGTATGTATGTACTAATGACTTTTTAATTGGGGTTACTAGCAGAATTGTGGATGAGGGGTCATTTACAAGGAGCAGAGAGAGTTCGAAAGCAGCTCCATAAAATATTTTATCTTCTATATTATAGATTTATAAATGTATACACTTTTACTAAATGATTTAAATAGATTTTTTTTTACACCAAAATGTAAAAAATTCAGGAATTTGAAAGTTTCATTGCATTGGCTTTTTCATAAAATTATAGGAGTCAATCTTTGACTATCTTAAATATTTTCAGAGGTTTCATAAAAATGTTGATACAATTTTAATAATATAAGGAATCCACAAACAGTTCTTTACATAGTAGATATGCAACATTTCTTGTATCCTTAGAAACACACTTAAAAATTTCAAGATATAGAATATAGTGAATGTAGGCTATGTCACAAAATGGGTAGAAAAGCGATTATTTGATAGTTTAACTGATCCTCACACTCTCAAATTTCTTCACGATTCATAAACAATCTTTAAATTCCTCGGGAAAGGCTTTGGTACAATTTTGAGTTAATAATTTTCTCTCATGATATAAGAATTTTGCTCTAGTTCCATTTTTTTCTGCAATGTGCTGAGAGGATTAATCCTAACCAATGATTTCTTTGTTGAAAGCTCCAATCTTACAAACCGACATTAAAGTGAACCGTCTACTTTTAGGGTTGTTGCTATAAAACCATCCAGGACTATTGCCATTCAGTATTTTTTCTTCTCTTCAATTGTAGGTTAATCTATTCCATGTCTATATAATATGCATATTTCTCACCCAATATTGGGTCAGCTGTAACAGGTAAGATAATATTGCTTTCTCAACAGATTGTCTTACAATTTTAAGAAACCATGTTTCTTACCTACAGGGATACAATACAACAATCACTTTAGTTTCTGTTTGCTCTTGTTTGAATCTTCTTCTCTGAAGTAACATGAATTCCCAACAGTAGGCAAGTGGTAATCCCCATGCAGCACTGAGTCCTCAGTCATTCTAGGCCAAAACCGTCTTGCATCTTGATTCTAAACAAAATACAGGTATTCCAATTTTGCTTCACTTATAATGAGATTGTTGTAGTAACTTTTAAATAGGGTCATATATATCTTTAATTTTTCATGTAAGTGTTCATAAATTAAATTTTGTAAAAAATATTTCTTCACATAAACATTTTCTTTTCATTTTCTCTTCTATCTTTAAAGAACCTTGGTGTTTTCAAGTATGTTAGTTAAAATGCATTTTTTATTGATCTATTTGTTTTGCATCCAGGTTGCAGCTTCCCTTCCCATCCCCCAATCCAAGTCTGCCTCCAGCCATCTGCCCTCCCCTGCTCCATCTCTGCAATCCCTTCCTCTTCTGTCTCCATCCAGGAAAGGGCAGGTCTTTCACGAGTGTCAACCAAACATGGCATATCAGTTGCAATAAGACTAAGCACCTCCTCTTGTACTGAGGCTGGGAAAGTAACCCAGTATGAGGATCACAGTCCTAAAATACCGTAAAAGAGTTGGAGACAGTTCCTGCTTCCACTGTTAGGATTCCCACAAGAGAACCAAGCTACACAACTGTGACATATATGCAGAGTGCCTAGGTTAGTCCCATGCAGGCTCCTTGGTTGTAGGTTCAGTCTCTGCTAGATCCAACAAACCCTGGTTAGTTGACTGTGTCTTTTTGTGGTGTCCTCCACCCCTCTGGCTCTTACACTCCTTTCTCCTTCTCTACAGGATTCCTAATCTCTGCCTAATGCTTGGCTGTGGGTCTCTGTATCTGCCTCCCTCAGTTGCTGAATGATGCCTCTCTGATGACATTTGGACCAAGCACCAATCCGGTCAGAGAAGATGGCCAGTTCAGACTATGTATCTGCTGTGGCTAGGAGTCTAATCTTGCGTCCTCCCGGTAGACTCCTGGCAGATTCCCCTGTGCCACACTTCTACCTGAACCCTAAATCCGCCGCCACCCCAGCAGTTCCCCTCAGCATACTCCCCCTCCCCACTCCCAACCTGATCACTCATGTTCCCATCCCCACCTAACCTCTGTGCACTCACAGGGGACACCCATTTCTCCCTGGGAAGGGGAAATGAAGATGCATTCTTGGAAGCATAGACATAGGTTAGTTGGTCAAGTACTTGTCCACTATGCAGAAAAGCCCTACATTCAGTCAACATTGCCTATAATAACTAGGACTTGTGGCCCATGCCTGTAATTTTATCTATCAGAAGATAGACTCAGCAGAAGTACAGGGTCAACCTTCTCTGTCCTGTGTTTGAGACCAACTTGGGGTATATGAGTCTCTGTCTCCAAAAAACAATTTACTAGTTGTTACAATAAAAATTTAAAGTTATAGTGATATCAATAAACCGATATATGGAAAAGTTATTCAATGTGCTTTCCTCCTAGTTACCGCATATGTTAATAAAATATAAAAATAATGTAGGCCTGATTCAACTAAGTATGATTAAAATTTTGACACAGCTACCAAACTGCTTTAGGCAATGGCCAATAAATAATATATATTTGAAAATTATTAAGCAATACCTATGTTTATATTTTGATTACTCAACTTTGCTGTGGATATCGCTGTATATAAACAAAACACTGATGGCCAGTGACCTGACAGGAAGTATAGGCGGGACAAGGAGAGAGGAGAATTGGGGAAACAGGAAGAAGGAGGAGAGACACTGCAGCCACCGCCAGGACAAGCAGCATGTAAAGACGCCGGTAAGCCACCAGCCACGTGGCAAGGTATAGATTTATAAAAATGGGTTAATTTAAGATAAAAGAACAGTTAGCAAGAAGCCTGCCACGGCCATACAGTTTATAAGTATTATAAGCGTCTGAGTGATTATTTTATACGTGGATTGTGGGACTGCGGGGGCTTGGGGCTTGGTGGAAGCTGGAAAGAAGCCCTCTAGCAACACAACTTAGATATGCTTTATTGACAATTGTGCTCTCAACTCCATAATAACAGTCACAATCATCTTTAATATTCTTGTGCTTCTGAAAACTCAAGAAATTCTGAAATACTTTTCAAAAAACTAAAGTTAAGTTAAATCAAAACAATGGAGTTTGAGTTTCCATTGCCAAGAGAATAATGGAATGTGAACAACTTATGAAAATATTGCTAAGCAATTTGAAGGAAAGACAAAAGTGGACTATCATAATTTGACAGCCCATGCTGCTTCATTTCAAATGATTTATTAGCATTTTTCTTATCTGGGGAAAGTCTTGTTTGGCACGTGACTGCTTTTATTTAGGGATATTTCTTTTAAAACTGTTTCACGGACTGTAGAGTAAAAGATCAGAAAAGCAAAGCAACAAATAACTTGGTAAAGCATATTTTACATAGAAGCCAAGGTAGAATGCTTCCTCCATTTTTATATGAAGATTTTTCTATAATAAAATGGAATCTGAAATCATAAGAATTTATCTTAACTCTTTCTGTGTACCTTCTATTTCCATTTGCTTCTCAGTTTCTATCATTTCTTTCTTACTATATCCAGATGGATATTTAAGTTATTGCAAGAATATAGGCAACTTGTAGATAATCACAATTAACTTATCACATTTAGGGATTTGAGACACAATCTGAGGAACTGCTGTTACACTGCAGCTTTCTATTATACATTTTCTTTATTGAGACATAACTTCTTCATATTAGCTAAAATTTCTTTTATGTCTACAGAAAAATAAGTACCTTTTTTAATACTCTTATTTATTATTTGAGCTAAGTACCTATAAATATCTACAATATAAAGAAGAAATACTGTTTTAATGTATGTTTATGAACAAATGTGATTTAAATTTATTTTTTTATTTTATATTTATTATAATGTAATTCCCTGTCATATAAGGAAGATACTATCTTGTAGCATACATACTGGTCTATTACACTCATTCTACCCTGCATTCTAGAATAACTGCTAACCCTGGGGCGTAAGGATTGGGTTGAGCAACATATGATCAGTTGTCTTTAATTTGACCAGATGTGGATTCTGTAATCATCTATGTGTGCTGCAAAAAGGAACTTCTCTGATGATGAGTTAGAACACCATTTATCTGTACAAATAAGGGCATACCTTTAGAATGTATTTTAGAATTATTCTAGTCTAGGAAAATGTCAGCAATTTGCGATCCTTTTTATGTTTATGAGCTCAACAACCAAAGGTAGGTGACTAGGGACTGGGCATGGATTCCCTCTATTGAGCAGGTGTTAAGTCCAACTTGGCATCACTTGCTATATTCACAAAATCTCAACATTATGGACCCACTAAATAAGACCTAGAACAATGGCAATACCAGTTGAAAGGCTATAAGGGTTGGTGAAATCTGACAAGGGCCCATACCTAGATGAAAATCTACATGCAATAATTTCCTGCTTAGAGAGAGAGGAAAGACAGACAGACAGACATACACACACAGAGAAAGAGATAGCTATATAGTTAGAAAGCTAGATAGACAGACAGAGAAAGGGGGAGGATAGAGAGATAGATAATGAGATAGATAGAGCAAGCATCTGTCCCATTCAGGACTGAGGTTACAGATAGGTTATCCAATCCCAAGTGATCATTCTTACACACACACATATATGTATATATACATACACATATATATATATGGATGTATAGAAATATATATACATATGAGTGTATTCAGAGGCCATTTATATTTATATATGCAATAATAATAATAATAATAATAATAACAACAACAATAATAATAAGTCATGTATTTGATCAGGAGTTACGGAAGTGGAAATAGGAGGAGTTTCATAGGGGAAAGAAAGAGATGGAAATGATATAAATGCACAACATACATCTGATATTCTCAAAATTATTTTAAAGTTAATTCTCTGATTTTCTTGAAAAAATGGGCAATTTACTATTGGCAAATTTGTGAGTGATAGAGAAGTTAAAAATGTCACAGAGATTTTCAGCAATCTAATTTCATTTTCCTTTATTATCTCTTGCATTATCATGGTACATTTAAAATATTAAAACAGGTAACAAAGTAGATTAATATTAATTAAAGCACAAACTGAATATACATTTGACCAGCTTTGTTGCTAAAGTTCTCTGTATTATTTTATTCCCTTTTTTGTGAATTAATATAAGGTCAAATAATATATTTCTCTAATTTTGTAATTTGTTTTGATTTTTAATTGTAACATAAAGTGTTGCTATGTAACACAGGTTGGCCATTGACACCCTGTGTGGAGCTGGCAGAACTCAAGGCCATTATTTTGCTCCTTCCACATCCAAAATTATGACAGGTGATCATCATTTTCTGCCTGTTAAAATTTCCAAGGAATGTATTTTTCTTCATTTACCATATTTAGTGTATTATAGAGAAAACCGTTAAAAGCTAAAACATAATCTGATAATAGTAATTAACTTTATGACAAATATAAAGTAAGTGTCAAGGACATTCTAATCCATGAAAATGCATCACTGTCAGTAAGATAAATGACAACAAGACCAGGGAAGTCCTGATAAAGCAAATACGATACTGCTTAAAGAGCCCTTTATATCACTTAATCATAATTACATAAGGTCCACATAAACTTCACTAAAACATATCAAAATAATATCTCTTGGTGGATATAAAATGACCATAGTAATTTTGCTCAGTTAATAATGAATGCCAGGAGACATATTATTACCAAACTGATAGAAGCCTGCTCTCAAATTATATAAGGTGAAAATGACCGGGTAATTTTGAACAAGTACAGAAATTGTAGATGATTTTAAGAACAGTACATTTTAATTTTTGTACATATTTCAAAATTTATGTCTATAGATCTCATGAGAAGGATGTGCATTCCAGCTCACACACTTACCATCTCTTCTCAATACTGTTTATCTTAATTTACCATTGCTGCTTACTGATATGCTTCAGTTATCTGGGAAGGTCAAAGCATCCTCCTTGGGGCATTTCAATCTCTGCCAACAATTTTTATTTACTGACCATAAATGTACCTTAGATTTCTGCATTGTTATTTTATGTAATAATGTCAAGGACAAGCATTCTGAAGCATGTCTAATAATATCAAGCTCCACTTTCTTCACTCTGCATTTCAGCACCCCATTAAGTTTAAAGATACCTGAATATATCTACTTCGGTTGCTGTTGTGATATTTGACTTTATCCAAATGATCTGGGTTTTGTATTCCATTTTTTTTCATTCTTCATAGTTCGAAGAATAGGTAAACTAAATAACATGTTATGGCAGATAATTCTATGGTAGAAAAAAATTTACTACAGTCTCCATATGACATTCAGTCTTGATTGTAATCTCTTAAAAGTCCAGTGCTGTGATGCTGGGCATTATAAATTACAAATGCATTAAATGAGAAAAGTTTTACTGGATTAGGGTGAGTAACCCACACACTAAATTCTTGTTAAAAAATTTTCCTAATTGCAGAAAGTGCATTTGAAAATTCACAGCCCACCCACAACCCATCAAAGATATATCTCGAATGAACAAGCAAAGGAACAGCAAGTATTCTTTGCATTAATTTTATCTTAAGATGCTTCCCTCTTATATCATTTTAATTATGTTTGTACTTTTTATTTTCCCATACAGAACAGATTTGTTTTATCTTAAAACAACCCAAATTCACAATTTTACCTCTTAGATTCACAATGTCATACAAACTGTTTCTCCACATTTCATTTGAGAAGAACAAAGCTTTGAAATATTTATTTTTATAGAGACTCAAGATCAGACTTGATTGCATAATCTCCTGACTATGCAACTTTGCTCATTAAACTTACTTGCTATGTGGGCCGATATTTTGTGACTCAAGTATGCTCAGTTATTCAGAACAAGACTTTAAAAACAATTCATGAATTATGATGAAAAGTAACTGGATAACATACAAAAAGGAATCTGTGGAATATTTTAGCATTATTCTTACACAAGGAATAATAGATCTATACAGAATTTTAACCTTCATACAATTTAAATTTATTTTTGTGTTTCATGAAGACTTTATAATATACTTATCTTAATAGAGAGTTCTATTAAAACGTGTTATTATTTTTCCATATACAAAAGAGCTCTTATCCTTTTAAACTTCCAAAATTTAAAATTTTACGTCCTGGATTATTAAAATATTATTGCCAATATTTTAAATCTCAACATAGTCTCATATATTGGTGGGTCTATTTCTGTATTCTTTATTTTTTTTACTGTTTTCTGTTTTTATTTTACTGTTTTTTCATACAATACATTTTTCCAGGCATTATATTCTGATTATGGTTTTCCTTCCCCAGACTCCTCTGAAATAGGCTCTACCTCCCATTCTACCTGATCTACCTCCTATCTATCTCTCCTTAGAAAACAAACAGGTATTCAAGGAATAATAAAATAAAACCAGAAAGAGCAGAGCAAACAATAAACAGAACAAAAACAGCCAAAGGAAAAGCATGAGAAACACACATACATGATGCAGAGAAGCATAGTTTCATACGCATAGGAATCCCACAATTACACAAAACCAGAAGCCATAATATATAGGCAAAGCAGTTGTAAGGTTTAGAAGAAATGATCTGACAAAATATTATGTGACAAAGAACCTCCCAAGAGCCCATGAATTCATTTAGAGTTTGCTATCTACTGCTGGACATGGGACCTGCCCTTAAGAGTGATTAGTGAGATTCCATTGAAAAGAAGTAATTTTTCATTTGCAACTGGTTGTCAATTGGACATAGCATCTGAGCTAGGGATCCAGACATGTGTCCACATCTCTCAGTGCTAGGATCCTATTTGCTGTAGATGCATGTGGACCCTGTGTGTACTACGACAGTTCCTTTGAGTTCATAAGTCTGTATGTTTTAACTGTTTGGAAGGTCTTGTTCCTTGGTGTCCTTCACCCCCTCTGGCACATGCAATTTTTCTGTGTCTTTTTTTCACAGAACTATCAGCCTCCCTGAGCACTGAGAGAAGGGATTTCATGAAGATGTTTCTTTTAAAATTGAATGTTTCAAGGCCACTCACTGTCCGTACATTGTCTAGCTGTGGATCTCTATATTTGATTCCACTGACTAGAGAAGCGAGCTTTCATCATTTTTCATGACATCAGAGCAAGCACTGATCTATAAATATTGCAGAATGTTGTTAGGAGTCCTTTATGACTATGTTCTTTCACCAGAACAATAGGGCTTGGGTTCCTTTAGATCAGTGGCCTATCTATTCTTAGTCTTTTGGCCCTCTGTGCAGTGCTGGGAATGTGTTCTATTACATGGACCGGGCCTTAAATCTAAAGCGATGGTGTTTTGTTACTTCCACAAGTTTTGTGCCACTATTACACTAGCACATCTTATAGTCAGTATACCATTGTAGAGCCAAGAGTTTTAAGATGGTTTGGTGTTTTTCGTTCTCCTTTGGTAATATACCAAGTACTTCCCAGTCCCGTGAACAGGTGAAGACACTAGATAGGCACCAGCTCAACTTTTACCTGTTCAATGATTTGTGATATGTGTTGTTCTCAGCAACAGGGTTTATCGTCAGTTTGTGGAGAGCAACCAGTAAGATTAGAAATATCCTGGGTTCTTTTTGTTTCCCATGGGGCCCCTTTGGCCATCAGCTCTTTTAGGTGTAATGTATTCTCAGCACTGGAAGTTGCGGTTGGTGATGAGATGTCCAAATGGGACTCTGTCTCCTCCATTATTTGATGATTTTATTTATGTATAAATTTTAGGAAGCTTTCATTGTATAAGGTTTCCACGTGACCCTCCAAATGGTCTTTAGTTTTAGCTGTCTCACTCTCTTTCCCCTATTGTCCCCCTTTTCCCTCTTCTCTTTCTGTTTGATGTTCCAATAACTGTTCCCACTCCCATTCATCCACAACTATCTAGCCTATTTACCCTCCCTAGGAAAATCTGCCACTCCCTGCCAGTCCCTTAAACTTACCTAACCTCTGTAGTTATATAGGTTTCAGCTTGTTTATCAAAGATTTAACAGCTATTATCTACCTAACTGTGAATATATATAATATTTGTCTTTCTGAGTCTGGGTTGCCTCATTGATTTTTTTTCCTAGCTCCAATCACTTACCTGCAAATTTCAAAATTTCATGTTTTAAGAGGTAGGAAATATTCCCTTGTGTAAATGCATACATCTTATTTATCCATTTAGTTGTTGATGAACATCTAGTCCTTTTCCTGTTTCTGGCTATTATGAATAGAGAAGCAATCAACATGGGTAAGCAAGTGTCTCTGTAGTAGGATGAAGGGTCCTTTGAGTAAAAATCAAAGAGTAGTATAGGTCTTGAGATAGACATATTCTATGGATCACAAGGAGCTGCCACTACTGCTTTAATATGCTCTCTTTGCCATACAGAACCTTTTCAGTTCCATGAGATCCCATTTGTTGTTTTTTGGTGCTTTTGAAAATAGTGCCCTGTTCAGAAAGTTTTCTCCCATGCCAGTGGGTTCAAAACTATTCCCCACTTTCTCTTCTATCAGGTTCTCTTCTATCAATGTATCTGGTTTTATGTTGATGCCTGATTTATTTGAATTTGAGTTTTGTGCAGGGTGATACCCACAGATCTATTGGATTCTTCTCCACACAGCCATCCAGTTTGACTAGCACCATTTGTTAAAGATGCTGGTTTTTCTGTGTATATTTCAGGCCTCCTTATAAAAAGGCAGGTATCCATATATATGTATACTTATGTCTAGGGCTTTAATTCAATTCCTTTGATGATATATCTGTTTTTGTGTCAACACTATGCTGTTTTTGTTACGATAGTTCTGTAGAACAATTTGAGACCTGGGATGATGTTATACCCAGCAGTTCTTTTGTTATTCATTTTCTTGTTATTGTTGCTTTTTTGTTTGCTTTTAACTATCCTACATTTCTGTGCTTCCATATAAAGTTGAAAAAATGTCCTTTTTCCTTCTGCAAAGTATTGTGTTGGAACTTTGATGGGGATTGTATTGAATCTGCAGATTGCCTTTAGTGGGATATCCATTTTCACTGATAATCTTACTAACACGTGAGCATGGGAGATCTTTTCACCTTCTGATAGTTTCTTCAATTCCTTTCTAAGATGTTTTGAAGATCTTTTCATATGAATTTTCACTTGCTTGCTTAGAGTTATTCCAGAATATTTTGAGGCTATTGTGAAAGGTATAGTTACCCTGATTTGTTTCTTAGTCCATAAGTCATTTGCTTATATGAACACCACTGATTTTTGTATAATAATTTTGAATCTTCCTAATTTGCTGAAAAATTTTATCATTTATAGAAGTTTCCTGGTGGAATTTTTAGGGTTACTTATTTATAAAAATATCATATCATCAGCAAATAAAGATATCTTGATTTCTTTATTACCTAATTATGCATCCCCTTAATCTTCTTTAGTTTTCTCATTGTTCTAGAGAACATTTCTAGTATTGTATTGAATAGGTATATAGATAGTGGAAGCCTTGTCTTGTCCATGATTTTAGTGAATTTTTTTTGTGTTTCTTGCCATTTAATTGAAATATGCTGTGGGCTTGCTGTAAATCTTCCTTATAATTTTGAAGTACATCCCTTGTATGCCTATTCTCTAGAATTTTTTTTATCATGATGAGGTGTTGGATTTTGTAAAAGTTATTTTCTGCATCTAATAAGATGATATATGTTTTTTGTCCTTCAGTCTCTTTTCATGTTAGATTACATTTATCAGTTTAAGTATATTTAGGCATCCTTGTATGTTGGGAATGAAGTCTACTTAATCATGGTAGATGATATTTTTGATATGTTCTCACATTTGATTTGAGAGTATTTATTGAGAATTTTTGCATCTATGCTCATGAGGAAAATTAGTCTGTAATTTTGTCTTTTGGGTCTTTATATGATTTAGGCATTAGGGCAACTGTGGTCCCCTAAAATAAATTAGACATTGTTCATTCTGTTTCTATTTTGTGAAACAATTTAAAGAGTATTTGTAATAATTCTTAGTAATTCTGGTAGATTTTAGAACTAAATCAATATGGCCTTTGCCTTTTCCCCCTTTGGTTGGAAGACTTTAATTACAGTTTCTCTTTCACTAAGGCTTATAGGTCTGCTTAAATTATGTATCTATTGAGAAAAAATGATCCATTTCTTTTATATTTTTCCTATTTAGTGGAGTACAGGTTTTCAAAGTATGTCTTTATAATGCACTGGAATTCCTTGGTGTCTGTTGTTGTATCTCTCTTTTAGTCTCTATGTACGTGGCCAATTTTATAGAGAGCTTCAGGAGGTGTAGAGAAGAAAGCATAGATTTTTTTTGTCTTTTATGAAATGTTCTGCTAATATTTATGTGTGATTTATAACATCAATTACCTGTGCCATTTTTCTATTTAATTTTTGTTTAGATGACCTGCCTGTTGGGGAGTGTTGAGAACTGAAGTCACTCACTATCCCTGTGGGAGGGTCCATATGTACTTTTAGTTGCAGTGCTTTTTCTTTTATAAACTTGAGTATCCTTGTGTTTTGTGCATAGATGTTAAGAATTGCAATATTCTCTTGGTGGATATTTCTTCTGGTGAGTATGTAATGTACTTCCCTACCTCTTTGGATAAGTTTTGGTTTGATGCCTATCTAATTAGATATCAAAATGGCTACACTGGTTTGTTTCTTCAGCCCATTTGCTTAGAATATCTTTTTCCATTCATTTACCTTGATATGATGTTTATTTTTTATTTTAACTTATTGGTATACTACTTGTGTGCTGAAGAAGGATGGTTTCTAAGCCAATCTGTTAGTTTGCATTTTTCTTGGGAAATTGAGACTGTTGACACTGAGAGTTACCTATGAAGAAGAAGTTTTAGTTGATTCCTGTTATGTTGCTCTTGTGAAGTGGGCTTCTTTTTTTCTCCCTTTTTGGCTTGATGGTATAAAATTGTTTACTCTTTGTGATTTCTTGGGTGTGATTATCTCTTCAGGTTTATATTTTTCCTTCTAGCATCTAACCTAGAGCTCTATTTTAGATGAATACTGCTTTTAAAAAAAATCATGTGATGTATTTTTCCCTCTATTAGTGAAAGTTTTGTTGGATATAGTAGTCTCGTTTGCATCTGTCATCTCTTATAGTTTGTAGAATATCTTTCCAGCCCCTTCTGTCTTTCAGGTTCTCCATTGGGAATGCAGTTGTTATTCTAATAAGTCTGCCTTTACTTGTTATTTGATGTTTCCCTTTTAGGTTTTGATATTCTTTCTTTGTTCTTTACATTTAGTTTTGTTATGACTATATGTCTGAGACAAGTTGAGGGAGGGACAAAACATGATCAAATATATAGTTTGAATTTTTTCCAATTAAAAGAACTACTTGTCATCAATAATTGAAAGTCTGTTGAGGTACATCACAAATACTGGCAGATTATAAAAGGGGCCTACAGTCTATCACATTATCAGAATGATAAATTCAGTCTTGAGGAAAAAAAAAACATATGGTTTCAGTATTATTTGGAAAGCTGTTAAGGCCAAGGCCAAGAAAAAACATACAGCAAATGAGTTCAGAATCTACAGAAAAAAAATTAATAGCTAAATGTGGCTTACTTTAACTAGTCCAACATGAAGAATTGGGAAATTTTATATTTGCAAACTAGAAATTTTTTTATTAGATTTCACTTAGCAAAGAAAAATATCACCCTATATTTCCTATTTAATAATTCCTTAAACAATTCACCATTATGAGGAATAATACTCCAGAATATTCCTCTGATCTTGTCATGCCTTTTGTTTTGAAAATTGAGAAGGAATGTAATAGTAATTATGCTTTTGCTGTCCCATGGTCTTTACCCTAGTATTGTTTGTTTTTGCTCTTTTTTTTTGGGGGGGGGGGAAGGCTGCTGTCCAGCTCCCAAATAAATCATACACAAATGATTATTTTTAATTATGATTATCCAGCCTTAGCTTGGCTTAATTTCTAGCCAGATTTTCTTAACCTAACTTATGCCGTCTACCTTTTGTCTCTGGGCTGTTCCTGTTCTCTCACATCTGTAAATCTTACTCTTACTCTGTAGCTTGCTGTGTAGCTGGGTGGCTGGCCACTGGAGTCCTCCTCCTTCTCTGGCTACTAGCTAACTTTCTTCTATAGATTTCTCCCTCTATATAGTCTCTCTGTCTGTCAGCCCTGCCTATCCTTTCTCCTGCCTCGATATTGGCCGTTCAGTTCTTTATTAGTCCATCAGGTGTTTTAGACAGGCATAGTAACACAGCTTCACAGAGGTGAACAAATGCAGCATAAACAAAAGTAACACACTTTAAAATAATATTCCAACACCCTAGGCAGAAAATAAAATGGCATGCAATAATTTATTTGAATATCTGAGATTTTTATTAATTTTCTCCATGGATTATTAGTAGACCTAACTTTTTATTCTTTCCTAAAGTTTACACTCAGTACAAAATAATCCTAGGGGATTTAGTCATCAAAAATATAAAATAAATTTTCCAGAAAAAATACACACCCATTTAAAAAAAATACTTACTGATTGATTGGAATTCATGATTGTGGTGTGTTTGAATGTTGTAGGTCCATAGTCAAAGTTATCTTTAGTGGCTTAGTAAGCATTCTCTGCTCGTCCTTTGTTTTATAATTAAAATTTTTCGTGAAATTACTTGGCATTTTGGCTTTTGTTCTGAGATGATCTGATCCATACTCCTGGGCCATGGTTACTCTATTTTCTCAAGAATAAACATGTTTTATTCCATTTGAAGTAAGAACTGCATTGTACATCAATTGTAGTTGTTAATAACAAGATCTGAAGTCATGACTAAAATAACACCTGATCTGGCATGGACTGGGGGAAGTTTTTCCTCACATTTTGATCACTATACTTAGTCACACCAACTACCATACATTCCTGTCATCAGGAAGTTGCAACATTTCTGAAATCATCTTTTCCCTGGGCAAGTGTTTTATATATAGGGAATGAAGTAAAAATATACAAAGGATTGTATTTGACCTAAGAAACACATGATTCATTATTGCTTAATTCCTTCTGCCTGGAACGCCTGCCTTCCAGACATTTTAGAAACAAGAATTAGAAAAACAGGCAATACATTTTATATGGTGTTAATTTAATTTAACTACAATTTTATGAATACAGTTCAAAAGGATTTTTTGAAATTCTACCTTTGATTTTATTGAAGTTGCTTAGCAAAGTCAGAGGCCATTGAACTGTAAGTTCTCAGTGTCCTGCTTTGAATAATAATACACATAATCAAATAAAGTCAGTGAAGTGTGTACAATCATATTATCTAACACTGTTTGTGATGCTTTGTGCTGGCACTCTGAAAGCTAAAGAAATATGTGTCCTCATTGTAGGAGTAATAAACATGGGCAATTATGCATGATTATGGAGATTAAATTCTAATTAAGGCTCAATTTAAATAATATACTCATCCACAAATCTTTTTAAGTTTCCAGTGACATGAGAAAGATCAAGGTAAGTCAAAATTGTGAGTACTGATAAATAATTTGACCAGTAGTCTACAATATGTCAATAGTCTGCCATGTAGCATATCAAGAGCTTATCTCCGTTTTAATTTGTATAAGCAGAATCATCTTTTTCTAGCATTTAAACATCAAGGTAGAGTTTTTACATCTAATAGCCAGTTCCCCCTTACAAATATGCCTTTTGTTTCATATTTTTAATCCATAAATGTATATTTTTAACATCAGTTGCACCATTTCCTGAAAAACACTTAGAATATTTCCTATTTAAACAGTATTCCTTATTGAAAAGACTAAATTAAATCCTTCACATTTTATAACATTGTTTTGTTAGAAAAGCACACAATGAAATAATAAAGTGTGATGAATATAATTGATTCAAAATAAAACTAAGTGAAGCTATTTTCTTATTTTTTAAAACTCAGAAATTTCAACAATAGTTAAATAATAATTTTTAGAAATATTTAAAAATGTAACAATTTATATAATCATTTTTATTTCTAATGTAAATAATTTAAAATCTTATTTCCATGTTATTGTACTTTACATAAAATTTTGTATTAATAATGCTTATTAGGGCCGGGCAGTGGTGGCACATGCCTTTAATCCCAGCACTCGGGAGGCAGAGCCAGGCGGATCTCTGTGAGTTCGAGGCCAGCCTGGGCTACCAAGTGAGCTCCAGGAAAGGCGCAAAGCTACGCAGAGAAACCCTGTTGTGGTGGTAATCTAATTGTACTGAAATGTGATTTTGATTGTATGTTAATAAATAAAGTTGCCCGGGGGTCAGAGCTATTAGAGCCATAGCAAGAGTATGGCGGTGGTGGTACACGCCTTTAATCCCATAGATATCTGTGTGTTCAGGGATATAGCCAGCATTGGAGACATATGCCTTTAAGACCTAGGGGGCTGTACATTCAGACAGTGACGAGGCAGTCACGTGTTTGGGTTTACAACCAATGAGAAGGCAGAACAAAATACTTTGAATAGACGAACCGACAGGAAATAGAGTCTCCTTTGGGAAGCTGGGACACCGCAGGCGGAAGGGTGAGATTTTAGCTCTGAGCTCTGACCTCTCGGCTTTCTCTTTTGCATTATTTCTGTGTTTTTTATTTAATAAGACGGTTGGTTACATCTATACCCTGTCTCGGAAAAAAAAATAAATAAATAAAATAAAAAAAAATAATGCTTATTAGGTTTTGTGAAATTATCACAGGTATATATAGTACAACTGAATCAATTCTGTTCCTCCATTCAACTCTTCCTGGTACACTCCCCAGCTTCATGGTCTCTGCTTTTTATATAACATACTAATTCCAGTAAGTGCAGCCTGTGTGGGTACAACTGTAGCATTATCCTCTGTGGCATGGGCAATTTGCCAAGGCCAGCCCTTCATTTGCCAGGTATAGTGTTACTTTCACCTAGGTAAACTGGATGGTTTTCTGTGTCAGCTTGACACAAGCTATAGTTATCAGAGGAAGGAAACTCAGCTGAGGAAATGCTTCCTTGAGATCCAGCTGTGAGGTATTTTCCCATTTAGTGATGAATGGGAGAGGGCCCAGGTTCCATCCCATCACTTCCTTTAGTGATGAACAGCAATGCTGAAATATAACCCTAGTAAACTCTTTTCTCACCAACTTGTTTTTTGGCCATGATGATTCATCAAAGCAATAGAAACCCTAACTAAGACAGATGAAGAAAGTAAGATTTGTGGTTTCAATTATTTGATCATCAAAACATCATAACTAACAAAGCTGGATTTTGAATCTACCCAGGTTTCTGACATGGTTAATGTTTCTTACTCATTATAAACAGTCATATTAATATAGAGGCAATATTCAAGTAGATCTCATCTATTTCTCCTTCATGGACTATCTAAGATTCCATCTTAGAGTCTTCCTTGTTAGCTAGCTTCTCTGGAGCTGTGGGTTGCAGCCTGGTTATCCTTTGCTTTACATCTACTACCCCCTTATGAGTGAGTACATACCATGTTTGTCCTTCTGAGTTTGGGTTACCTCATTCAGGATGATATTTTCTAGTTCCATCCATTTGCCTGAAAATTTCATGATATTGTTTTTTACTGCTGAGTAGTCCTCCATTGTGTATATGTACATGAGAAAACTGGGGGTGAGGTAATGAAGGGCAAGGGATGGTGAATAAGAAAATAAGGAAATGGGAGGTTCAAGCTGGAACAGGGACAGAGTGGAAGAGCAAGGGAAGAGATACTGTGATAAATGAAGACATCATGGGAATAGGGAGAAACAAGGTACTAGGGAAGTTCCCAGGAATCTAGAAGGATAATGCCACCTTAGACTACTAGCAATAGTCGAGAGGGTGCCTGAACTGGTCTACTTCAGTAACCAGATTAGTGAATACCCTATCATCATAGAGCCTTCATCGAGTTACTGATGGAAGCAGATGCAGAAATACAGGGCTGGACACCAGGCTGAGCTGCAGGAGTCCAGGCAATGAGAGAGAGGAGGGATTCTATAAGCAAGGGACATTGAGATCGTGATGGGAAAACATACAGCGATGGCCAACCTAACCAGTGGAAACCCATGAACTGTAGACCAATAGCTGTGGAGTCCCCATGGGACTGAACTAGGCCCTCTGGATACTCGAGATAGATGTTTAGCTTGAATTGTTTGGGGGGGGAGGCAGGGGGATTGGGGTCCATTCCTAGTGCATGAGTGAGCTTTTTAGAGTCTAGTGCCTAAGGTGTGATACCTTGAACAGCCTTGGTGCAGGGGATAATGGCTTGGACCTGCCTCAACTGCATGTACCAAGCTCTGCTGAAGCCTCATGTGAGACCTTGGCTTGGAGGAGGTGGGAATGGAGGAAAGGTTGCAGGGAAAGGCTGCGGGGTGATGGGCAAGAGGGAGGAGGGGGGGGTCTGTGGTTGGCATGTAAAATGAACAGACAATTTCTTTTTTTGTTTTTTAATTTTTATTTTTTTAATTTATTTTTTAAATTACACTCATGATATTCATTGCTTACACTCATGATATTAATCACATTTGTGGTATTCACAGATTACATTCACAGTATTCATTCAATTATACATATATGTATATATATATACATATATACATATATATATATATATATATATATATATATATTTTGAATGTCGAATGTCATTTCTTGAAGGGGGTAGAAGGTCTTAAATACAGGCTTACAGCACAATGGGAGGACCCCGGAGGGCAGAAGTTCGCTACTGATGTTTTACAATCTTGCATCTAAACTGTTAATGCCCATTATTCAGGATACACAGATAAGGAACTTCCCTTAAGCATTCAGGAGGGTGGAACCTGGCAGGGAATTAGCATAGGGAGGATATCAAGGTCAAGGTCGGCAAGCAAGGCAACAGTTACCCAAAATGGGGGCCAGGGCCCTGCAGGTCCCCCTTTTATTAAAAAATGATCTTCTGACTTGGGTTGCATGGGATGTCAGCAGATCACCTTACCTGTCATGGAGACACCTGCCCAGGCTACACAGGTGCTCTGTCTTAGTTTGGTGAGTGCCCCCAGGCATTACCCGTCTCTGAATACTCATTATCATACCGGCTCAATCGTGTGTGAGCTGCATGGTTAATTGCTGCCAACCATCTCAAAGTGGCACTGGGCTTGCAATCTGTATGTTCAATACAAAAAAGACCAAGTCCTATCTCACCCATAGCCAGTAGGCTAAAGGCAACTGAGCCATTCCCTTCCTTAACAAGCCATACTGTACATTGGAGTCCTTGTAAGATAGTATCCCAAAAGCAACTGGAACTTGAGTTTATAAATTTATAATTTTCAAAGCCAATTGAGATGTATATAACTACTGAATTAAATTTATCATGCCCAATAGAATAAAAGATTAACTAACTGTGGTAGCTACTTTTCTTGCCAGGATCCTCACTGTGCTAGCTGTACTAAGCAATTATGAAATGGTAATCCCAGAAACAGTAGCAGCAGTGTGCGCCATTGTTATAACAGCAACAGCGGCAGCAGCAATGTCAAATTCTCTTCTGGATTGTGTGGACGTCCACTGGCATGGATACAACTCCAGTAACACGAACCACCAAGGCCCATTTTTCTTGATCCCAGCATGACTTTAGCTGGCAGCTCTTCTGGAGAATCCAATCTCATGGCTACAGTTCCTAGGCTTACACTAATGCTTGCCAAAGCTGGTCATATTGGGCTTTCAATCTCCATTGGCATCAGAAGGGTAGATTTTTTTTTCATTAAGACCCATTAGGTCTCTGTCATGTTGGGCTTCAGCAGCAGCCACAGGGTGCATTCAGTGCTCAGGAATCCAAAGAGGAACCTCATTGTCCTGAGGAAAGACATAAACCAAACACCGGGGCCACACCAACACTAGATCGGGTCTCTTCCATGTGCTAGTAAAAAGATCCTTCCATCACTCCAGAGGGTGATTTGCAACAGGAGCCCTCCAGTGCTTATCTGCATCGGATCCTCCAGCAGAATTCACTGATAAACTCCAGCAGAATCCATCGATAAAAAAATTTAAAATATATAAAACAAGGGAAAGAATAGAATGTGGAGAGGAATGATGAGTCCCTAGTTCTCCCTTTTTTAACTTTAGTAAAATGTTTGTTTGTTTGTTTAATATTTTAATTTTTCTTTTCTTTTTATTTTTTTATTGTTTAAAATTAATTAATTTATTTATTTTTCTATTATCAGCTTGATAGAGTATGTATTCTTATCTTTATAGTGAGATGTTTCATTGAGGCTTGCTCAGTAATTGAGTAAAACCGAAAATTATTATTTAAAATGAACAGACAATTTCTTAATAATAAAAAATACAGTACATGTAAAATATTAAAGTTATATTTCTGGAACTTCACACTGCCGTCTAAGTGGAGCTTAGTAGAGATAAAAGAATACCATATTACCATGTCTTCTGAAGACAGGGTCATGACATTGAAGATAAGCAGGACTCATCCAGAGTAAACTTGTAGAAACTTATCCCTTAGTTTAAGTGACAGAAACACTGTATTGATGTAGAAACATACTTTATTCATTCTTTTTGAATTATTTAAAATCCATCTAGAATAAACAAGATGTTACATTTTGTGTTCATTCTTTATTAATTACCTGCATATTTTTATGAGTCTGAATGAATTAGTTGTGGCAGACCAGCCCCCACATTTATTTACCCCAGGAACTCTTGAGAAATGAGGGATAAGAGACTTAATTAGAAATAGGGGAGAGAAAACACAGGATAAACTCAGGTGGGCCTTGATCCTTATCCAAACAGGCCAGAACTTTATTCCAAAGATCTATTTATAACAATGCCAAAGGGTGGAGCAAAAGACCTACCTCTTGCTAGTTACAGTGCCCTGGTACCCAGGCCCATGGTCCAATCAAGCTCTTATGTAATTCTGCTGGGTACAGCCACTAGGACACCTAGAGGGCTACAACAATTAGTAATATTGGGTATTAATGACTATTTGTGGGTTTTTTTGCATAAGTAATCAAGCTATATGCATCTTTGTGAGATGCTCTTTTATTTTACTATTGAGCACTGTAAATCAGTCAAATCCAAGTTAGTATATACTGTATTCATTAAAAAATATGCTGATATCTATGTATGCACTTTTTTATCAATGCTCATATAGCTAATTCATAGTTTTGTTCCAGAATAGCTCTTACTAAGACATTAAAAAATTATCTTGTGATTCTGGAGAGAGGGTACAGTGGTAAAGAACAATGGCTACAATTCCTGAAGACCAAGTAGGACATAATAGGTAACAACCCTCTGTGACTCCAGTTCTTGGTCACCTAGGACCTAGTCTGGCTTCTGAGGGCACTGCACATACCTGGTACACAGACACATATGAAATAAAAATACTTATAAAATTTAATGTGCATAAAGGAAAACCATGAGTCTTCAACACTACACAAACAACTGCAAGCAACCATGGGACTTTGAGAATGGGATATAAACGTATTTTTCACCAGGGAAAAGCATAGCAGCTGATTATTCAACATCAAATATTTGATGCAGAAGATATACAGACAAATAACATTATACACACCAAGCAGGTTATATTTAGGAGTATGTGTACGTGTGCTTGTGTAAATATTAATGAAAAATATGACATCAATTTGACCAAGGAAGTGTATACTGGAGGTTGGGGTGGGTTTGGAAGGATGAAAAGGAAGAAAGAAATAATGTAATTATATTATAATCTTAAAAATAATATAGATATTATTACAATATACATATATTACAATATAATATACATATATTACAGTTTTATGTGCATTGTGTAGTAATTCTGATATTGAGTTCTATAAAACATGCTGTACTTTTGTGTATATTGCAATAATTTAAGAGATTATGAAGATTCATAAATGAAGTAGGCATGGTGGTTGATTGGGAATTTGGGGCAGAATATTTTTGTTTTGTTTTCTCACTGTGTAAACTTGGCTGATTAGAACTTCATTCAAAGATCCACTTGCCTCTGCTTTCCAACTCCTGGAATGAGAAGTGTTTGCCAACATGCCTGGCAATCAGTGGTCAGGATGATTTTGAGGATTATAATATCTTAGTCTGCCCTGTAAGAATGTGCAAGCCTATTGATGCTGCGATAGTTCTGTAATTCCTAGTTCTCGCTGTATCCATTTCCATTGATCACATTTCACTTTTTGCTAAACTCTGGGTGTCTGATATCTTCTTATTACTGTTCTTTATGTTTCAGTTTTTATTACATATTTTACTATGCATAAATATGGTATTTGACAACTATGGGACCCACAGAGGCTCCCTCAAGGTCCAAAAGTCTGAGCTTGCTTTGCCCAGCAGGGCTGCATAATGGGATTATTTGTCCAGTGATGTGGTTATTGGGGTTTTGAAGAGTCTACACTTGTTGATACATTTTATTTTATACTTTAACCTTCAAAGGGGAGGGGTCTTTTGCCCCTCCACTTACTGATGTATAAAATGTCCATCATGATTAAAGTCGAGGCAGATGGGTATTGACCCAGGGCCCTTCCGAAGTTATCCTGTGTCTCTGCCTTTCTCGTTGTCTCCATCTCTATTTCTGCTTTACACTTCCTCATTCCTCACCCCTCCCCACAAGAGCCCTTCAACAGGTTGGAGCTGGACCCCAGCAGGTAACAATTTCATGTTTTCTGTTATTGATTGATTTTTATTTTAAATTTTAATATTCTTTTATACCTCGTGAATAGTGTATATTTCTGATGACATGTTTTGAAACACCTTCAAAACATAGTATTTGCTTAATTGTAGTTTTCTTATTTATGAATTGAATTGGTCTTAGAATTCAGTAAGAGTTTTTCTCTTTAGACTGAATAGCATGCCAAATGATTAAGAAATTATCTTCGCCAGATACTGGTAAAGATATTTTACATTATCACATAAATATTTAATAATATGTCTATAGCATTCAAATGACACCTTCTTGATATGGCGCTATTGTGTATGTTTGTGATTATTCCAGCCCTAGTCTCTACTTACATAAATGTTAGTGTAAATATGTCATTTCTTACAGATATCTGTAACTGCTCCTAACTCACACCAATATTCTGAAAACATTGGATGATTTTTGAGCCATGCATTTGGTTACCTAGTTTAAGAATCCAACAAACTCCACTTGCACATTTCATAAGTCATATTGTCATCATTTATCTTTTGCTTTGCTAATTTAATTCTTTTTATCATAATAGTACTGATAATATTGAAAATATTCGAGGTATGTATAATCTTCAATATAAAATATATGAAATTTCATTGGGACTGAAGTAGATCTTCATAATTTTGGAGAGAATCTATATAAGTTTCTAATTAATTATTACATAATAGCTACTTTTACTGAACTTTCACTTCCAAAATTAAAATAGTGGATTATTTTGCTTTGTTTTTTTTTAAACCATAAAATAGCTTTAAATTTAGTTTTAACTAATTTAAATTAATTTCAATCAAGAATTTGTGTTTTTAGCTAAACATGGTAGCTCATGCCTTCAATTCTAGTATTTGGGAGGCAGAGTCAGGCAGATCTTTGTGGGTTCAAGGCCAGCCTGGTCTACATGGCAAGTTCTAGGACAGCCAAGGCTATTACACATAGAAATTCCGTCTCTAAAAAGCAAAACAAAATGAAGCTGCTATCAATTTATTGATATAGAGACATGATATAAAATAGATATTTTATATTTTCCTTGATATTCCAAAACAGAGGAGCACAACTACTTTACTTTTTGCATTTTCCTGTTACTTGTTTAGATAAATGTATGACCTATAAACTTTTTTCTTCTCTTTAAATCCTTAAACATCATCAAAAACTTTTAATTTTTTACTGGGTGATTTATAACAGATGTTTATAATATATATTTATTCTTGCCTGATGATTTCATGAAATGAAGTTATTATCATTTTTCTAAAAGTATGAACTCCAAATAATTACTTCCCATAAATATTATTTGTTTTAAAAGTTATCTGAGAAATTAGTTCTTAATATTAAAATGTTGCCATAATGAGATCACTTCATCTTTCTTATTTACCCTCAAAATACTTTTAATGAAAATATCACCTATGTGATCTTGATTCCTTATAAAAGAAACAACTTTCTTTAAAAATACGAACAATTATTTATCTCTGGGGAAGAGTAGCTTTTCAACTTTGGCAAAACAAAAGCAAGTAACTGAAGCCTGGCAAAAGCCAGATATAGGGAGACAGGCAAACAATCCATTCATGTCATCAACCTTCAGGAAAACACAATAAATAATTTAATAGAATGTGGAATAAAGTTTGGACAGGCAACATGGCATCCCACCTACCCCAGATTTCATTGTGTGATGACAATGATCCACCAAAATACATACAAGCTGTTTTAAGTTCTCACTAACATAACTAGTTGAAGAGCTGTGGTCAGTATTGATGTTTTGAAGAGTGAACATGAAGATTTTGAAATGTTATTTATTTTCTTGTGAAAATAAAAGAAACATCCACTTGGAATGCAGTCTTCAGAACTTGCACTCCAAAGGACATCCTGCCGACATTGGCCAGAACACCTCTAGTGACATGGGATCTCTTTTCCAGTACATTTCATTAACAAATAATTCATCAGCAGGAAGATGTGTTCTTATTTCATTTTGAACACCGTGCTATCTGCTTACTATTACATAGGCAATAATTTGCATCTTTACATCTTGAAATAGTTTGACGCAAACCAAGGTATTCAAGGAACCTGCTTCTTTGTATAGGCAATATTATGGAATCCACTTATGGAACTAAGGCTATTTATAGGAGTTTGGTTAACTATATTGATATTTCTATTTATGATAATATATTTATTATTAAGTCTTAAAGATTAGCACAATCAGTTCCTAATATATCTGAAAAAATCTTGCACTGTCTTGTTTTAAATATTAAAGAAAAAATTACTAAAAAAATTGTAAGTCATATTACTTACTCATATAGAAAGATGTTGTACAAATAATAATTTACAGCACCCTTTACATATTTCATTTAGAAAAGTCTCAAGATATATTGCTTAATACATGGTCTTCAAGAAAGCACCACAACTCTGGTATAACCTCTGGAAACCTGTCTTCTTGGCCTCATTATATCTCAGCAGATGGTTCTGCCAATGTGTAGTGAGTTATGAATTTCAACTTTGCTTCCCTTTTCCTGCCCTTTGACTAAAGATCAGAGATAATTGGATTGGAAGCACAATTCAATCACACTAGACAACTGTATTCAATAATTTTCTTTGTGTTTTTATAGCAATAATTGTTATTGCTGATGCTGAAAATTTTCCTTCATTATACCTTTCATTGGCCTCATAGATGAGGCTTAATTGTTATAATACCTGATATTTAATATTTTTTTCAAAATCAAAATAAATGAATGTTATAATATGTATTGTCACAATTTTTGGGAGAAAAAAGTATTGGAGACAAGTCATTGATTTATTGGGTTTTTAAGACAGTAAAATTACCACGGAAAAATCTATTATCCTTATGTTTTATTCAGGAGTGGATGTGTACAGATTAGTTTTATGACTTAAAAATATTTCATCTTGTGCCATCAGGAAAATAGACTTAAAACACATTAATACATCCTTGATCTATCCCTTATTGTTTAAAAGGAGCTTCATTCTATCTCACAGGAAAGTTACATCTTTAAAGTAGAAGGTATAAATTAAACTTTTATGAGGTTAAGACTATGTTTTCAGCAAATTACATTTCTAAAATAGAATGCATGGCATATTGAACATATTGTTTGATGTAAGTTTTCTTATTGGTTTCTGCATACCTACTATTAAAAAATACTTGTAATAAATTATATATTACAAGTATTTTTTTTTAACTTATGGGACATTCCATTGCTAGATATTTTACAGCATGGAGGTCTGAACAATTTTCCCTATACTAATCCCAAAGTTTTTGCCTTTTTCTCATTATTATTTACGCCTCATCTCCAGGCTTATTTCAAGCCAGAAGGTCTGAGCAGCAGGGTCTCCCAGGCCTGTAGTTACTGATTCTCATTCTGACGAATCAATATCAACTGTGCGCATGAAATCTGATATCATCAACCACATTTTCGCATTTTCACAGCAGGAAATAAAGTTACTCCAAATTTCAGGGCATCAAATACACAAGTGTTTATTGTAACATAATTTAGCCAGACAAAATACCGAACTGTTATTTTTTGGTAATATTGTGGCTTGTAATGGTTGATTCAACATTTTGGGGAAAAGATGATGTTAAAGAAAAGCAATGTAATATGCACCTCATTATATATATACACTCTTTCACAATGTCTATTATTTAATTTTAGTCAGTCTACTAAAAAGTGTGAAAGAAATACAATGATTTTTCAAAGGTTTATCCTTAATTTTTTAATTCTACTTTGATGCACATTTAGTTTTGTTTCACTGAATCACTGTTTACATGGGATTTTCATCTATCTGTAAAATAATGAATCTGGAGCAAGGAGTTACTTGTATGGATTTTTGACAACATTTCCATTTATTCTCTTTTTTTGATAAAATTAAACAAGTATTTGAAATTGAGTTGTTCCTTATTTTTTATTATATCACAATGCAAAATCCTAATATCATAATATATAACACATAGCCTAATTTCTTAAACTCAAACTGAAATTATAAAATCTGAGGCTTCTATCACTTTTAAATGGTCACTAAAATTGATATGACAAATATTTTAAAGTAAGGAGCTTATTTTGAGATAATAATGTAATTACATCACTTCTCCCTTCTCTTTCTTCCTTCCAAACATCTCCTTATATCCCTCCTTTCTTTCTTTCAAATTTTTGCCTTTATTTTTCATGAATTGTTATTGCATTTGTGCATGTGTGTGTTCCAGAACATAACCTGTGTGGTATTTAAATTTTGTGTTTGTTTTAAAGGTTGACCATTTGTGGTTGAATATGATTATTCAATATTAATATGAATATTGGTATGTTCTTCCCTAGGGTGAACTGTTTCTTCCACTCTCAGCATTCCATACCTGGATGGATTTCTCTGTGTGGGGTTGAGGACTTGTGGGCTTTTCTCCATCCACTTTGACCTGTTAATTTCCTCTTTGCTCTGTTCGTGTTTGGGCAGATGTTGGTAAGATTTTTTTTTTTTTTTTTTTTTTTTTTTTTTTTTTTTTTTTTTAGCATAGCTTCCAATATAACTAAGAGACACAATCTTACAGCAAACTCAATGATCCCCAGGATTCAACCTCCTTTCTTTCCCTCTTCTGCAATGCTCCCTGTGCCTGAGGTACAGGGATGTTTTGTAGATATAGACATTAAATCTCTTATTCATGGACAATCTGGAAAGAGTCTGAGTGAATAACCTTTTGGAGCTGAATATTAGATTGATTTTCAGCATTTTCACAAGAAACTGGGTCGTGCAATTATTAATACCTCAGAAAGGCTTTGGAGTAACCTTGAATATACTGTGTTTGTGAATCCTTGTGTACAACTTTATCACCAGACCTGCATGGGGCAACAACCAAGACTCAGTGAGTGAGACAAGAGTGAAGAGAACATGTTTTAATCACTAAATAGGCATTCAATCAGTATTTTTTTACATATATTTGAACAAAATGGATTATAACTTCAAGATCTGAGCAGATATTTTTGTGATAGAGTTATTATTTAGATAAATTGATAATTTAAAAAAGAATATTCAGAAACATTCTATCTCATTCTCTTTCTACAACAGTTACTTTAAATTTTATGTTAGAAAGGCTTTCAGAATTTAGATGTTATGAACAATTTATTACTAAATGATACTTGATATTGTAAGGTTAGATTATCTATTACTATTTATTTTATTTACCTATAATATGTAGTCAGAATATTTCTGTGTCCTGCCTGGCCCATGGTCAGGACAAATCTCTCCCACTCACGTCTCCCAAGAGAACACAGAGGCATATATTCATTATACCTGCACGGCCACTAACTCAGGCTTATTACTGACTACCTCTTACACTTAAATTAACCCATAATTTTTATTTATGTTTAGCCACATGGCTTGGTACTGTTTCTAAGTTCTGCCTTGTCATATTGCTTCTTCTGTGTCTGTATGGTGACTCCTGACTCACACTTCCTCTTCCCAGAATTCTCCTTGTCTGCTTACCCCACCTATATTTCCTACCGGGCTACTGGCCAATCAGCATTTTATTTATTAACCAATCAGAGCAACACACATTCACAGCATACACAGTGACATTCCCCAGCAAAATATCAAACAAAATCCACAATCACTGCACATTCTTTTCTGAAAAATCACTTTAGTTTATCAGTCAGATTATGTTTACATTTACTTGTACCATGAAAGTATTACAAACATTTTGGCATTTACTATATAAGAACAAGCAGTGTCATATATACATAGAGGAAATAAATCAACTTACGCTGTTGGCTTCTTTACCAAATAATGGAGCTCCAGATGTTTTAAGCATCATTTGTCTTTAAATGGAGCGAATAAAAATGGTATTCAAGGATGAAGACGTTTGTTCAGTAACAGGGAAAAAGAAACTTGAAATGGTATAAACAGCACCAAATAAACCACAGGATTCTGACTTAGAAACTGAACCAAAGTTCATCATTCTAAGAGCTCTCAACAGTTAAAGTCTATTCAGACGATGTTTATGTTGTGTTTCAATTTTGAATACATTGGAATGATTCCTTAGACAAGCCAGATTTTCACTCAGTAGGAGTTGGACTCAATCCAGGGAGCTGGCACAAGGCCCCAAATAAATGCACGTTGAAGAGTGCTGCTCTGCTATGGAAGTGTTAAATTAAACTTGACACTCTTAACAAAAAGATTCATTATTTGCATACTTTCGGGAAATCGGATTTGTTCCCACAGTTCTCTCCCTTTAGTGCTCTGAGCAGCTGGTGTAAAATAAAATCTGTTTGTGCCACCTACATCTATTACTCATAATTAATTCTTATGAAAATACAAATATTTACAAATCACCATAATCTACTAGTGAAATTAGTTAAATCATTGGCAACATAATTTGAGATCACATTATTATTCAGTTATCAGCCATGTGAAAAAATTCAATAGCTCATGTTATGGTGTATTCTATTTTTAAGCGTATACAAGTCCTCATTTAATAATAATGTCAACCAATACTGAAGTATTTTTTTTAAATTTACCTATGGTTTCATTGCTTACATTTCACCTCAATAATATTCCTGAATTGAATCTTGATATCATCATGAAGTTATTTGAAATCAAATCTTATACTATTACTGTTAGATGCTTATGTTCAATGTCACATTGGTATTTAATATTCTAAAGTGAGAATGGCTATGCATCCATCCTCAGCAAATGTTTAGGGGTGTAGGTGATGACTCACTTTGATTGTTTAAAGCAGGATGTTGAAGGCCTTCTTCTAGTTTGATACCTTTTTGTTTGACTATTTGGTGGTAGTAAATAAGCTGTAATATTTGTCTATCCCTTTTATTTTTACCATAATTTAAATTACTATATTACTAAAAATTTGCTTTCTTTCAGAAGAACAAAGTTATTCTTTAATTTATGATTTCTCTAAGAGTGCATAACTAGTAGAATGTGTTTATACTGTGTAGGTATGAAAGCATATTCTTTTTTTTTCATATTTTTCTTAAATTGAAAATAGATATTTTATCACATAAATTATCCTGAAAACAGTTTCCCCCTCCCTCTACTCCACTCAATATCTCACCACCTCCCCTTCCATCCAAATCTACCCTTTTTCTTCTCTCATTATAAAAGCCAACAAGCTTCTAAGCTGGTTTTTGGTTACATTTATCCTTTGATAGACTGAACAGTATTTTCCCTTTAGAAAGGACAACAGCACATAGAGGTGAAGGAGCATCTATTTAGGCATCAATTAAATTTTTCCATGTTCAATGAGTTGTGTAGGTGTTATCTTCAGCAACAGGGTCTGGCCTTCACTTTGTGGATTGCAATCTGTAGTCTTACCAGCAAAATGGCTTGTTTGGCGTTCCAGTAGGACCCTTTGAAAAAACAACTCAATTAAATGGAACCCAACTGTATTACTGGCATCTGAATCTGGTATCAAGAGATGGATAGTTGGTGCTATGTCTCCCCACTATTGGGAAATTTCATTTACATCCTCTTCACATATCATTTGACTGCAATTTACCTTCTCTCAACATATTCTCACCTTCTTTCATCTCATCCATCTCTCCACTATACACTTGATCTTCTCAATCTGGATTCCCTGATCCAGTCCATAAATAACTTTTCTAACCGAAAGTTCTAACTATCCCACATTAGAACTATATTTTATAACTACTGTTGTTCTATGGATTGTAGATTGGTTATCATTGACTTAAGAGCTAATATACACAAATAAGTGAAAACACTATATTTTTTTCTTTATGATTCTGAGTTTTCTCACTTAGAATGATTTTTTTCTAGTTCTATCAATTTATTCAATTTATGTGTGATTTTCATGGTTTTATATATATATATATATATATATATATATATATATATATATATATTTTTTTTTTTTTTGTTTTTCAAGACAGGGTTTCTCTGTGTAGCTTTGCGCCTTTCCTGGAGCTCACTTGGTAGCCCAGGCTGGCCTCGAACTCACAGAGATGGCTGAGAAAAACTCTTCTTTGTAAATGTACCACATTTTTATTCCTTTCTTCTGTTAAAGGACATTTGTTTATTGCCAGATTCTGACTATTATGAATAGAGCAGCAAAGAACATGGTTGAGCAAGTGTCTCTGTGGTAAAAATAAATGACCTTTGGATATATTCTCGAGACTGATATATCGAGATCTTGCGGTAGATTTTTCCCCCACTATCCTTACGAACTGCCATACTGATTTTCATAGTGACTGTACAAGTGTGCACTCCCACCAGCAATGGTTGAGTGTTCCCAATAAATACTCCTCATCATTGCCAGCATAAGCTTTCAATAGTTTTATTGATATTAGTCATTCTGTGTGGTATAAGATAAAATCTAACAGTTATGATTTGAATTTTTCTAATGAATAGGGTTGTAGAACATTTCTTTAAGTGTTTCTTAGCTGTTTGATTTTCCTCTTTTGAGAATTCTCTCTTTAGATGTCTACCTCATTTTTCAATTGGGTTATTTATTTTCTTGATATCTGGATTTTGAGTTCTTTATATATTTTGGAAACCAGTTCACAATTGGATATGCAGTTGATTATTATTTTTCCATTTTTGAATGTTGTTGTTTTATCCAAATGACAATGTCCTTCACCGTGCAGAAAATTTTAAGTTTCATGTGGATACATAAATTATTTGTCAATATTAGTGCTTGCAGTTTTTTTTTTTCACAAAGTCTTTTTATGTGCCACTGAGTTCAATGCTGATTTCCATTTTCATTTCTATTAGGTTCAGTAAATCTGGTCTTATGTAGAGGTCTGTGTTCCATTTTGAGTTGAGTTTTGTGTCCCTTCAATATCTGTGAAGAGCTATATCTGAATTTTAATTGGGGTTATATTGAACCTGTATATAGATAGCTTTTGGTAGGGTGGTGGTTTTTGCTGTATTAACCCTACCGATGAACATGGAAGGTATTTTCATCTTCTGATGTCTTTTTAAATTTTTTCTTCAATATATTTATCATATAAGTCTTTCACTTGTTGGTTAGAGAGATTCAAAAGTATTTTATAGTACTTGAAGCTGTTGTGAAGGATGTTTTCCCATGATTTCTTTCTCAATCCACTTGTCATTTATATATAGGAGGGCTACCTTTTTTTTTTTTCCAATTAATCTTGTACCCACCGACTTTGCTAAAAGTGTTTAATAGCTGTAGGAGTTCCATGTTGGAAAAACATTGGTTCACTTATATAGGCTATCAAAACATCTGCAAATAAAGATCTTTGGCTTCTTTCTTTCCAGTTTGTATCCCCATGATGTACTTCATTTGCCTTATATCTCTAGCTAAAATTATTGAATAGTGGTGGAGAGAGTGGAAAAATGTGGTAATATATTGTGTATGTTAATATATTTGCCTGAGGATCAGAGGACTGAGCCAGTGACTAGATTAGATGTACAAGTCAGGCAGTGGTGACACACACACCATTAATCCTATCACTTGGGAGGCAGAAATCCATCTGGGTCTCTGTGAATTCAGGGCCACACTGGAGACAGACCTAGGCAGTGGTGACACACAACTTTAATCCCAGTACTGGGAAACACATATGCCTTTAATCCCAGGAAGTGATGTCTAGGCAGACAAAGGTATATAAGGCATGAGGAAACAGGAACTCACTCTCTATAGATTGAGGATTTCATAGAGGTAAGAACTAATGGCTGGCCAGGCAGTGGTGGTGCATGCCTTTAATCCCAGCACTCAGGAGGCAGAGCCAGGAGGATCTCTATGAGTTCAAGGCCAGCCTGGGTTACCAAGTGAGCTCCAGTAAAATCTCAAAGCTATGCGGAGAAACCCTGTCTCAGGGAAAAAAAACCAAAAAAAAAACAAAAAAAACTAGTGGTTGGCTGTTCTGCTTCTCTGATCGTTTAGCTTTCACCCTGATATCTGGCTCCTTTTTTTGTTGTTGTTTGTTTGCTTTTTGTTGTTTTTTAATTAAAAGACCATTTAAAATTCGAACAGCAGAAAGCCTTGTGTTGTTCCTGGGTTTTTTTTTTTTTTTTTTTTTTTTTTTTGATTTTTCGAGACAGGGTTTCTCTGTGTAGCTTTCCACCACCTAACATCCTACCCATGGCCAGCCCTCCCATAACCCCAAAGGACAGCACAGACACCAGGTGGAAAAACAGGTGAGTGACTGGCCTTCCAGCTTGATTGCACAAAGCCCAGACCCTAAACCTTGAGGCACATCCCATGCCCCTCTGCCTCCTGTCCTAGCACCAGCAAGGCAGGTAGACCTTACCCCTAACTTTGTTGGAAATCCACTGCTCTGGTGAATTCCCCAGCAGCAGGCAAGCATGTGAGAGACCTGCCTCCAAGATGCACCACCACTCTGGCTACACACTGGACTCTGTCCCTCCAAGCCCCAGTCTGTGGTCAACCCCACATACCTGCACATACTTTCTGTGGCCAGGCCTCCTCTGCAACCACAGTAGACTACATAGGCACAGGTATAAAACACACCAGTTGGAAGAACAGGCACAGACACAATCCATATCAGATGCTAGATGACACAAAGTACTATTAACTTAACAATAAACATTAACCATCACATTATTTATTAAACTCATTATACTATCAAAATAGATACTCAAATTATTGCCCCATTTTAAGCATTGTTGTTTGGTTTGACAATTTCACTATTTTGTCTTCAATTCTAAAATTTTAGTACTTAGCAAATTTATTTAAATATTTATTTCATTTTTATTTATGTATATGTATGACTGTCTGCCACAAGTGTCTTTGGGTATCTGAGGAAGCCAATGAAGAGTGTTAGATATTCTGGAGCTGCGGCTGTAGGTGGTTATGAGCCACATAACATTGGTGATGTAACTGAGATAAGGTTACTAGAAGAGTAACATGTGCTCTTAACCACTAGGCCATCTCTTGATTCTTCAAATTTAATGTCTAATGTTTAAATATGAAATAACAAAGTAAAGATCAAATTTCCTCATATTATAGAAAACAATAATTGAAATTGAACAAAATACTTCATATTAGTAAATTATGATCATATATATGTAGTAAAACATTAGACATCAATTAATTCTAGTGTATAAATACTCACTGTTACTACACTGAAAGTAAAGAATAAACAATAAATAATATATTTTAAATAAGCTCATAACACCAAATAGCAGTAGAAAAGTAATGAAATCAGATACTCTGTTTAAGAACAACATATAGATATGTAAAAATGACAAGTATGTTATGTCTGTCACAAATTATTACAATAGCTGATACATACTTCCCAGAGATTCAAATAAAAATTAAATGGTAATTTTCCTGGCAAACTAGAGAGAAGAAATCTATACAGCTGGACCCATTTTAATCTAAAATCCTTACCCAGGTATTGCATTTTTTAATAGAATTTAAATGCTTTTAAGAGTCACTGGGAAATCGAGAAAAAGAAAAGGATGTAATAATCATTACTCCACCAAGTGCATAATTGCCTAGACTTACAAAGTTATTGAGAATACATAAATGATAATGTGAAACATTTTGCACCTCTTCAAGAGTTGCTGAAGAATTATCATGAAGGAAAACTAATGTTGGAAATTAGGGGGAATGAAGGTCAGACTCCTGTGTGTGGTGATATTTTATTTGTACATTAATAAATAAAGTTTGCCTGGAGATCAGAGGACATAGCCCACCATAAACTAAAGTTAGGCAGTCGTAGCACGTGCCCTTTATCTGATCACATGGTAGGTAGTTTCTGTGTGTGCAAGGACACAGCCAAATGGGTGGCACAGGCCTTTAATCACAGTACCAACCATAGAGACCTGGAAGTCTGTATAGACAGGAAGTGACAAGGAAGTGAGGTGGCTGGGCTAAGAGCCAATGAGAGGGCAGAAGAGCAAGGTAGTAAGGGCTGAGGTTACACAGGAAGAAGCTGGTTTTCTTGGGAAGCTACAGTGGTAAGGTAAGCTAAGGTTAGCCTGTGGCTATTCCCATTTCTCTAATCTCTACAACTTTCACCCCTGTATTTGGCTCTGTGTTTCTTATTTAATAAGACTGTTTAGAAGTTTGTGTATACCTGTGTTTATATTTATGTTTTCAAAAATTTCACATACAGTACAGTAACTCCAACTAGTGTAACCAAATGGTAACTTTTACAGCAATCCACTATGTTCATACAAGATCAGTCTCTATCAACCCAGGAAAAACAGAAGTTTACTGGGGCTATACCTGTACTTAACTAACCCAACATACTTGAAAATCTTGATATTGCCAAAAAGTTCCTTAATTCTTTCATAAATTTGATAGTATTTTGAATTTTTCCTAGGTGTAGGTAGCGGTAATATGTTCATTTGTTTTTGTACATCATGATGTTTGGGGTTCCTTGTAGCTAATACCAGGTCATAGGCAGTATACAGTATACCCTGAAAGGTTTTTTATTTTAATTTAGTTTTTTACTCTAGAGTGTCACCAGTGATCTTTGGGGGATTTATATGAACAGATTTATAGAATAAATTTTGGCTATGTACCAGTTTATTTTTTTCAAGAATGTCTGAACTTCTGTCCATTCAAAATAACTGATGATCTCTAAATTGGTTTATTTTGAAATTTGCTAACAGAGGAGTATAATTCTCTTTGAAATCAAGTTGAACTTCTTTACACTTGACAAGAAAGTTTTCTGCTTCTACACATCAAGTAGGAGTTTAGTAGCTCACAATCTATTTCTTGTCTGTGAATGCACTGATAAATTATCCAGTGGCATAGGTCTCCATGACTCAAATGACTCTCACTGTTGCTCTGTTTCTAGTGTCTATTAAGACAAATAGATCAACTTTGCCTTTGGTAGATGTGGTGTTACCTGACCCCAGATAAACTAGGATTGATTTACTGACAAAATCAACATACCAGAACTTAAGAATCAATGGTCTTGACCTCATGAAGGTCCTCCAACATATGCACATATCAATTTTCAGGATTCTATTATTTCCAGATCAATGCTCTCAATTTAACTGTAGACACCCAGATCAGCCTTGGCTTTGTTTAGCTTTGTTCATCACTATGGTTACAGGAGCAGATATTCTTTAGGGTATACTTAAAAGCTTTGAGGTTACAGATGTGCACCTGGAGCTTGGAAAGTGAATCCTCCAGCCTTCCGTTTCTTTTGACACTTTGTCCACCAATGGCAGGAAAACAAAGGAACATTACAATATTTCTTGGTTTTCCCAAAATGTTCAAAAGTGCTATTTGATTTCATTCTAAATAAAGGCCCAGGTGTCAAAGGCTTGTTCACCAGTCTTTGACTCAACTGGAAGGTGCTAGAACTATTAGAAGGTGATTAAACCGAGTATTCACAACCAAAAAAAGTGTGTGCTGACCACAGTTACCCAGAGAAGTTAAATGGAGGAAGCATTTAACTTTAGTTAGGTTATGTGGTGCTTTGCTAACATTCAGCACCATGAGCAATTTGGATTAGAAAGTGTTTGTTTCATTTCCAAGTCCACAATAAAGAATGGAGTATCCTCAATAAAGGAGTCTAGGTAGGAGCTCGAGCCAGAAACTTGGAGGTAGGAAATGAGGCAGAGGCCCATGGAGGAAGGCTTTCTCTTCATGGCTTGCTCAACCTGCTTTGTTTTTTTTTTATTTCTCCCAGGAGTGTTAGTTCAGGGATAGCTCTGTTTACCATGAGTGGGGCCCTCCTACATCAAACACCAGTCAAGAAAGTGCAGCACATATTTGCTGACAGGCCAATCTAGTCGGACACTTTTTTCAATTAAGGATTGCTTTTCCAAAATGACTTTAACTTGTGTCAAGTTGACAGTAAACTAACTAGCACATATGTGATAGTTGGTGTTGGTTATTAATTTAGCAGAAGTTCTAATCACATAGTAAGAAGTACAGCATTGCTGGAGGAAGTGAATCTTTGGGCATCAGCTTTTGGCTTTTATAAACTCAATTTCCTTCCAGTTTGTTCTGCCTGCTTTATATCTGTGGTGGAAGATGTGATTTCTCAGCTCCCTGCTCTTGCCACCTGCTGCCATGCCTCTGCTGACATTTTGAATTATCCCTGTGGAACTTTTAACAGACAAATATTTCTTCTGTAATTTTCATTGGTCATAGTCTTTTATCACAACAACATTAAAAATAACTAATACATGATTGCAGATGTTTTTTTTTTTTTTTTTTCCGAGACAGGGTTTCTTTGTGTAGCTTTCTGCCTTTCCTAGAACCCACTTGGTAGCCCAGGCTGGCCTTGAACTCACAGAGATCTGCCTGGCTCTGCCTCCGGAGTGCTGGGATTAAAGGTGTGCGCCACCACCGCCCGGCGCAGGTGTTTTTTATAAAGACAGTATTACTTTAAAAAACAAAGTAGTCAAATTCAGAAAAGGAATAAAACTATTTGAAACAAATATTAGAATAATCAGTTATGCTGAAACAGACTGAATTTTTTCTTACAAAAATTTTAATTCAATTGTCAAAAAATGCACTATTTACAACTTATAAAATTATAATAGAAAGCATAATTGAATTAATTTATATCATCATGGAGAATTCTGTCTAAATTATTTTTTTTAAAGTAAAACCATATCTTAAGTTCTCATTTAAAATTGTGTGAAGTCATAAGTTCATAGATTAAAGAGATGATTTAATCACTTGTGGATAATGTGACATTAAACTAATCGATTTCTTAAGACTGGAGTGGGAGGGTCAACAGAGAGAGGAAGTGAAGAGAGGCAAGAGAGTGAATACAGGGTGTGACAACTACAACTAAAAGCCACTTGTGGGGTTGTATGAAAACCTAACACAGTAGAAGCTTCTAAAACGTATGTATATATAAAAGCAATGTAAATGAAATCACAGATAATGGGAGCCCCAACTGGAAATTTCTCATCACTAAATCAAGCTTCTAGTACTAGGAATAGGTTACATATAATCAAGTGGTATGCCAAAGAGGCCAAATGGGAATCCTAAAACAACCCAGGCTATTGCCAAGGCTATTGGTGGCTCTTCACAAACTGGCAGTAAGGCTGAATACAATACAGAACTCATTGAATATGGAGAACTTGAGCTGGTGCCTACCAAGAGTCTTTGCCACTACAGATCTGTGTTCATGATACAAGAAGGTACTCTGCATGCTCTCGAATGAGAAACGTAAACACTAGCCAAACTATAAACCCTGTTAATACAATGATCTCAAGCTTACAGGATATGCTGGTGAAATTGTGACACAAAGCTTGTGGGACTAACCAGCCAGTTTCTGATTGGATATGAGGTTCACTCTGTGAGATGGAACCCATCTCAATGTGACTCAACTGGCCAAGAATCTGAGACTGGATAGGCCGGAAGGCAAGGGTAAACCAAGTACTACTGTTCTGCTAAAGGAATGTGATCATAAAATGAGTTCTAACGACATGACATTCTGCTCAGCTCATACATAGATCAGTCCCTTATTCAGCCATCATCAGAGAAGCTTCCTCCAGTAGCATGTGAGAAGAAACATGGAGATAAAAAGCTCAACAATGTGCAGAGAATGAGAAACACCTACAGTGACCTAGGAATGAATCTCTTACAGACACCAAAGGATGACTGGATTCATGACAAATAATTTCTCTTTAAAATATGATAGACTTGATTGAATAGAAAATGTACTAATATATACAGGTAATATGATAACTTAATATCTGGAAAACATAGAACTTTAATTCAGTCAGGAAAGTGGTTTATTGACAATTGATTTTATCACTGAAAGAAATAAAGTGTCAATTTAGGGAGCACCTTAAATGTAAGAATATTTAATTTTTATATACATAATTAGTAACACTTGGAATGATCCTATCTGTGGGTCAAATTCCCAGCTTTTTTACAACTTGGATAAATATTTGACTTGAAAATTCAATACAAAACAGTTTTTCCTATAAGCTCCCAAATAGCACAAGTTTCTCCCACAAGAAATATACTCACCTATCACAATATCCTAAAAATCTTAGTCCACTAAAATCTCACTTTAAAAACAATTAACTTAAAAAAATCATTATCTAAATGAACTCATAAATTATCAAAAGTTTTGCCTAATGACCCACCCACCCTGGAGAAAATTTCTTTTGAATCTGTGCGCTTGTAAAATAAACAGTATGTGGTTCCAAACTATAAGCACAAGAGTGGAACAATGGCCCAATAAACATGCTTGTTCCTGCAGGAAAAATTGAAATAAATCAAAGAAAACCCCCAATGTATGTATGAGAAGAAGCCTAGCTCAGTCACTTGATGAACATCTCTGTGTGTCTGTGCCAGAAACCACTGACATCCTGGGAGATGGACAGAATCCCTACCTTTCTTAACAACTGCATCTGTAGGTGGCTACACAGTATAACTCCCTAAAAACATCATGTTCCCCTGAAACATCATGTGAAATGGTGCTGGAAATTTTCAAATATACCAATATTTATACATTTAGAGTTCCCTAGTAGACATATTAATAGGAATTGATTGTAAATATAGCAGGAGGAACATGAAGATGGATGTGTTTATGTATTTAATTTACATATAATTTTCATACAAGTAACAGGTTTTCTCAAGGAATTTTCACATACACTTAGTTTTGAGTGATCTTCTTTCATAACTGCTCTTTCCATACCCTTGCAGCCCCACTGGACTCATACCCACCAGTCCCAGCATTTCCTTGAGACTGCTTTCTGTATTTGCCTTGCCTTTTATCCTAGATGTATAATCACTGACTATCTCGTTTTTTCCTTTGTTATTGTCATTTTCCTACTCACCTTGAGATTCATTCAGTTCCTAAAGATGTTTGAAAAGAAACTCATTTCATTTGGAACTTTGAATTGTCAGTGCTTGTAATCAAATGGAGATCACTTGCGCATTATGCATTTTTGCCTGTTATTTTATCAAAGTCCATTGCCAAAACAATAAGAGTTCTTTGTCAAGGCAATTGATGAGTGCTTTGTAATTATTCTTTGCATTTGTTGCTGACACTGAGGACCAGCCCTGTCAATAAGATAGATCACTAAGTTTAAATTTTATGTATGTCCCTTGCTACTACAAATCTCCTTATCTGTGGTAGGATAATTTGTTAAGTGACCCAGACTTCATTCTACAGCCATCTTCAATATTTTCAAACACCCCAAACAAACAAACAAATCTGATATTTATATATTCTCAAGGGTTCCTTTGAAATACCAAACACTTCCCCTAACTAGATAGTTAACTTTCATGAAAACATTCTTGTATTCCTACACAGGTTGCCACGAAATACCTTTCTGTATTTTTTTTTTTATTAAATAGAGATTTGTTTCATACATTGTATTGTAAATGTGGTTCCCACTCTCAGCTCCTCCAAAATTCCATTGACCTCTATCCCATCCAAATCCACACCCTCTGTGTCCTTTCTATGAAAATAAACAGGCATCTAAAGATTAAAAATAAAATAAAAAACAAACAAACAAACAATTAGAATAGGAAAAAAACAAAGAAAATGAACTACAGAAAAGCACAAGAAACAAACTGAAGCAGAGACACAGGACACCAAGGAAACAAGAATGATTCACATATGAACTCACAGAGACAAGAGAAGCACACTTAGCACCTAAACAGGTCTACATCAGACCTGAACTGGTCTGCATCATGTGTTCCTGGTACTGAGGAAAGTAGAAACAAACTCCCACCCCTACCCAAAAGCTACCTCCATTTAGTAATCACTAGCAAATGCTATCACTTTAATATTTGAAAATTAATATTGTCTCTTTCTAAAACCATGACAAATTCTCCTGCAGCTTGATATAACTATTTGTCTTTCCTTTTTTTGTTTATTCCACTTTATTGGAAATAGATTCTTTTCTCATAACATCCTGAATATAGTTACCCTTCCCTCTACTCCTCAAAGTTTTCCTATCTGCTTCCCCTCCCCTCAGGTTCTACTCCATTTTTGTCTTTCATTAGAGAAGAATGGACTTCTAAGAGAAAACAACCAAAAATAACAAAATGAAATACAAGATGAAGCAAAAACTATTATACCAAAGTCAGGCACAGCAACTCAGAAGGAGGAAATGAGTCCTAAGAGCAGACACAAGAGTCAGTGACCCACTCATTCTCACAGTCAGGAGTCCCATACAAATAAAAAGCTAACCACTATCATCTACATAGGCAGAGGACCTGGTTCAGACCCACATAGGCCCCGTGCATACTGCTTTAGTCTCTGTGAGCCTTACTATGTTGATTCGGATGGCCCTGTTCTCCTGATGTTCTCCATCTCCTCCAGTTCTTATGCTTTTTCTGGCTCCTCTTCTACAGAATTCCCTGAGCTCTGAATGGAGGATTTGACTGAGACCTCATTTTTGGACTCTCGATTTTCATGTAATGTCTAGCTGTGAGTCTCCACATCTGTTCCCATCTGATGTCAGAGGTAGCTTCTCTGATGATATCTGGATAAAGCAGTGATCTATGAATATAGCAACATATTATAAGGAGCCATTTCATTAATATATATGTCTTCTCTTTTTCTGTATATTTATTTATTTATTTTTATTTTCTGATCAGTAGTGTTTGATTTTATCCTATGTCTCTGAGCTATCTAGTCTCTGTTTCTTGGTTACCCAAGCAGTTACAGGCATGAGTTCCCTCTTGTGGAGTTAGCCTTAAGTCCAACCAGACATTGATTAGCTACTCTCACAAGTTCAATGCCACCATTGCCCTAGTATATTTTGCATGCAGGACAGATTGTAGGCCAAAGATTTTGTATCTATGTTGGTTCCACATTTCTCTTTTGGTAGCCTGCAGAGTACCTTCACCACCAAAAAGAGTAGAACAGCAGGAGTAAATGCTCCAAGTAGGCAACAGCTTACCTTCTTCATGTTCAATGACTTATGTCATTATCAACTGAATTAAACCCACTCCTGCCACTGAAAGCCTTGCCGGGTAACAAGACATGGCCAGTTGAGACTGTATTTCCCTTTACTAGGAGCTCTCATTAGGATCCCCCTCATACATTCCAGGAAGTTTCCACGACACATCCGCCTAAGTTCCTCATGCTTCCAGCCATCTGGCCTTGTACTCTATCCCTCTACCACCTCCTCTCTAATTTATCCAACCCCTCCAATCTCCAGTATGCTCATAAAATCTATTATATGTCCCACCTCCAGAGTGATCCAGTCTCCCACCTGGACCCTCCTCTTTACCTAACTTCTCTGGGCCTAAGGATGGTAACTTGGTTATAATTTACTTAACTTCTAAAATCCACTTATAAACAAGTACATGCTATATTTATCTTTCTGGTTCTGGGCTACCTCACCCAGGATGCTTTTTTTTTTCCCTGTTCCATCCATTTGCTTAAAAATCTCATGAATACGCACACACACATACACACACACACACACACATATATACATACACACAGACACAGACACACACACACACACACACACACACACACACACACACACACACACATATATATATATATATACACATACACATACACAAAGACACAGACACACACACAGACACACACACACACACACACACACACACACACACACACACACACACACACACTAGTCCATAGTATAAAAACAACACATTTTCTTTCTCTTTATTCAGTCTTCTGATGAGGGACATCTAGGATGTTTTCAGTTTCAGGTTATTATGAATAAAGCTACAATGAACATGGCTGAGGAAGTGTCTTTTGGTTGGATGGAGTGTCCTTTGGGTACATGACCAAGATTTCTGTAGTTCTATAGCTGTATCATCAGATGTGATCCCAAATTTTGAGGAACCACCATGTTGATTTCCATAGTGGCTCTACAAGCCTACACTCCCATCAGCAATGGAGAAACATTCCCCTTGCTCCAAATCCTTGTCAGCATGAGCTGTCACCTATGTTATTGATCCTATCCATTTTGACAGGTTTAAAATAGAATCTCAAAGAAATTTTGAATTTCATTTCCCTGATGGAAAAGTATATTGAATATTTAAGTGTTTCTCAGCCATTTGAATTGAGAATTTTCTATTGAAAATTTTCCATTGAAAATTTCTATTTAGGCCTGTACCCCATGTTTTAACTGCATAATTTGCTTTTTTGATATCTAGTTTCTTAATTTCTTTATAAAACTGGATATTAATCCTCAATCAGATGTGGAGTTGGTAAAAAATCATTTCTTATTCTGTGTGCTGATGATTTGTCCCACTGATATTATCCTTCACTTTACAGAAGCTTTTCAGTTTCATGAGGTCCCATTTATTAATTGTTAATTATAGTGCCTACACTATCAATGTTCTATTCAGAAAGTTGTCTCCTGTGCCAGTGCATTCAAATCTATTCCCCACTTCCCCCCTCACGTTCAGTGTATCTGGTTTTATTTAAGTTCTCTGTTCCACTTTGACTTGAGTTTTGTGCAGGGTGATAAATATGGATCTCTTTGCATTCTTCTACATACAGACATCAGCTTTATCAGCACCATATTTTGAAGATGTTTCCTTTTTCCAGTGTGTATTTCTATCTTCTCTATGTTAAAAAACATTAAAGTGTCTATAGTTGTGTGGGTCTATGTCTGGGTCTTCAGTTTCATTAATCAATGTATCTGATTTTATGTTCATGCAATATGGATTTTATTGCTAAGCTCTGTAGTACAACTTAAAATTGGAAAGGTGAGATTTCCCTAGTGCTTTATTTATCAGGGTTGTTGTAACCATCTTGTTTTTTTCTCTTTTTCTTAATTTTTTCATATGACTTTGTATATTGTTCTTTCAAGGTCTGTAAGAATTGTGTTGGAATTTGATGAGGATTGCATTGAATCTGTAGATTGCTTTTGGTGGGATGGCCAATTTTACTGTGTTAATTCTGTTGATTCATGAGCATGGGAGTTGTTTCCATTTTCTAATATCTTCTTCAATTTCTTTCTTCAAAGACTTGAAATATTTAATCATACAATCCTTTCACTTGCTTGGCTTTAGTTATGCCAAGATATTAAGTATGATTTGAGGCTCTTGTGAAAAGTGTTGTTGTCCTAACCTCTTTGTGATCCAGTTGCCATTTGTATATAGGAGGACTACTGATTTTTAAGCAAGAAAGGGAGTTTAATTTAATATTTTCTGCTTTTACTGCATATATACGGATATTTTTTCACATTGTATTTTATTTAGTAATCATATATTCTGTTATAATAATAATAACATAGATTTGACAGCGAACATTTTTATGAGTGTCTATATTCTATAATAATGAGGAACACTAACATGTCCATGTAGCAGTATTTGCATCAAATTTGTACAATACAGTGTTAGCAATGCATGTTCCAAACTTTTTCGTGAAAATTCTTTCTATATTATTTGTTTCCACTGTTGATTTTGAAGAATCAATATATATTCTAAGTGCTGTTATCTGGAAACAACAGTTTCATTGAGTCAATACACTGGAATTAAATTAGATAGTAAATGTATTTTATAGAAGATAGTAAATGTACTTTTTAGGTGACTGCTAAGAGGTCTTATATTTTATCTTTTATTAGCTATTTGGATGATGTCACAGTATGTCCAGATCATTCTTCTAATTCTCCTTTAGTTGAGTAAGTTCTATATTTGGAGGATGGAAGTAGGCTAATATGATACTAGTATTTTACCTTGCATCTTCTTTTCAGTATTCCCTTTAATATCATTTCTGAAGATTTATCTGAAAGTAAAACCAGTAGAGTCTACTGTCATTCACAAAGTCATAGAATCTATGAATGACATTTATGTAAATTTTTCTTTAGGGGAAAGATGAACTTTACTGGATTACTGAGTTTAATACCTTTTATGTTAAATGTTCCAGAATGTATATGTAATCATTAAAAATGAAACAAAGTGATTATGTGTAGTCTTTTTTTCATTTGTTTTCGAATTGTTTCCTTTATTAAGAAATTTTCTACTCACTCCACATACCATCCACAGACCCCCTTCCTCACTCCCCAACCTTCCAGCCCTCTTTCCTAAGCCAGTCCACATTCCCACATTCCCCAAATTGAGGTCTCCCATGGGGAGTCAGCAGAGCCCAGAACACTGAGTCTAGGCAGGTCCAAGTTCCTTCCCACTGCACAAAGGCTGTGCAAGGTGTCACACTGCAGGCACTGGATTCCCAGAAGCCTGGCCATAGACCAGGGAGAGATCCCGATCACCCTGCCTGGGTGCACCCCAAAGAGTTCGAGCCAAACAATTGTCTTCCATATCCAGAGGGCCTTGTCCAGTCCCATGGGGGCTCCACAGCCACCAGTCCACTGTTCATGGGCTTCCACTAGTGTGGCTGGTCATCTTTGCATGTCCTCCCACCATTATCCTGATGTCCTTGCCTGCAGAATCCCTCCTCTCTCTCATCAATTGGATTCCTGAAGCTCAGCCTGGTGCCTGGCAGTGGATCTCTGCATCTGCCTCCATCTGTCACTGGACAAAGGCTCTATGATGACAGCTAGGTTATTTGCTAGACTGGTCACCAGAGTAGACCAGTCCAGGCACCCTCTGGACCATTGCCAGAAGACCAAAGTGGGATCATCCTTATGGATTCCTGAGAGCCTCCCAAGAACCCTGCCTCTTCCTATTCCCATGATGTCTTCATCCATCATGGTATCTTCCCAGCCCTCCCACTCTGTCCCTGTTCCAGCTCTACCCTCCCAATTCCCTATGTTCTCATCCCCTACTCCTTGCCCTCTGCCACCCCACACACGCAGTCCACTCATGTAGATCTCATCCACTTCTCCTTCACAGGGTCATCCATATGTCCCTCCTAGGGTCTTTCCCCGTTAGCTAGCCTCTCTGGAGTTGTGGGTTGCAGTCTGGCCATCCCTTCCCTCACATCTAGTATCCACTTATGAGTGAGTACATACTATGTTTGTCCTTCTGAGTCTGAGTAACCTCACTCAAGATGATATTTTCTAGTTCCATCCTTTGCTTGCAAATTTCATGATGTCATTGTTTTTTTTTTTACTGCTGAGTAGTACTCCATTTTGTATATGTGTCACATTTTCTTTATCCATTATTCAGTTGAGGGGCATCTAGGTTGTTTCCAGGTTCTGGCTATTATGAATAATGCTGATATGATCATAGTTGAGCATGTGTCCTTGTGGTAAGATTGAGCATTCCTTGGGTATATGCCCAATAGTGGTATAACTGGGTCTTGAGGAAGACTTATTCCCAATTTTCTGATTTCCAGAGTGGCTGTACAAGTTTGCATTCCTACCAACAGTGGAGGAGTATTCCCCTTGCTCCAAATCCTCTCCAACATATTCTGTCTTCAGTGTTTTTGATCTTAGCCATTCTGACAGGTTTAAGATGGTATCTCAGAGTTGTTTTGATTTGCAATTCCCTGATTACTAAGAATGTTGAGCAATTCCTTAAATGTCTTTCAGCCATTTGAGATTCTTCTGTTGAGAATTCTCTGTTAAGCTCTGTAGGCCATTTTTTAATTGGATTGTTCAGTATTTTGAAGTCTAGCTTTTTGAGTTCTTTATATATTTTAGAGATCAGGCCTCTGTCAGATGTGGGGTTAATGAAGATCTTTTCCCGTTCTGTAGGCTGTTGTTTTGTCTTATTGACCATATCCTTTGCTCTACAAAAGCATCTCAGTTTCAGGAGGTCCCATTTATTAATTGTTGCTCTCAGTGTCTGTGCTACTGGAGTTATATTTAGGTAGTGGTCTCCTGTGCCAAGGCATTCCAGACTACTTCCTACTTTCTCTTCTATCAAGTTCAGTGTAACTGGATTTATGTTGAAGTCTTTGATCCACTTGGACTTGAGTTTTTTGCATGGTAACAGGTATGAATCTATTTGCAATCTTCGGCATTTTGACATCCAGTTATGCCAGCACCCTTTGTTAAAGATGCTTTATTTTTTCCATGGTAGAGTTTTGGCTTCTCTGTTAAAAATCATATGTTCATAGGTGTGTCAACTAATGTCAGCAACTTCAATTCGATTCCATTGGTCCACATGTTAGTTTTTATGTCAGTACCAAGCTGTTTTTATTACTATAGCTCTATAGTAGAACTTGAGGTCAGGATCATGATGCCTCCAGATGTTGCTTTATTATACAAGATTCTTTTAGCTATCCTAGGTTTTTTGTTTTTCCATATAAAGTTAAGTATTGTTCTTTCCAAGTCTGTCAAGAATTGTGTTGGTATTTTGATGGGGATTGTTTTGAATCTGTAGATTGCTTTTGGTAAGATTGCCATTTTTACTATGTTGATTCTCCCTATCCAGGAACATGGGAGATCTTTCCTTTTTCTGATATCTTCTTTGATTTCTTTCTTCAAATACTTAAAGTTCATATCATACACCTCTTTCAATTGTTTAGTTAGTGTTACCCCAAGTTATTTTATATTATTTGTGGCTATTGTAAAGGGTGATATTTCTCTGATTTCTTTCTCAGCCTGTTTATCATTTGTATATAGGAGGGCTACTGATTTTTTTTTTTTTGAGTTAATCTTGTATCCTGCCACCTTACTGAAAGAGTTTATCAGCTGTAGGAGTTCCAGGGTAGAATTTTTGGGGTCACTCAAGTATACTATCATATCATCTGCAAATAGTGAAAGTTTGACTTCTTCCTTTCCAATTTGTATCCCCTTGATCCCCTTTTGTTGTTTTATTGTTCTAGCTAGAACTTCAAGTACTATGTTGAATAAGTATGCGGAGAGTGGACAGCCTTGTTTTGTTCCTGATTTTAGTGGAATCGCTGTGAGTTTCTCTCCATTTAATTTGATGTTGGCATCAGCTTGCTGTAAATTGCCTTTATTATTATTTATTGCCTTTACATGTGTTCTTTGCATTTCTGATCTCTCTAGAACCTTTATCACGAATGTGTGTTGGATTTTGTCGAAGGCTTTTTCAGCATCCAATGAGAAGATCGTGTTTTTTTTTTTTTTTTCTTGTTTCAGTTTGTTTATATGGTGTATTACATTGACAGACTTTTGTATGTTGAATTATCCTTGTATCCCTGGGATGAAACCTACTTGGTCATGGTGTATAATTTTTTTTTTTTTTATGTGTTCCCGAATGGCCAGTATTTTATTGAGTATTTTTGCATCAATGTTCATGAGGGAGATTGGTCTGTAGTTCTCTTTCTTTGTTACATCTTTGTTTGGTTTAGGAATCAGGGTAATTGTAGCCTTATAGAAGGAGTTTGGTACTGTTCCTTCTTCTTCTATGCGTGGAACAATTTGAAGAGTATTGGTATTAACTCTTCTTTGAAGATCTAGTAGAATTCTGCACTGAAACCATCTGGTCCAGGACTTTTTTGCTTTGGAGACTTTTAATGCCAGTTTCTATTTCCTTAGGGGTTATTGGTCTATTTAAGTAGTTGATCTGGCCTTGATGTAACTTTGGTAGGGGGTAACTATCCAGAAAATCATCCATTTCTTTCAGATTTTCCAATTTTGTGGAGTATGGGGTTTTGCAGTATGACTTGATGATTCTCTGGATTTCCCCATTGTCTGTTGTTATGTCTCCCTTTTCATTTCTGATTTTGTTAACATGGATCCTCTCTCTGCTTTTTGGTTAATTTGGATAGGGGCTTATCTCTCTTGCTAATTTTCTCAAAGAACTAAGTCTTTGTTTCATTGATTCTTTGTATTTTTCTGTTTGTTTCTATTTTATTAATTTCAGCCCTCAATTTGATTATTTCCTGGCATCTGTTTCTCCTGGGTGAGTTTGCTTCTTCTTATTCTAGAGGTTTCAGTTGTGCTGTTAAGTCACTAGTGTGAGATTTCTCCAACCTCTTTTTGTGGGCATTTAGAGCTATGAATTTTCCTCTTAGCACTGCTTTCATGGTGTCCCATAACTTTGGGTAGGTTGTACAATTGTTTTCATTGAATTCTATGAAATCTTTAATTTCTTTCTTTATTTCTTCCTTGACCCATTGGAGATTCAGTTGGCCTTTTTTCAGTTCCCATGAGATTGTAGGCTTTCTGTAATTTTTGTTGTTGAAATCTAACTTTAAACCATATTGGTCTGATAAGAGGCAGGAAGTTATTTCAATTTTTTTTGTATATGTTGAGATTTGCTTTGTGACCAAGCATGTGATCAATTTTGGAGAAGGTTCCATAGGGTGCTGAAAAGAAGGTATATTCTTTTTGTTAGGGTGGAATATTCTGTAGATATCTATTAAATCTATTTGAGTCATAATGTCTGTTATTTCTCTTATTTCTCTGTCAAGTTTCTGTCTGGCAGACCTGTCCATTGGTGAAAGTGGGTTGTTGAAGTCTCCCACTTCTAGTGTATGGGGTTTGATGTGTGATTTAAGCTTTAGTAATGTTTCTTTTATGAATGTCGGTGCTCTTGTATTTGCGGCACAAACATTCAGAATTGAGGTTTCATCTTATCAGATTTTCCCTGTGATAAATATGTAGTGTCCATCCTGATCTCTTTTGATTGATTTTAGTTTGAAGTCTATTTTATTAGATATTAGGATAGCTACACAAACTTGCTTCTTAAATTCATTTGATTGGAAAGTCTTTGCCCAGCCTTTTGTTCTGAGGTAGTGTCTGTCTTTGAAGTTGAGGTGTGTTTCTTGTATACAGCAAATGGATGGATCTTGTTTTCGAATCCATTCTATTAGCCTGTGTCTTTTTATAAGTGAATTGAGACCATTGATATTGATGGATATTAATGACCAGTTATTGTTAATTCCTTTTATTTTTGGGGGGTAGTGTTGTGTTTTTCCCTTCGTTGGTATTTGTTGGTATGGGACTATGTACTGCCTGTATTTTCATGGGTGTATCTAACTTCCTTAGGCTGGATTTTTCCTTCATGTGCTTTCTGTAGGACTGGATTTGTGGGGAGATATTGTTTAAATCTGGTTTTATCATGGAATATTTTGTTTACTCCATCTATGTTAATTGAGAGTTTTGCTGGATATAATAATCTGGGTTGGCATCTATGGTCTCTTAGTATCTTCATAACATCTGTCTAGGACCTTCTGGCTTTTAGAGTCTCCACTGAGAAGTCAGGTGTTATTCTTATGGGTATACCTTTAGATGTTACTTGGCTTTTTTCCTTTGCAGCTCTTAATATTTTTTTTTTCTTTATTCTGCATGTTAGTGGTTTGATTATTATGTGGCAAGGGGACTTTTTTTGGATCCAGTCTATTTGGTGTATTCTTAAAAAGCATTTCCTTTTTTAGGTTGGGAAGGTGAATGAATTTGTTGAATATATTTTCTGTGCCTTGAGTTGATATTCTTCTCCTTTTATCCCTGTTATTCTTAGGTTTGATCTTTTCATGGTGTCCCAAATTTCCTAGACATTTTGGGTCATGACTTTGTGGGCTATAGTGTTTTCTTTGACTGATGAATCTATTTCCTCTACTGTATCTTCAATGCCAGAGATCCAATCTTCTATCTCTTGAATTCTGTTGGTTATACTTGCATCCGTAGCTCCTGTTCATTTACTCAAAATTTCTACTTCTAGCATTACCTCAGTTTGTGTCTTCTTTATTGTCTCCATTTCACTTTTGAAATGGTGAACTGTTTTCCTCACTAGTTTAATTGCTTTCTCTTGGCTTTCAAGGGATTAACTGATTTCTTCCCATTTTTTGTTTGACTTTTCCTCGATTTCTTTAAAAGAATTTTTCATTTCCTCTTTTAAGATCTCTAATATCTTCTTAAAGTCATTTTAATGATAGATATCCTCTGTTTCATCTGTTTTAGGATGTTCAGATCTTGCTGATGTAGGTTCTGATGGAGCCATATTGGCTTTTATGTTGATGACTGTATTTTTGCACTGGCATCTACTCATCTCTTTATCCACTTGGTGCAAGCGTATCTGTGTCTGAGGGAATCTCTCTTGGACTGATGGATACTCTTGGTACAGTGGGAGCTCTTGGTCTAGTTGATGCTGATGGACTCTTTGTCTCAGGGAGCATCTCTTAATTCAACTGGCGCTAGTGGGCTCTGTCTCAGGGAGTAGCTGCAGTCTTAGAGTGTGGTAGTTGGTGGTAGTCTGACCTGTTTGCAGGAGGTCTGCCTGCCAACTGACCTGAAACTGGGACTCTTAGTCTAATAGGGTGCTAGCAGGCCCTGTCTCAGGGAACAGTTACAGTCTCCAAGGGTGGGTGTGATTTGGGGAAGGTGAGGCTTTGGTTATAGAGTCTAATGTTGGATGGTAGTAGTCTGAACTGTGTGCAGGAGGTCTGCCTGCCAACTGGCCTGTAACTGGAACTGCAATAGGTAGTGGTGTAGGCATGCAGGGTTGTGCCCCTGGGCCCAAAGCCTAGGGGCTGGGGAGATCGAGCATGAGGATAAAGACTCACCTCTTAGTCCAGTTGGGTGCTGGCAGGCTCTGTGCCCTCTTTTTCATTTTCTCCCCATTTATAGGAGTGTGTGATTCTATAAGCTAAGACAGATACTATGTGTCAATATATTAGGAATAGAAAAGTCAATCAAAGTGATTTGCCAAAACGTTATCTTGACTATGCCTATTCATATGGGTTCAAACACTTAAGTAGTAATAACTAAATCTTGGTGCTCTATGTCATGTTTTAAATAATTTTAATAACAGTAATATTTTAAACATTTTAAATAAATTAAAATGAAAAATAGTTTCTTCTAAATTTTGCTTCTAATATCACATTACAGACAGACAATGTATAATTGTGCTTCTTGTTGATTTCAGAATTTCATATTCAATGTAAAAACTGTGGGTCCTATTAAAGTGGAGAGAATATAATTATTTTAGACTTGGGGATGTGAAAAAAGGGTCTATATCCTGATGGCAGTGTGCTAAAATATAATGAAATTATGATATACGATGGAAGAGATGATGAGGTGTAAATGACTGGGTTCCTGCATCTGTTAACACAGACCCACAGTGCCAGATAGTTCTTTAATAAAGGAAAACACTTCTCAAATGAATTTAAAGAGTTCAACTATAAATTCAAATGAGAATTATGTACAAAAAATATATAAGTGTTACTACTTTATAATGCTTTTTGAAATATACTTTCTAAGTAGTCCAAAATGCTTTAGAATTAAACAGATTAAGTAGTCAAAATGGTTTAGAATTAAATAGATACATTTTGATGGTTGTTTTCAAAGTGAGAAAATATGTTAACATTCATTTATGATAATCTTAGTGTTGCTACAGAAAGTTAATTAATGTGAGAGTGAATTTCAGAGAAAATGTTGAAAAGAAATAGGTTTGGTAATATTAGAAAAAGACTTCTTAGAAAAAGTAATCTCTACTGATAGCATGCATTGGGAAAAACTTAATTGTCACTCATAAATTTATGGAATGATAATTAATGCACTGTGATTTTTATCCTATATTAATAATGTGTTTCATTATAGCAAATAGTCTTAAAAGCAACTTCAATCATCTTAAAAACAATATTGTCTAAGAAGGGAAATTTGAAATAATAAAAAGTTATATTACATAATATTTCTCCTCATTTACTTAGGATTTCATGAGAATTATAGTAGTGAAAAAGATGTGTTGAGTTGAATCAGTTGTAGTGTACATAGGTCTGATAAGTCTTGTTTAATTTGATAATGCTTTTTATGTGTGTTAGAGAAAAATTAAAGAGTCTTTGCTAGAAAATTGTATTCATTGTACTTAAGAGGTTTTACACTATTCTACCTTTGATCCCTAGGTTGATGTGACCATCTTCAGGACCTTAATCAAACTGACTGTCATAGAAAACGATTTCCACATCAGGATGGCGACAGGTATGGTTCAGCAGGTTCTCTAAATTGGTAATTGGACAGAAATACTGGATTTAGAACACAAGACAAAATAACTAGCTATAAGGAATGTTAGTGCCACAGCCAAGACTAATTTCCATTCCTTAGGATGGAATAGTTCCTGCAATATTATTTGGTAGACAGGACAACTTATGTATTATGGAAGCAAAGGAAAATATACAAGGTTACTGGAGTACCTCAAGACCCACAGACAACTGAAAGACTCCATGGAATAGGGCTTAGGCAATGTGTAGAAAAGATGATCCTAGAAGAAATAAGAATGTCAGAATCGACAACAAAATACACAAAATGAATGGCAGAATAGTTTTTCATGCATTACATGACTAAAGTATCAATATTAACTTCTAAGCAGGATTTGTGGTTTATGGTTTTAATCTAAGTATTTGGGAGACAGAGGCAAGCATTTATCTGAGAGTTTGGAATAAGTATGGTCTACATAAAGACTTCCTATCCATTTGTGAACTACATGTGAGGACTTGTCTCCACACCCATACCAAAAAAAAAATCAATTTCAAGAGGGATCAATCATGTAATTTTATTTGTTTATGTTATGGTTTGAAGGAAGTATCTATTTACTTTTGTGATCTGTTTGCAAAACACAGATATAAAGTCCTAATTATATTCTCTTTGCTGTTATGTTGATTTGAATATGAATGGGCCCAATAGGCTCATTTATTTGATGCTTAGTTATCAAGGACTGGCAGTACTTGAAAAGGATTAGGAGGTGTGCCCTTGTTAGAATAGGTGTGGGCTTTTTAAAGAAAGTGTATCATTGATGGTGGGCTTTGAGGTCTCAGAAATCTCAAGCCAGGTCCATTGTCTTCTCTCTGCCTGCAGATGTGGATTTAGAATGCTTAGTTGCTTGTTCAGCACCATGCCTGCCTGCCTGTTACCATGATATCTATCATGATGATAATCGGCTTAAACCTTTGAAACTTAAGCAAACCTGAATTAAATACTTTCTTTTATAAGTGTTGTTGTGGTCCTGGTGTCTCCTCACAGCAATAGAACAGTGACCAAAACAGGCATGCTAAATATCATGACCAAAACGACCTTGAGGAGTAAAGTTCATTTCAGTTTACAATTCCATGTAATAGTCTGCAGGCACGCTAGCTACCCATGGAAGCTAGGTAGGAATTCAAGGCATATAACTGAAACCAAAACTTCAGTGGAGCACAGATTACCAGCTCACACTTCATGGCTTACTCAGCTTGTTTCCTAAGACAGCTGTCACTGCCCAGAGAGGGTTGGGATTTCCTATATCAATCATTCATCAAGAAAGTAAACCTACAGACATGTTCACATGCCAATCTAATGAAGGTTATTCTTCAAATGAGGTCCTCTCTTGCCAGGCAACTCTAGTTCATGTCAAGTTGACAAAAACTAACCAACACATATAGTAAAACAAAACATAAAGAGAATGTGAAGTTAAAGAATTATGAACAAAATATGTATTTTACTTAATGGCATTTTAATGATGTTTCATTAATAGTGACAAACTCATGCTACACTATGAAGTACTGCTAATAAAGAAAACTAAGTTGTAAATACTAACACCACTTGTTTTGTAATTTTCCCAGGACTCTGAATCTCTTTTAAAATGGTAATATATTAGAAACAAGCAAACACTAATAATGGATAGTCATCAAGGAGAGAGAGGCTTAAAAAAGGAAGTGTATGAGCCAAAGCATATTGCAGAAGAAAAAGGAGTAAATAGAGAATTGAAGATTTAAGCAAAAGGATGGAAAAAAAAGGTCTAGGAAAGGAGATGTAAGGGGTTTCTATATTCACAGAAACTAAGGATGAATGTAGAAGCCTTATGAAACTATATTAGTTTGTTAGCTAATTAAAATATAACTGTTTTCCAAAAGGAATTTGAATAAAAGTATGGTTTTAGTCAAAATGATTCCCATAGGCTCAGATATCTGCATGCTTAGTTCGTGAACAGTTTGGGAAGGACTAAGAGGTGTGTCCATCTTGGAAAAAGTTTGCCCTTGTTGAAAATGTGTGTGTGGGGGGCTTTGAAGTTTCAAATGCCCAAGCCAAGCCCAGTCACTGTCTCTGTCTCTGTCCCTGTCTCTCTCTGTCTCTGTTTCTCTGTCTCTGTCTCTCTGTCTCTGTCTCTCTCCTCGATGCCTACATTTTTTTCACATCAGTAGCACAGAAACTAAGACACTATATTATAGTACAGATATTTTTACAGAAGAGATAGATTGTTAAATTGAAGATAATCAAATCTCAGTGCCAGGCACAAATAACTCTCTATAAGTTCTTAGAGATGCCCAGTGGCATCTATTAAAGTATAAGCCACTGACAAGATCACCTAAACTAGATGAAAAAGCTTTATTGCTGAAGATACCAAACACTTTGGTTGCAAGGCATTGAGAAATAAGTTTTGAATGAACCATGAAAATCTTGTTCTTGGGTAACTTTCATGGTGCTGAAAGATGCTGCACAGGGAGTTGGGGAAAATAGACATTGATGGACTAATCCATCTCTGGACCCATTTGTGAGTCCAGGATTGACCTTCCAGTTAAAATGTACCCACTGGTGCAATATTGGCAACAATATTTATGGTGTTAGCCAACTGATTCACAGATGAGAAGTCATATCTGGTACTATAATTATGATCAAACACAAGTCTCAGAAAAAAAGGCCCTAGAGGAGAAACTATTGATGCTGGTTTTATAAATTAAATTTCCTCCTAAATATTTATGATTATAATCATAGATACCTATGGTCCCTAAACTTGGTCAGAGATACTTCTTATTTGGAGTGGGTAAGTCATTAATTCAGTGACACATCCCTGTTCAAAGTTCTGGAAATAGTGGCTATGTATGCTCAGCCATGAAGGGCACATTGATATCAACCACTTCACCACAAAGATCAGAGATCATGTCATGGGACATAAAGAATTTCATAGCTAGAATATTTGGGAGTGCTGAGAAACACTGTCCTCTGAACAACTCACAGAATGTATGGTCACCTACACAAGATCTGAACAAGATAAAGTCAATGAAAACTTATATTCTGTTCAGAGAGGCTTCTTGAGGATCCATATCAAACTAATAGACTAAGGGAAACTGATGGGTCTGGGAGGCTGGATAGTAACATTGTTCCCCATGGTCAAATCCATGATTATATCAGCAATACTAATTATACTCATTGGGTTATAAAAGGAAGACCAATAAGAGGAAAAAATTTAATTGGCAGAGAGATGTTTCAGAAATGGAGGGAGCAAAAGGAGGAGTAAAATGATGAGTAAAATATAGCAGAGGTATACTGTGTACATGAAATTTTCAACTGAAATTAATAAAAGGGCATAGACCAAGAATTTGAAAATATTCTAAATAATTATACACCAGGAAGGTAACAAATCTATAATTTCTATTTAATTAGTACCCAGGTTTTTAAAATCTGAAGATTAGGAAAAAGATTTAAGCTGATATGTGAAAGGTTTAAGTTGGAAACAATTAGTTGAATGACCACAGGAAATAAGAGAATTATGTACCTAAAACATTCAATCCAAGATAATAATGATGGTTAAACTTCCCGTCAACTTGATGCCATTTACAATTACCATGGAGACATGCTTCTAGATGTGTCAGTGAGGATAATTCCAGTAATGTTTTACTGAAAATGGAAATGTCACCCTAAATTTTGATGATATCATCAAAGAGGTATATCAGACACTGAATAAAAAGCAGAATGCAAGGTCAGAATCAGCCTGTAAATCTCTTTGCTTCTGGGGAGACACACCATGCTGTTATTCATTTTCTACCATGATACACTCTATCTTCAAACTGTTGATCTTCAATTTCCCTTCCTTCCTTAAGTTGATGTACTTGTTATTTTTATGTCAATATATCTAACAAATGGAAATTTAAGGTAGATTGGGTTTCACACATGCTCAGATTTTGTTTCAAAGGTGTCAGTAAATCCATTCAAATTGACAGTCAAGATTAGCCATTGCAGTTGTTTTGGTCAAGTCTTTGTTATAGCAAATAGAGTAAGAACAAATACAATGAGGAAAAACACATTATAAGAAAGTAAAGATTTTAAGAGGGGATTCAAAATAGAAATTCCTACATTCAAATCAAATATATACAACAATTACACATAAAATCACATAAGCATTTACCAATTCTTATTTATTTTTTCTAAAATTTTTTTAAATTTCAGATTCTGAAATATTTAGTATAAGTAAACAAATTCAGAAAAGAATCAGATTTCAAGAATAAGCTATGGTTCAGGTAACTATGCATTAGGGATTCATAAAATTTTTATTGGTTATCTTCCATAACTTGATAGTAAGACTTCATTGCTAATAACACTATATACTTGAGTTATAGAACAAGGAGAAATCAACCTGGTACTTACATGAAAGCAACATCCTTACTCACTACCATATATATCATAATGTGCATACCACCAAAAGAGAAAAACAATAAGTCCTTTTCAGCTATTAGCACTACAAGCTACAGTAATAACTGGGATGGCAAAATGTGGTTCAATACTGACACAAATCTTATGGCAATTAACACAGAGACAGACAACTGGTCAACATGAAGATTATAGGAAAGCACAAAGTAATAAGCATTAAACGGGATATTTTATCACACTAATACCCCCAAGGCTCAGGGATTATCTCAGAAAGGGAATCAGAATGGAAGAGCCAGGTGTGGTGGAAAGAAAAAAATAACTGGGCCTTCTGAACATCACAGTGATAGTGTCACCACCATGCCAGTAGACTGATGCTCCACATGATGGCCCCATGACTAAGAGCCTTCTAACAGCACAAATTAGACTCAAAGAGTATTCTAGAAACAAAAAGAACGCTTGTTTCTCCGTGATTTTTTTCTGTGATCCTGTATTAATTCAAACTGAAGCACGGTAAAATTTCGTATCAGGCTGGCATCCAAGGAAAGATGTCCACATGCCAAGTCACACCAGATAACCACAAAACCCACTGTCCCTACCAAAATGTTCTCCAGTGAGTATTACTTAATGGTAATACCCCAGGACAGAGAATTGGAAAGATCAATAGTAAACTAATTCAACAAATCAAGAAGGTTAAGGAAGACCTGAACAAATAGCTAAATGAACTGAAGTGTTAAATAATAAATGCTTGAGTTATCAAAAACAGACAATATATAGTCAAATTAAATAAAAAGACAATTCAAAATCTTAAAACTGAATTCAGAAAAGAAATATGAATGTTTAAGAGAACTCAAGCTGAAATGAAGATGGAATTGAGAAATTCATTAACCTATTATAAAAATTTGAGGAAAACCTTTTAAGTAAAATCAATCTAATAAAAGATAGTATATTAAGACTTCAAGGTAAAGTTGATAAAATTGTCTATTCAAGCAAAGAATTTGTAAATGAATGGAAAGAAACATGTGGGAATTACAGGGCACTATGGAAATATAAAATGTAATTACAGGCATAGATGAAGGTAAAGAACACCAGGTCAATGATATATACCCGATTTTAAACATATCATAGGGGAATAAATGAAAACAACCCCTTAAATTAAGAAAATACATACATACAGACAAAAGAAGCACAGTGTTCATCAAAGAGACAGAACCAAAACAGAAACACCTTGCTACATGTTATAGTTAAAACTTAAATAACAAAGAGAGGGTAAGGAAAGCTTTAAGAGAAACATTACAACTCATGTAAATGGGAATTCCATCAGATTAAGAGCTTGCCTTTTAATGGAAACTGTTAAAGACAAAATACTTTGAAAAATACATGTTCTATCTTATTTGTTGATTTTGCTTCAAAACCTTAGGAAAGAATATATAATCTGATGCAACCACAGAGACCAGAGAAATTATAAAGGAGCATAGTAGGTATCTGAAAGAAGACCCCAGGACATAAGAGATTAGTAGGACACATGTGCTACAAAAAGGGAAATTGATATAAAACCAGAAAGGGGGGATTTTACTAGAAAATGGGGAGGAAACACAAAACAGAGAGAATTAGGAAGAAGGGATAGATAACACCAGAATGTTTGAAAAGTCACAAGGATGTATGATACTTTACACTGACTTTAAAGAATGTGTATATCTATACATAAATAAATGTAGTTTGACTGAGGACATTTCATCTTGAGTGACCACGAATTCCCCCAAAAGCCATAGACCCTAACAAAAAATTCATGCTAATCAGGGAACACTTCCCCTGTAAATGAAGTTTTCCTATGTCCCACCCGGTCCCTGAGATCCCACATTCCAGCAGCCACTCAGACCCAAATGAACACACAGAGGCTTATATAAATTACAAACTGTATGGCCTAATGGCTTAGACTTCTCTCTAGCTAGCTCTTACATTTTAAATTAACCCATTTCTATAAATCTCTACCTTGCCACGTGGCTTTTGGCTTACCAGTATCTTTACATATTGCTTCTCATGGTAGGGGGCTGCAGCATCTCCTCTGCTCTGTCTTTCTCTTTCCTCTCTATATGTTTGGATTTTCTGCCTGCCTCTAAGCTGCCTTGCTACAGGCCAAATGGCTTTATTTATCAACCAATCGGAGCAACATATATTCATAGCGTACAGAAAGACGTTCCCTCATCGTCTCTCCTTGATACCTAATTAGGAAAGTCAAAGAGACTCTTAAATTAAAATAAGCTATTGTTGCCAATGGTTGCCTTCTAGAATTTGTTGTAAGGCTCACATATTTCAGACACAGGAATTGGAGAAATTGAACTGGACCTGATCTGAAGGCCTCCTCCTTGAGAGATAGTTCTCATAATAGTTGAAGGTGTGCTGCAAGCTTCTGGGGGAGGAAAATAAGCACATTGACAGAATTATCCAGCTGTAAACCCAAAGAAACACAGCGCTTATCAGCATGGAAAGGTAACCAAAGATGGATGTATATCTTGAGGACAATCAGTAGCCATCTAATTGGAATTAATTTCATTCAATATGAGGAAATTCATACCTATACTATAAAATCAACTATCTGTGTCTGTTTAATACAAGGACATTAGAGAAAATCTATCCATTGGTATTTTCCCAGAACAATAAACTTTCTAACTACATTCTAAACACTCATGTGTACATTCATAAATCAGTGTAGCTCATGACTCACGCATCTCATGTCTCATCATAGTAGTTTATTTTTTGCAGTAAATACAGACCATTACAGAAATAAACAAATGGTCAATAAGCAGAGAATAAATGAACTTGAAGTGACCAATTCCAATTGATATATCTACAATAGCTAAGGCTCAGGAAACATTACTGAGGTGGGGAAGAAAAGATCTGAAAAACATCAAATGGACTCAAGAAGCTGTATTTATATAACACACACATTAATTTAAAAAGTCATAAATTTGAGTTGAGGTACAAGGGTAGAGCTGAAGGGGAAAAGGAAAGAGTGTATGATATAAATATTTATAAATATAAAACTCAATAAAATTTTAAAAATTAAGAATTAAAGAACAGGAGGTAATTATGTATGGAGGTGGGAGCTGATTGAGAGTTTGGAGATACCAGGCTCTGCTGACTTTCCATGGGAGGCCTTACCTTCTGGTAGGAGGGAATGGGGGGTGAGCTGGGGGAGAAGGCTGGAGGGGCAGGAGGAGGGAAGGGGGGAATCTGTGATTGGCATGTAAAATGAATTAAAATATTCTTAATAATAAAAAAAGAAAAAATAGTTTGGATAGGTGAAGATACTGTGTGTAATCTCTGAATGATTATTTGAGATATTATTATATCCTTACTACTGGGGATATTGCAAAAGGAATATTTTTCACAAATAGTTACTTATTTATGTATGTAAATTTACATTAGAGAATTATAATTTGACTCAGTAAATATTTTAACTTGAAAAAATGTACATGTGTAAATAAATGAATGCCATTTTTTAGAAACAATACAAATAAAGGACTGTGGTTGTTACTGCATCTGTTGTTGTGGTCCTAGCTAGAATCCATATGATAACAGTTTAATGAGCTCTACTGTTTTGAATACATACTATTGTTGATAAATAATTTAGAATCTAACTGGGAAGGGAGCTTGAAGGCAATTTTATTAGAATTTTAGAGAATTCAATCAGGAAAAGAAAGATGTGAATCTTGTCAAATGTCTAAAGGAGGGAGATGGTTGAAATGAAGTATTAAAGCTATGTCATTCACAAGCAGACTCAGAGATAAAAGGAGAGGAGATTCCTTCATAGAAAGGAAGCCTACAGTTTCAAGGAAAGGATGCTTATGCTTTGGAAAGAGAGATAAAAGAAAAAGAAAAAATTGCATCCAGAAATGTGGGAAGATTCTACAATTCTACACAATAAAAATCTTCAAGCATTGGAACCATGGGGTGGCTTTCTGGAAAGGCAAAGTAAACTATCTCATTAGGGGATAAATATTATTCCTATATTCTTATCATGGTTTTAGCTAAATCACTCTTTCTGAGGAGTGATCTTGTCATCTGGTAATTGACAAGTCCCATTGAATGAATTCCTAAAGAATGAGAAAATGATTATTTAATAGTCTAATCATTGCAGTAGAGCAGAATGTCAGAAATGGTGCCTATTCTTTTACCAGGAGGTAAGAGCTTTCCTATAATAATCTCTTTCTATACTCAGTGGCCTCCACTGCACTGTGATATTCAACCATCCATTGTTCATAAAATCAGTATAAGATGGGGTGAATTTTGAAAATATGTGTAACACAACTTTGCTATGAAAATACAGAGACCAGTGTTCTAAGATGTTGACTGAAAATGATTAGTGTATTAGTGTAAAATAGAGTTTAAATTACACCTTCATTATGGGCTCCAGGAAGGAGTATGAAATTTAGGATGTGAAAAGAAAAAAGAACTCAGCTGGGCAGTCGTGGCACGTGCATTTAATCCCAGCATTCGGGAGGCAGAGACAGGAGGATCTCTGTGAGTTCAAGGCCAGCCTGGTCTCCAAAGCGAAGTCCAGGAAAGGCTCAAAGCTACGCAGAGAAAGCCTGTCTTAAAAGGCCAAAGGAAAAAAAAAAGAAAAGAAAAAGAAAAAAAGAAAAAGTACTCTCTTCTAAAACTATTGACTAAACAACTACAAATTTGCCATCTAGCCAAGGATAAGAATGGAACTGTTTTCTCTAGAGTGAGTGATGCCAAAATTACTTAACAAATATCTACCTCTTATCCTCATCATAATTGGAATCATAATCATAATTTAAAAGGTTAAAACATTATATAGACAGGACAAAGTTACCATTCTCATGATTTTGAACAAAGAAAAAATAAAAGAAGCAATAATTACTGCCCAAGATATTACTCATAGAAAAAAACCTGACAATATAGGATTTATTTTATAAATTTATGAGTATAATGTTTACTAACTGAAAATTAGCAATAATGCCAAATAAATACCAAAAATATGAGATATAGTTATTTTCATATACTCACACCATAATTTTGAATCCATTTAAAAATTTAGCATCATCTAGGGTGATACTATGACACTAATTTAACTGGAAGTTTGCAGTTGATGTGCAAGATCTTTAGGAAATCAAAATACCTAAGGGGATAGCCTGCAATGCATGTCTAATATGTATTTTGCTCAGTGATGAATTGTTCAGCTCTAATTTAGTTCACATGGAGTGGGTAAACATTTGGTGACATGGCCACATAATTCTAAAGAAGTGAGTGAGTGAGGGGGTCACATAAACATATGTGAATGAATCTGTCAGAAAGAATGTAATTTATAACTGTATTTGGATTTCAGGTTAGATATCACTGAATAATGATGAGACCCTGGATAATCAAGTGAAAGAGATGGCACTTTCTTAAGACAGCTGTGCTTTCACAACTATGCTGGTGTGTGTTTGATAAGTTCACAAAAATTATAAGATATCAAGTATGGAGGTATTACTTAGACTACTCAACATAAATTTTTCCTCTGTAAAGCATACATGATCCCAATATACAAAAATAGATGATCAATCTTGAGGTCCAAAGTGCCACAATTTATAAGTAGAGGTTTTACAATGGGACATCAAATAGTTACAGATGCCTTTCATCATGAGAGATATTGATCTATTGAAAAAGATAGCTTGTACACGAATGTGCTCCATAAATCTTTTCCCATATGGTCCCCAGAAATGGGCTGTCTGAAGCTGATTCTTCACAACTTTTTTGTTTGTTTGTTTATTTTGTTTTGTTTTTAGTTTTTTTGTTTTTCAAGGCAGGGTTTCTATGGATAGCTTTGGAGCCTATCCTGGAACTCACTCTGTAGACCAGGTTGGCCTCGAACTCACAGAGATCCCCCTGCCTCTGCCTCCCCAGTGTTGGAATTAAAGGCATGCACTACCATGCCTTGCCTCTTCACAACTCTTAGAAGGAACAAACACTGCAGAAAGTTGACCTAAAACAGAGACAAATTTCTATTATTGAAACCAACTAGTGTGTGATACTTCAGTACAGGGGCTTTAGAAAAGTAGAACAATTAGAGAATTTGTGATGCATTATTAATTTTCTTTTAAATTTAAGTATGAGTAGAAAAGTATTTAGAAGAAGTAGGCAGCAAGTTATTGTCTGTTATTCTTATCACATTTTCTTGATTAATAAACTCTTGCTTAAATTATGAGTGGAAAAATTCATCCTGTTGTTCAAAGCCATGTGCAAAAATTGGAATCCCAATTTGAAGCCAAATTTGCCCCTTTCAGAGGTAATGAGTGAACTCATCTGCTGTGATGATAGACAAAGGTTATGCTGGTGTCTCATGAATACCTTCACATCTGCCCCACAGCTGGACACTAGAGGCACCTGCTCCTATCCGTAGTAGCTGCTGGTAACATCTGCACCTCCTGATTACTTGAACAGCAGTTGTGAATTTCTTGGCAATCACTTTCAGGCTTTCTGACATTATTTTAAGATTCCAATTCCTTGTATTACATTCTTGGCAGTTTGCAATACCTAAAGCCATCTCAGTTTTATTAAACCAAATACACATTTTCTCAAACTCTATAAAACAAATTATAATTTAGAAATAAGGATCCTTACTTAATCCAAAAGTAATGAAAAACTTTACAGAATATTACAATGAAAGCACAATTTTGTGACCTTTACAAGAGAAAAAGATTCATTTTATTCTCCCAAGAAAAACAGTAATTGGTACTTTTCTTACCCCTGCCACACATTGTCTCATAAAATGTGTAAATGATGAATATCTAAAAGCATTAATATTAGTGTCTTGTCAACTCTGGGCAGTTCACAGAGCTTAATGAACTAAGATCAATGGCAACAGTTTCAGCGCCTCCAGAGTCACCATGACTTAAGGGGAGGAAGGGAAGAAGATCCTGAAGATTACCAGAAAATAGTTTACATATTTGATTATTTCATGTGAAATAAACTGAGACTGCTGTCAAACTGAATTCATCTTCTAGAAAATTATGTTACATTTTTCTCTCACAAAGCAGATAGGTATTAGCGACACAAAGTAAATGTAGTGCATAGCTGTCATAAGGTAATAACTACTCTGGGGAATTACATGCACTTGGTTAAGTTCAGCATTTCTTCCTACCTTGGTATATGGATAGATTATGAAAAGAATAGCCCTCTTCATTTTGTCTCAAAAATACAATTAGTAGAGTACTTTAGTACTATTCAAAGTTAAGTTTAGAATTTCTGTGATGGAGATTGTAGGTATTCAGCATTTAAAACTGCTTCTTCACCATTTAGTCCTGTTCTTTCTACTGTTCCATTTGTAAGCATTCTGTTATTCTAAATTCTCAGTACAGACTAATTGTGTTTTCAATGACTTCCTTGTTGCTAAGGTTGGATTTTATTTAGGTGTGTGTGTGTGTGTGTGTGTGTGTGTGTGTGTGTGTGTGTGTGTGTGTGTGTGTGTTTATGCCTGATACTAAACAGTTCATATATTCAGCATTAGAGATATCTGTTATTAAAAATTCATTTCTAAATAATTTCAAAATGACAATGCTGAGTCAGGCCCTGGTGAATCCTCATTCTGTATTGTTCAGATTCCCATTAAGTCTGTAGTCTCCCAGAAATAGGTACTCAAGTATACTGAGGGATTTGAATTATGCACAGAAAATCCCATGGGCATTTTAATTCAAATAAATTTGTGTAATTATCTAGCATAGAGATTTCTATATCAGATTATTATATCACATGTTGAAAATATATAATTTGGTAGATTCAAAGTTCAGTAATCTTGAAGATCATGTAAGTATTATGTACTCTTCCTCCACCAATGAATGTAGGGATAGAACCAAGGCAGAATCCTTAGCGAAGCTATGCAAGGGAGTGAAGTTCAGAAGACGAAATGTGAGTGAAAGGTATCAGTAGGGAACTCTTAGGAATAGCCCTGAGCTATTTCATGTTTCTCATGTCTCATAGTCTTCAGCTAGGTCACCAAGCAGTCCAGAATTCTAGAACTTGTTTTTAGCACAGTCAGCAAAAACTATCAGGACAACTTTCTGGAAAGAATAACAATCACAGTAAAGATCCAGCAAATTGTCTATTATTGGATGTTATTCCTCAGTTTGAAAAGATAAAGAATAAGGTAGATTTCAAATAAAAATCTTAGAGCAACTCCCATGGATTGGTGTTGTTTGGTTGTTTCTGATGTTTTTTCAGAGTAGAAGTGGCATAAGAAACTGCAAGGTTTTCTGGGTAACAGCTCTCAGAATCTCATAATTCTGGTTAAAGGATGTAGAAGGGATGGTACTTGCAATGAAAGAAAATGAGAATCGTAGGATATACACCAATTCACTCAATTACTTTTGTGTGAGTCAAACTCTAGAAAAGCATGGCCATGTTTAGATATAAAACTGACAATTAAACCACTACTGAACTCCCAGTGTAATTTCCAAACTAGACTTACATGAAAAGTGTTAGAAGAGCACTGTCAAGTTCTTAAAATCCTGCCAATATTAAAAAAAAATGATCACAGTATACTTGAGCAAATATATCAGGCAAATTTACTGCAATATTTTCCTACTAAAACAAAAATATTGATAATATTCATAAAATTAAAAATTCAAAAGTTTACCAAGTGATAAAGGAAATTTTAGTGTTAAAATGGAAATTATTCACCAAATAGATATTATAAAGATAACTATAAATGTTAGCAAAACAACCAACAGATGCCAAATATTGAAAAGACATGGTGGCCTAGGTGGTGGTGGCATATGACTTTCATCCCAGCACCTGGGAGGCAGAGGCAGGTGAAACTCTGAGTTTGAGGCCAGGATGGTCTAAGAAGCAAGTTCCAGGACAGCCAGAGCTGTTACACAGAGAAATCCTGTCTCAAAAAACAAAAATAAGAACAACAAAAAAGACATAATAAGTACCAAAAATATAGTTTGAAGTAAACATAAATAACTTACCTTAGCAGATATAATATGTGTGTGTGTGTGTGTGTGTGTGTGTATACACACACACACACATATTATAGTAAAAATGTAGAATAATAAATATTATATTAGTTTACATTCTTTTTTTTGTGATCAAGTTCAACTCCACAGATTTTATTATGGAACAACATATATGCATAAATACATATATGCATGCAATAATAATTAATGAAAAAAGTGACCTGAATTTGAAGAAGGTTGCGGAAGGGCATATGGGACAATTTGGAGCAAAGAAATGAAAGGAATAAATGCTTAAATTAAATTATAATCTCCACAAATTTTAATAAAGGGAAAAGAGATCATTTCAGCTCTGACATCAAGGTGCTACAGCTCATCAGTGCAGGGAAAACACAGGAGTAGTACTGGAAGTGACTTGTCACACTGCAGGAAGAGGAAAGAAACACAATCTACTCGATGGCTTTCTCCTTTTAATTTAGACCAGTACTCCAGGCCATGTACTGGTGCTGCTCACCTTTAGGGTAGGTATTTCTACTTCAGTTAATCCATATACAAACTCTGTCATAGATATGCCCAAGGGGTTTCTCTTCTTGGTGATTCTAGATCCTGACAAGTTGATATTCAATAGTAGCTAACATCTACTGAAATATTTAATAAGATTAGTAAATATTATTGAGCTAATGGAGGATACTTCACATTGATGCTGCAGTGTAATATTTAAATAAGTAAAAGCACAAATGGGTGAAAAACTGTAAAGACCACTGAGAAATGGAGGAAAAATAACGAAAACAGACTGTTATATGTTAGTAGTAATAGAATTTAACAAAGGAAGAATAAATGTAGCACAAAAGAAAGATGGCATAAAATAATATGTGTTTGGTGCAAAACACCATCATATCTATAACTAACAATCAGGAAAAAAATATCCTAATATTTGGAATAAAACAACTCAAAGATTTAAAAAGTGATCAAGGCTATTACTGAAGGACAATAGAGAATACTTTGAATTGAATGAAAATGAAATTGAAACATATAAAATTTTGTAGAATCACACTTAAGCAGTGCTTTGAGAAAACTGTGTGCCAGAAAGTGATTAGAACAAAGAAGATACAAAGTCCCATGTGGGCAACATGGTGTTTAATTTTGAGAAGTTCCAGCAAAAGAGATAAAAAATAGATGTGAAACTAAGTGAAGTAGAAAGAAAAGCCATAGATAGAAGTAAAAGCAATTAAATGTTGGTCTACTGAACTCAATTGATAAACTTCTTGAAAGATGTAATGAACAATAAGGTGACACACAAAGCAAATGCAAAGAGTGAGAGTCCAGATACCACCATAGACAACACAGGAATTAAGTAATTAAGTTGTGCTGCATGTAACTCTGTACGTATGCATTTGGCAATTTAGATTAAATGAATAAGTCACTCTTATCAATACCATTTATATTTAGCTGAAAATAAAAGTCAAAAAGAATTAAAGGGCATGACTCAGAAGTAGGTATAAAATTGTCCTAATTTCTAGGTAAAATAATTTTTTCTGATAAAAATAGCTTAGAAATATGTAGAAAAGTCTCTCGGTTATAATAACGTAATAAATTTATGGGAAATAGATTCAACAGGAAGATGCCATCCAGGATATATAAGTGTCTCTGTGAATTAAAACCAGACTGGTCGGGAGTTCCAGGGCAGCAAGTGGTACCTTTTGAGAATGTCACAAAGGCACAAAAGAACAAGTCAAAGAGAGGGAAGAGGGATTATATGAGCAAGGGGGGTCAAGATCATGATGTGGAAACCTACAGAGAGAACAGAACCAAGCTCATAGGAACTCATGAACTTTAGACTGACAGCTGTGGAACGTTCATGGGACAAGACTAGACCCTCTGCATACAGGAGACATTGTGTAGCTGGGTCTGTTTGACAGTGTGATCAGGATTTATCCCTGTTACATGGGCTGGCTTTCTGGATCCCATCACCTATGGACTAATACCTTGTTCACCTCTGATAAAGCAGGAAGGGGCTTTGTCCTGCCTCAACTGAATCTACCAGGCTTAACTGTCCCTCCATGGGGGAATCTACTCTGAGAAGATGATGAGGGGTGGGAGAGAAGGCAGGAGCAGGGAGAAGTAGGAGGGATGAGAGGGGGATCTGTGTTTGGTATGTAAAATGAATTTTAAAAAATTTAGAGAGAGAGAGAGGGAGAGAGAGAGAGAGAGAGAGAGAGAGAGAGAGAGAGAGAGAGAGAGAGAGAGAGAGAGAGAGAGAGAGAGAGAAAGGGGAGTAGGTCAGAGGACATAGTGGGAATAGGAAGAGAGAACTGAATGGTGAAGAACAACTGAATTAAAAAAATGCAAAGGGAATGAAGGACAAAGGCACTGAAAAGACTCTTAAAGAAACAAATAACAGAATATGTATGCACAAGGCTCTTAGTAAGTTGCTTCACTAGGAAGGAAATCCACGCAGGTTTTCCTATACAGAAATTAGAATTATTTATGTATTTTAGTAAGATCACATGCTACTATGGGTTCATAACAAATGAAACTAGTGCATATGACTCTTCAGAGTACAAAAATATCCTGCCACTGAATAAAACAGCTTACTTTTTAAAAGAGTGCTAATCTTGTGTTATTTGTTTACTACCTTCTGTCTCAACAATCTTGATTGCCGTAATTGATCCCAGAAAAGTAAGAAGTGGTGTTCATAGTAAAGTATGTACATACATGACTACATAAGTGCTGTTTAAAAAATTTAATAACTGTAAACTATTAAAATATCTTCAGAGTGTGAACGAGCTTTTGTTAAAGCACCACATCCTTTGAATAAAAAAAATATTTCAGAATATTCAAGTAGGATGTTTGTTTTTAGGTGTACCAACACATTTGCCAAAATTAGATTTTATTGATTTATCAAAAAAATATTTGTGAATCGTAAAGGCTAAGTTAACCAGTGTTACTGGTAGTGTGAGTCCCTTTTTATGATAAAAGTATAACGAGAGAGAATGGGTCAACCAAGAGTTATTAGAAAATGAGAATGGGATGACCAAGGACCACAAAATGACCCCCACTCATTGGCTTTGTTTGTGGACAAATTCCTGTATGCCTTCATTTTATTGGTTTCCAAGGATATGTGTAAAATGCTTATAAAACCATATCCTGAACTAATGGCAAATTCACTAAATGCTAGCTGAAAGAGTAAAAGTATCCATTATAATATGAAATGATGATTTAGTTTTATTACACATCATCTAAAAGTTGTCAGGCTCTAATTCAGGACTCTACTTGAATTTTACATGTAACCTTTACACATGGATATCTGCTAACTATTCATCTTACACCATTTGTGATCATTAGACTCCAGTATTACATATTTACACACACATTTACACACATACACACATTTTCTAAGAATTTAAAATAGGTAAAGCATACACTAAAGACTACCATATCTAAGTTGAGAAAAGCAGTATATTCACGATAATTTTGTATATTGAGTAGTAATCAGCCTAAACACAACACATTTGTCAAATAAGGTATTCTATGGCATGTGTTACTAAAGCAATAGTTAGCAAAATTTCCAGCTTTCTGGATTGTTGTGAGTGGTTAAATGCTATTCCTTGCAGGCCATTTCAGATTTTTATCTGATCTTTGCCATCAAAGGAGCTTGATCTGTTAGATGACACTTTTCACTCAGACAATGCTATTATCACTTCATAACTGAGGAGATGCAATTTGAGCCAGATATTCGCTCTGGTTGTTGTTGTAGATGATGATAATGGCAGTGATGATAAACCTAGGAATAACTAAGATCAAATGCAGATAGGTAACCTAACCTAAACCTATCATATTGCTTATGGGCAAACTTTGCATAGTTTTGTTGGAAAGAGTACAGGAATAATTCTTATTCCCATAGCTTAATGGGAACTCTTCGATCAAAGATGATGTGAATTTTACATAAATCATATGATTGCTGTGCTGTGGGCAGGTTGCTTAACTAAGGAGATGTTATGAGAGTTACTTAGGGTAGTAAAAGTGATCCATTTTTTGATTACATTGTTTTACAGGAGTATAAAGGAACAAAGAAGGAAGGAAGAGAAGAAGGAAAGGAGAAAAGAGAAAAGGATGGAAAGAGGAATGTGTAGAAGAAAGGCAGGGAAGAAACGAAAGAAGTAATGAAAAATCAGAGGTAGGAAAAAGGGAAGAAAGGAATGAACAAAAGAAGGAAAGAAGGGAAAGAGGGGGGAGGGAGGGTGGGAAGGAAGAAAAGAACAAGGAAGGAAATAAATGTCAGGAAATACTACATGAAAAATCCTCACATATTCTTACTTAGTAAGGATCTCTTTAAATGCCACCATTCACTTTTAGTAAGTGTTTCCATTATAGTAAAAAGCTGTTATTACTATAAAAGACTTGGGTTTAAACATCTTTTTCCTACCAGCACAGACACAATACTGTTTGTTTCAAAAGTGGATTCTTCTCTGCTTGGTGATGGTGGCAAATGACTTTAATGCCAGCACTTGGGAGACAGAGGTAGGGAATCTCTGATTTTGAGGCCAGAGATTTTTGGAACATCCAGGGCTACAGAGAGAAACCCTGTCTCAATAAACAAAACAAAACAAAAAAAGAGAGTTCTTTATAAAATTTATTCATATTGAAGTTCATTTACCTTAAATATTAGAAGTATTTTCTTAAAAATAATTAAATATATTATTTTAGGGTATAGGTGTAGATCAGTGGTAAGACAGTTGCACAATGTTCTTATGGCTTAATAATTGGAATTCTTAACACTGTTAAAGGTATATATAGTAGAAGAAAAAATATAACTGAACTATTTTCATCTCCACAAACATTAATTATAGAATTACTCTTGGCATGTTGCTAAAGTCTATTTTAAATATAATCAACCTGACATAAAATTAAGTATATAAAATGTCCTTAATGAATTTTTATAATGCATAAATAAAAATGATAAAAGGCAAAAGACATTATATAATAATATGTATCTATAATGGACCTGTTTGTTCTGGAATTGGCTTTTTATTAAGGGAAAATACCTTATACAAATAATTCTGCAGCTATATTTAATTATCTCTATAGAGCAGGTAGCATTGTTTGTACACTGTTGGGTAGAACAAACTGTCTACCTAGCAACCAATTGCATAGCATACATAAACACAACTTAGTTTTCCAAGATTTTACCCTTTTAAAATAAAAAAAAATGTATTAAATACACACTAAGCTGCACCTTTTCTGGATCTGATCCTTCAGCATTTGAAATGACTATTGATTTTTTAGTACTAAAAATTGGAAGTGCAGTACAGTAGCTATTTACCTTAAAAGTCTGCAGATGTTGGCCTCACATACTTTTCAGTTTTGTTGCTATAGCAATCTCTACAGGGAAAGCAAAATAAAAAGAGGAGAATTAATCTGCCTTATAGTATAGGTTCCTAGAGTGAACCCCTGTGTAGTGAGTGCAGTAATTAAGTCTTGTGTTCTATGTTTTCTTTAAAACCTTTGATGGACATGATGATATCATCACTGCCTGATTGATTTTTCACATAAGGAAACAACCAAAATTAATTGCCCTAATCTTCACACAAGGACAACACATACATTCTGAGCGAAAGCAAATTGCTTCTCTGTAGCTTTTTAACAGCTGGATATTTTGAATTTCCTTTTTCATTTTATTTCAGTATTATAGGAGAACATGTTCTCAGGGAGGGAAAAATTGTAATCCGTAGGTTAAGATTTTGGATGTGGAGCATGAAATGGACAGAACAAAAAGACCTGCTCTTAAATTAATGCAACTTCCCCCTTGCTACAAAGTGACAGCAGGGACTGAAAATCTCTTCATACCAAAGAACTTGTTCACAGAAAGATGCAGTTTAAATTTGGGCTGCCATACTGAATTCTAGGAGCAATTTAGGGTTTTTAAATATGGCACCATCTCAAAATTTATGCAAAACAAAAAGGTCTATTTTTTATTTATTAGTTATTTACCAATCATTGCATAAGGCTATTTCAGAACTATAGAAAGAAAATATTCTGATGCATTAATTCCTTTTTAAATGAATGAGTATTAATTTTTCTACATATCCCTTCCCAATCAAGGCATATCTATTTCTTAATCAAATAACAATAAATAAATTCTCCTTTAGAAAACAACCTTAACTTCAAGTAGTCATTCCCAGTATAAGCTGGCATTTGCTTTGAAGCTTTTAACACTCATAAATTATTCTTTCAAGTTTGCAATTAATGGCTCTATATGACCTCAGTTTCAGAATTCATTTTATGTTCTCATTCATGTATACCCACATTTTATCTATTTTTGGTAGCAAACATATGACCATGTTTCAAAAAACTAGAAAACCTGATTTCTCATTTTTTAAACAGATTGAAGATAACTACCTGCATGACCTCCTGTAATTAATTCAGTCAGGTGCAATAACAGGGTTTGATTAGCTAACTGCCTATCCTGGAACAATTTTCTCCTTATGATAAGAGGAATGCTTTCTAAGTTTGAAACCAATGTCAGCACCAACGTGCCTGCCTTCCTTCCTTTTCAGAGAGTCAATGAAAAGGACAAATGTTTTTGATACTGACTGTCATTCAATGTTGATTCTATCTGACTTAACATCATTTCTGCATCTTCATTTCCAACAAGATAATGCTTACCTACTATGAAGGGACTGTTGACCTAAGTGCTTAAGCAGGGCACCAGTAGAAGTGTCTGTCAGAGGTGTGTGAACAGGAATTGCCATTAACCTTCCCAGCTGTAGGAAGCCATTCCTGCCCTACCACAGCAATTTTTACTTACCTTGCCACTTTTATTTAGCACTACTGGCTGAACAGCAATGCCTCTTAAAGAAGCCCTGTCTTTCTTTTTCTCTTCTTTCCTTCCTTCCTACCTTCCTTCCTTCCTTCCTTCCTTCCTTCCTTCCTTCCTTCCTTCTTTCTTTTCTTTTCTTTTCTTTTCTTTTCTTTTCTTTTCTTTTCTTTTCTTTTCTTTTCTTTTCTTTTCTTTTCTTTTCTTTTCTTTTCTTTTCTTTTCTCCAGCTTTCTTAGACCATACATGGAAATGCACCCCACATTTGGTGCCAAACTGTTGTTGGTTGCTTTTTACTCTTTGTTCTTTTGGGAGCCCTGCCACCCAGCCAACAAATAAATTACACATGGAGGCTTATTCTTAATTATAAATGCTCATCCTTGGCTTGGCTTGTTTCTTGCCAGCTTTTCTTAACTTTAGCTTCTCTACATTTTGATTCTGGAATTTTTTTCTTGCCTTACTTCTCTATCTATTACTTTCACTCTTACTTCATGGCTGTCTGGGTGGCTGAATGGCTGGCCTCTCCTTTTTCTCTTGCTCTTTTATTTTTTTTCCAAGATTTCTCCTTCAATGTATTATCTCTGCCTGCCACCCAGGCCGATCCTGTCTCCTGCCTTGCTATTGGCCATTCAGCTATTTATTAGACCATCAGGTGTTTTAGTTAGGAAAGTAACAGCTTCACAGAGTTAAACAAATGCAACATAAAAGAATACAACACACCTTTGCATCATTAAACAAATGTTCCGCTGCATAAAGAAATGCAACAAAGCTTAAAATAATATTCTATAACACATTGGTACTGTCTGTTAATTACTGATTTCTTTGGGGGCATAATTGTCAGTGAATTCAACTTGCTTCAATGACATTTCAAAGCATTTAAAACCAAAAGATACTAACTGACATTCATTTATTAAAGGCTATTTACATGTTTTCCTTAGTACCTTTGCAGTAGTCAGTACAATAGATAAATACACAACATACACACATATGTAGTCAGATAAAGTTATATTAATAACTATTTATTTACACATTTATAAATTAATACAAAACCAGTGGTTTTATATGTATATCAACACATATTAACATGTGACGCATATTTTTAAAGAGGTAATGTTCCTTCAGAAATAATACCAATGAAATATTGGAACTCTGAAATACAGTTTCACTATGTTATGACCATTAATTATTAAGATTTCTAAAGGATATATGTTCTTATTGTTTACTCATTGTCCAGAAAAAGGGGTTCTTCAGTAATGGAACATTGCATAAGATTAAACACTATTATAGCATTTAAATTAAGAAATTGTACTTATTAAAATAAATAAAATGTTTAATTTTTTCCAAAATGTTTATAAAACTAGCTAAATATATCAAATTAAATTACTCAGTAATGTTCAGATATTTATTGGAATATAAGCATTTTTTTTTACCATTCTTGATTATTTCTGTTTAACACAATTATTTCTGTTTAAGAACAGAGAATCAAATCTGGGATGTGTACCAATTTTAAACAGTTGCATAGTGTTCTTAAGGCATTGGCTTTCATTTCAAGCACTGCAAAAAATACATCAAAATCTAATAAATAAATGGAGAATTTATATGAAAAACAGGACCAAATAAATTCCTCAAAAAATACAGTAAAAATTTCTTATTAAATAAAACCATCTCAAACACAATTAAAAAAATTGCAGTGTCATAAATCTAGAATAAAGTCATAAAATGATCTTCAATCACAAAAATAACAGAAGATAGTCACAGCTTTATGAAATGAAGTAGTGCATTCATTTAAAACCAAAGCAACGCCAGTTTCACATGTGTAAAGGGAAAGAGTAAGGCACCCTGTTCTTAGTGTTTAGCATTTGGTAGATTACACAGATTGTATGCATCCACTCTGCAGCTGGCACAATATGAACTAATTCCCTAGCAAATGTGTATTCATTAGCATCATGAAAACACTTATTAATTCTCCACATACCTTAAATTAATTCCTAATTAGAGACTAAAATGCCAAAGCCAAATGGGAAAAGCTGTATAAATTAAAAATAAATGAATTACTAGCATTAGTCATCAAATCAAAAGGAAAACCAAATTTCTTTCTTATTATATGGTGAAGAAGCCTGTTAACATTCACAATCAGTTTAATTGTGTTTTGGTTATTAAATTTATTATAATTAGATTAATGATGAATTGTACTTATGCATGAATTGGTCTTAAAATGAGAATGATGATTTGTTACATGTAAATGTATCAATCACTATATTCTTTTATCTCTATAAATATTTAATTTTCTAATGTGAGGTCTTGGGGAATAAGAAACCTTAAAATAAAAGCACAACTTTCAAGAAGCATCTAGGGAAGAAAAAATTCTACAAATTTAATTCTGTGTATCTAAATAATAGGTATGCTGAGTATATTTTGGATATATTTGCTCATTAATCAATATGTATATCTATATCTATCTCCATATATATATATATATATATATATGTGTGTGTGTGTGTGTGTGTGTGTGTGTGTGTGTGTATGTTTCTATTTTAAGTTTTTCTTAAGACTAGAGAGGTGAGTTGACTAAATGTCATGCAGCAAGCTACACCAGATGAAAACTTGGGGAAAATCAAAATAGGCAACTAACATCAAAGCAAAGCAATAAATCTTGAACAGGTTAAGGCAGCTTTAGATTCCCCTAATAGGAAACATATGAAAGTAAATTTTACAAGCAATTAATGACAGAAGAGGAGAAATAATGTGGTCTAGCAAAGCTTTGGGGTAGTTGACATAAAATATGAAAAAAATAAAGACAAGGATTGACAAAATGTAGCAAAATAGATACTGTATATGTAGTGTGTGTGACATAATGCTGCTTTCTAGACATAGGAGAGAAGCCAGAGTTCACTTCTCACATCAGTAAACAAGAACTTAGAAATGGTAATGAATGCACAGTATATTCAACTGAAAACCCCAAATATCTATTTTTAGATACACTTTATTTATTTATTTATTTATTTATTTATTTATTTATTTGTGTGTGTGTATACACTTGTCATGTTATGCATATGGAGGACTGAAAACTACTTGTATGAGTTGGTCATCTCCCTCTACTCAGTGGGTAACAGGGATCACTGCGAGGTTGTCAGTCTTGGAAGCCACCACTTCTACTTGCTGTACCATTTCCCCACCCTATAAAACATTTTTAAAAACAGCAATGATACTCACAAATCAGTGCTTGACCCAGTTGTCATCAGAGAGGCTTCTTCTGGCAGCCAATGGGAGTAGATGCAAATACCTACAGCTAACCATTAGGGAAGCTCGGGGAACCACACAGAAGAAGGGAAGAAAGGATTGTATGAGTCAAAGGGGTCCAGAATACCAGGCAAATAAGGCCCACAGAATCAACTAAGCAGGGCTCATAGAGGCACACAGAGACTTAAGTGGCAATCATGTGTCCTGCATAGGTCTGCACTAGGTCCTCTACAAACATGTTGTGGTTGTTTTGCTGGGCATTTTTGGGACTTCTAGCAGAGGTGTCTCTGACTCTTTTCTCTGCACTTGGGACCCTTTAACTCCTACTGAGTTGCCTTATTGAAATGTAATAAATCCACGGGAGTCTGGTAAGAGTATTATGGAAATTTATTAGTGCAAATTGAGGAAACACGACAATGAATTTGATATGAGGGATTGTGCCTAGTCTCTTTGCCTTTTGTTATACAGTGTTCAGTTGATATCCCTGGGATGCCTGCTCTTTGCTGAAGGGGAATGTAGGAGGAGAGGTTCTGGGGTGCAGAGGAGGGGAACTGGGGGAGTGGAGGAAGGGGTGAATGTGCTCAGGATGTATTATATAGGAAAAGAATAAGTAAAGAGAAAAAGGGAAGAAAAAGTAACTCAGGGAAAGGTTAGAAAAATTAGCAAGTATTTCCATATTTCACATACAGCTAAATAATAAATTATGACAGTTCTACATTTAAAATTTTTAGGGAAACCATGCTGAATGTCATTTCTAATAGTACATACAGTTTTTCTTTCTACATATTTTCATCATTATGTCTCTTCTTTGTTCTCTCTCATTTGTTTCCATTCTTCAAATAATTATTTCAGGTAGAAATATATGCTATGTGGTAACATTTGGGTTCATGAGTTTCATTCATTTTTTTTTTTCAATCAGGGCTATAGGTTTACAACTGTCCTCCAAGGTTTCCTCTACCTATATCTCACAAAGTTATTTATGTTGTATTTATTTTAGTCACCTCAAAGTACTTTTAAATTTTCTTTGAAACTTTGAATATTAGTGTTTTATCTTTAAACATAATTTGAAAACATTTATTGTTAAATAATATTATTTCATCATTTCCTGTAAAGGTGTATTACTTAAGCTTTCTACTGTAATTAGGTCTGTTTGATGACTGTGTATATGAAGCTACATTTATAATCTTTAAAAAGTAGTTCAAGAAATAATTCAGTCTACTCTGAATGTATGAGACATTTGTTTGTATTGTTTTATTAACTGAATTTGTTCTTTGACAAAGCATACATGTAGAAAATGTATTCTGATTACACAGATAACCACTCTTATTCCAAACCCAATTCTATCAATTTCCTTCTTAAAAATCTACTTTCTCACATTGCTATCTATTTGATTAATTGTGACTAACTGAATTTAACAAGAGCCATCTGTATTACTATGGTATTGGGATTATCTATTGCAACCCAGTAGACTGATAACTGATCATGTAATTGAAAACAAAGACACTCCTCTGGGACTAAAGACATGGTTCAGTAGTTAAAAGCACAGGCTGCTCTTGCAGAAAATCCAGTTTCAAATCCAGTGCCCATACTGTGGCTCTGAATCTTCAGTAACTCCATTTCAGAGGATCTGATGCTCTCATTTGTGTGTCCATGGTTACAACACACATTTTGTGCACAGCTATACATACAGGCAAGACAATGAGCCAATACACATAAAATAAAATCAAGGACTCCATGACTCAGTAGTTCAGCAGTGAAGAGGATGGTCTTGTCGCCCAACCTTCATTCATGATTGACCATTGACAGGGCCAGTAGTATACAAACCTAATTTCAGTAATCACATATGCTTCAGGTTCATGATTATAATTGCTGTCTTGTCACTCTTCTTGACTTTCCATCAGAACTAGTGGATAAGACCTGTTTGCTGAAAATATCATAAACATTGATTCAAGATACAGATGAATCAAGTTGGAACTAATCAAAACTTACTCTGTTTTGGCTAGCTTTCATAATGCTATGCAGGCTCCTGGGGGAGAAAGGGCATCAAGGGTCTGCTATGAAAACTGCAGACTACAATTTCCCACCTACATCATGAGGTAAACCCACTTGCAGAATAGTGTGCTGCAACTCTTATGGGAATTATCTACCAGTTCTGTAATTAGGTTTGCATTCTGCTCTGAAGGAATCCATGACTGATAGTAAAATTCCAGTAAAAAAAAAAAAAAAAAAAAAAAACATGACATGTCTGGGGAAATCATAGCTTCCTAGTAGGAACATACTAATTATTTTATTTTATTTTTTTTGTCATAATGTCAAACTACCATTTAAATATTTGTGCTTGTATCCATAGATGAATGCTATTTTAACCTTAATGAGAGAAATCTGTCTTTTTAATCAATGGAGGTGAATACTGAGTCATGACTGCTTAAGATTCTGAGAATAAATGTTAAATGTTCAGCTCTAACAAAGATCACCTCTAAATACCACCATTGCTAATATTCAGAGAACTTTGTGGAAGAGTGATACAAATAATGTAAGAGTCTGAAGATAGGAGAAGGGTTGTGAAGTTACCTGTTATTTGACATAAGCTAAGTTAACTAACATTAGAATTTGAATTTCTTGTGAATTTGCAGATATATATATATATATATATATATATATATATATACATTATATATATATTATTCTTTCTCTATCCATTATTGTTTGTAAAAACTGGACTCTATGATTACTATAACAATCAGTTGACTTAATCTTTCTTTAATTATGTTAATATTTTAGGCATTTTATGATGGTCACAGGTGATTACATGTTTATTATTGCTGAAACTTTCTTCTTGAATTACTATTACTAACTAAACAGCCTGCATTGTCTCTAACATTTTCATCTTAGATTCCAGCATGAGCTAAAGACTAGTAACTCCCAAGAAATCCTCTGAAAGTAAACACCAGATTGGGACTGCTGAGGCTTCCAGTCTTGGGGATTTAACAACTGAGGGATTTTTTTTTATCAGGAGGTAGCTATTGTTGGTCTACAAGGACAACAGCCTATAAACCATTTTAATAAATCCAATAAATAACTTCATTCTATCAGTACTGTCCCTTTAGAGAACCCTGAGTAATCCATGTGTTTAGCAACTTGCCTAGACTGCTTCTCTGGTCAAACTTTACCTTGAAATATATAGCAAATAATATATGTTTTTAGTTATATGTTTTATATATGCCAGAGAGCAAGTTAGACACAGAGAGAGAGAGAGAGAGAGAGACAGAGAGAGACAGAGAGAGATGTGAAGAAACAGTCATGTTAAATATGTCTTTCCAAGATAAATTTCTGTGACAGAGTGACAAGGTTACTCAAGGATCATATTTTAGATTTTGTCTACCTTTTGTTCTTCTATATTTAAATATCTTCATTAATTTTCAGCATTCATTAACTTTAAGAAATAAGGTTAAGCATATATTTTCAAGTTATTTTATACAAAAAAAATGAATAAAACACTAAGACTTCATGGAACATTCCACAAATATATTTGCTAAAACTTGTATCCCCTTGTATAATACAGGCCTGCTTTGATTTTGAATGATAATAATTTGATACTGTATTTGCAGTCAATACAATAATGAGATGATATCTTTCAAAGAGAGGAGACACCTCCATTGTATTAATAGTCTTTTAATAAAAATCTATTCTCTTGTAAACACTACAGGTATCATCTCAAACTTCAACTAATCTGTCAGATATGAAGAATACTAAACACTGGGAGGAAGGCTTTTAAAAGAATAAATCTGTACTCATAATGCAATGATCATAATTAATATTAAACCTCTTTTGAATTCCACTGTGTGTGATTCAAGAACATAATTCTTTTTTGCCAGAAGATAGACAGGATGTGCCCACTATTATGGAGTTTGAAGGAAGGTTAGAAGAAGATCCCCTGATGTGTGAACACTAAATTCTTACAGACATCTGTACATTAGTATCCAGAGTTCATCATTAAAAAAGACTAATGTATAATACCCAAACAGCAGTAAGTAGGATCAATCATTGTAATTTTAAGACCCTAAAAGGATTCTAAGAAGTGCTGAATTTTGAGCATACTAATTGGATATCTAATTCCAATTGATTGACACTGAGCCTGAGCCCTGAAAACATACAAACAAGTTAAACTTTACAGACTGAGCAGATTGTATTTAGGAATGTGTGTGTGTGTGTGTGTGTGTGTGTGTGTATCTACATGAATGCCTGTAAAAATTATTAATTTGAAAAAAGTAGGGCAGAATAGATGAAAGTGTTTGGAAGAAGGAAAGGGAATGCAGTGATATAAGTATAATCTCAAATAAGAAAAAGAAAAAAGAATGCCATTATTTTTGTAGTCAAACACAGTGTCAAATAGATTTATATATATATGATCATAATGCAATGATCATAATTAATATTAAACCTCTTTTGAATTCCACTGTGTGTGATTCAAGAACATAATTCTTTTTTGCCAGAAGATAGACAGGATGTGCCCACTATTATGGAGTTTGAAGGAAGGTTAGAGGAAGATCCCCTGATGTGTGAACACTAAATTCTTACAGACATCTGTACATTAGTATCCAGAGTTCATCATTAAAGAAGACTAATGTATAATACCCAAACTCTTAAAAATACAACTGAAATTTGAAAACATAGTATAGTATAAAGTCCCTAGAGGACTCTTAGTAATGGAGGATATGGAGTCTAAAACAGCTCTCTTTGGTGACTGGGTAGCTTCCAGTGGTGGGAACAGGACAACATCCCAACGACAAAACCTTCCACTCACAGTCTATCCAGCCTGCAAGATCTGCGGGGGTATTGGAGGAAGAGAATTTGTAAGAGTGGTCAACCAATGGCAGGGATAAGTTGAAGCCCATAACACTAAAAGAAGCCCATGCTAGACACTTTCTAAATGACAAGGAACCATAGACTGGGTAGCCCAGAGACCTAGGATAGAAAAATAAACCAATAAAATGATTCCTAATGACATGTTGATATAGACTCAAATATGGGTTTCTAGCCTGATTGTCAGAGGCTTCCTCCCACAGTTGATGGGAACAAATACAGAGACCCACAGTCAAACATAAAGTGGGATAGAGGGTCTAAAATAGAGATGTCCATTGTGTTCCTCCTCTTGGTGCTCAGAGAAACCTGTGGAAAATGGTGCCAAAAGATTGTAGGAGCCAGAGGGATCTAGGACACCAGGAAAACATGGCCCACAGACTCAACTAAGCAGGACTAACAGTCACTTAGGGAGACTAAAGCAGCAGCATTACAGAGCCTGCATGTGTCTGTGCTAGGTCCTCTGCATATATGCTATGGTTATTAGCTTTTGTTTTTGTGGGACTCCCAAAAGAAGGAGTGGGAGTGTCTCTGATACTTTGGACTTTTCTTAGGACCCTTTCCTCCTACTGGGTTTCCTTGCCCAGCCTTGTGATAAGGGATCGTACCTAGTTTTATTGTGCCTTGTTATGCCCTGTTTGGTTGATATCCCTGGGAGGCATGCTTTTATATGAAGGAAAACAGAAAGGGAAAAGGGATGGATCTGGGAGAAAGGGTAGGTGGAGGGGCTGAGAGGAATGGAGGGAGGAGACAATGAGAGGGAACAGAAGGAGAAAAGGGAGGAGAGAAGTTAGACATTTCTGTTTCTATTAAGAACTTACGACATCCCGGACCCCATCCCTGGGCACCAGCCACTTCTGGGAACACCTGCCCAACTTGGCCCCAGATTCTGGCCACCGGGCAGGTCCCCTTCTAGCCCCACCTGGAAGCATCCCCTTCTCCAAGTCCCCGGAAGCCCCTGCAATCTCCATGCCCTGCCCCCACGCCCATCTGCCCGAGACCCCAGCCACTTCCTGAGACTTAAAGACTGGCCCCCAGCTCCCAGCCTGCCCCTGACTTCCCTTCTGGACCAGAGAGGGCTCCCATCCTGCCCGGGACTTCCCTTTTGGACAAGAGCTCACATCCTGCCTGGGACTTCCCTTTTGGACAAGAGCTCACATCCTGCCCGGGACTTCCCTTCAGAATAAGAGCACCCATCCTACCACTGACTTCCTGTCTGGACAAAAGCTCCCATCCTGCCCTAGTTTCCCATCCAGATAAGAGCTTGCATCCTGCCCCGGAGTTCCCATTTGGACAAGGGAGCTCCCATCTGGACAAGAGGGAGAGAGAATTCCTGAATCTGTCAGCTCTATCTGAAACAAGTGCACAGATAAGGCCAAGAATGAACCATAAGGAGATGGCCAGTCTCAATGGAGACTTTGAAAGCCAGAAGGACCTGGACAGATGTAATGCAGACACTAAGAGACCATGGATGTCAGCCCAGACTAATATACCCAGCAAAACTTTCAATCATCATAGATGGAATGAACAAGACATTCCAAGACAAAGCCAGATTCAAACAATACTTATCACAAACCCAGCCCTACAAAAAAGCACTAGAAGGAAAATTCCAACCGAAGGAAATCAGATACACACTCGAAAACACAGGCAATAGATAAAGCCACAGCAGTAAACCCCAAAGAAGAGAAGTACACACACACGCTACCACCAAAATTAACAGGGATGAACAATTACTGGTCATTAATATCCCTTAATATCAATGGACTTAATTCACCTATAAAAAGACATAGGCTTACAGAATGGATACGAAAGCAAGACCCATCTTTCTGCTGCATACAAGAAACACATCTCAAATTCAAAGACAGACACTTCCTAAGAATAAAAGGCTGGGAAAAGACTTTGCAATCAAATGGTCTTAAGAAACAAGCAGGGGTAGCCATCCTGATATCCAACAAAATAGACTTCAAACTAAAATCAATCAAAAGAGATCAAGAAGGGCATTACATACACATCACAGCAAAGATCCACCAAGATGAAGTTTCAATTCTGAACATTTATGCCCCAAACACAAGGCACCCACATATGTAAAAGAAACATTACTAAAGCTTAAACCACATATAAAACCACACACATTAATAGTGGGAGATTTCAACACCCCACTTTCACCACTGGACAGATCTCCCAAATTGAAACTTAACAGCGAAATAAAGGACTTAACTGATGTCATGACCCAAATGGACCTAATAGATATCTACAGAACATTCCATCCTAACAAGAAAGAATATACCTTCTTCTCAGCACCCCATGGAACTTTCTCTAAAATCGACCACATATGTGGCCACAAAGCAAATCTGCACAGGTACAAAACAATTGGAATAACCTCCTGTGTTCTATCAGACTACCATGGTTTAAAGTTAGATTTCAACAACAACATAAACTACAGAAAACCTACAATCTCATGGAAACTGAATAATGCTCAACTGAATCACCAATGGGTTAAGGAAGAAGTAAAAAAAGAAATTAAAGACTTCCTAGAGATAAATGAAAATGAAGACACCACATACCCAAACTTATGGGACACTATGAAAGCAGTGCTAAGAGGGAAATTCATAGCACTAAATGCCCACATAAAGAAGTTGGAGAAATCCCACACTAGTGACTTAACAGCACACCTGAAAGCTCTAGAACAAGAAGAAGCAAAGTCTCCCAGGAAGAACAGACGCCAGGAAATTATCAAAGTGAGAGGTGAAATTAATAAATTAGAAACTAAGAGAATAATACAAAAAAATAATGAAACAAAGAATTGGTTCTTTGAGAAAATCAACAAGATAGAGAAGCCCTTATCCAAACTAACCAAAAGACACACAGAGAGAATCCAAATCAACAAAATCAGAAAGGAAAAGGGGATATAACAACAGACATTGAGGAAATCCAGAAAATTATAAGGTCATATTTCAAAAACCTCTACTCCACAAAACTGGAAAACCTAAAAGAAATGGACATTTTTCTGGATAGTTACCACATACCTAAGTTAAATCAAGACCAGATAAACTATTTAAATAGTCCAAAAAAGCCTAAGGAAATAGAAACAGTCATTAAAAGTCTCCCAACCAAAAAAAGCCCAGGACCAGATGGTTTCAGCTCAGAATTCTACCAGATCTTCAAAGAAGAGTTAATACCATTTCTCTCTAAATTGTTCCACATAATAGAAACAGAAGGAACATTACCAAACTCCTTCTATGAGGCTACAATTACCCTGATTCCTAAACCAAACAAGGATGCAACAAAGAAAGAGAACTACAGACCGATCTCCCTCATGAACATTGATGCAACAATACTCAATAAAATACTGGCAAACAGACTCCAAGAACACATCAGAACAATTATCCACCATGATTAAGTAGGCTTCATCCCAGGGATGCAAGGGTGGTTCAACATACGAAAGTCCATCAATGTAATACACCATATAAACAAACTCAAAGAAAAAAACCACATGATCATCTCACTAGATGCAGAAAAGGCATTTGACAAAATCCAACACCCCTTCATGATAAAAGTCTTGGAACAATCAGGAATACAGGGAACATACCTAAACATAATAAAGGCAATATATAGCAAACCAACAGCCAACATCAAATTAAATGGAGAGAAATTCAAAGCAATTACACTAAAATCAGGAACGAGGCAAGGCTGTCCACTGTCCCCATACTTATTCAATATAGTACTTGAAGTTCTAGCCAGAGCAATAAGACAACATAAGGAGATTAAGGGGATACAAATTGGAAAGGAAGAAGTCAAGCTTTCCCTATTTGCAGATGACATGATAGTATACTTGAGTGACCCCAAAGATTCCACCCAGGAATTGATAAAGCTTATAAATACCTTCAGCAACATAACAGGATACAAGATCAACTCAAAAAAAATCAGTAGCCCTCCTATATACAATGGACAAAGAAGCTGAGAAGGCAATTAGAGATACATCACCCTCTACAATAGCCAAAAATGACATAAAATACCTTGGGGTAACACTAACCAAGCAAGTGAAGGACCTATATGACAAGAACTTGAAGTCCCTGAAAAAAGAAATTGAAGAAGATGTCAGCAAATGGAAAGATCTCCCATGCTCATGGATAGGCAGGGTTAACATAGTAAAAATGGCAATCTTACCAAATGCAATTTACAGATTCAATGCAATCCCCATCAAAATACCAACACAATTCTTCACAGACCTGGAAAGAATAATACTCAACTTCATATGGAAAGACAAAAAACGAAGGATAGCTAAAAGAAACCTGTACACAATCCCTGACTTCAAGCTCTACTATAGAGCTACAGTAATAAAAACAGCTTGGTATTGGCATAAAAACCGACATGTGGACCAATGGAATCAAATTGAAGACCCTGACATTAACCCACACACCTATGAACATACAGTTTTTGACAAAGAAGCCAAAAGTGTACAATGGAAAAAGAAAGCATCTTCAACAAATGGTGCTGGCATAACTGGATATCAACGTGTAGAAGGCTGCAAATAGATCCATATCTGTCACTGTGCACAAAACTTAAGTCCAAGTGGATCAAGGACCTCAACATAAATTTAACTACGCTGAACCTGCTAGAAGAGAAAGTAGGAAGTAGTCTTGAACGCATTGGCATAGGAGATCACTTCCTAAATATAACACCAGTAGCATAGGCACTGAGAGAAACAATCAATCAATGGGACCTCTTGAAACTGAGAAGCTTTTGTAGAGCAAAGGATATGGTTAACAAGGCAAAGCGACAGACTACAGAATGGGAAAAGATCTTCACCAACCCCACATCTGACAGAGGACTGATATACAGAATATATAAGGAACTCAAGAAATTAGACATCAAAAAGACCAACATTCCAATTAAGAAATGGTCTAAAGAACTAAACAGAGAATTCTCAACAGAGGAAACTCAAATGGCTGAAAGACATTTAAGGAATTGCTCAATATCCCTAATCATCAGGGAAATGCAAATCAAAACAACTCTGAGATACCACCTTACACCTGTCAGAATGGCTAAGATCAAAAACACTGAGGGCACTTTATGCTGGAGAGGATGTGGAACTAGGGGAACTCTCCTCCACTGTTGGTGGGAATGCAAGCTTGTACAACCACTTTGGAAATCAATATGGCGCTTCCTTAGAAAATTGTGAATCAATCTCCCCCAAGATCCAGCTATACCACTCCTGGGCATATACCCAAGAAATGCTCAATCATATCACAAGAGCACTTGCTCAGCTATGTTCATATCAGCATTGTTTTTAATAGCCAAAACCTGGAAACAACCTAGATGCCCTTCAACTGAAGAATGGATAAATAAATTGTGGCACATATACACAATGGAGTACTACTCAGAAGAGAAAAACAATGACATCATGAGGTTTGCAACAAGTGGATGGATCTAGAAAAAATCATCATGAGTGAGGTAACCCAGACTGAGAAGACAAATATTGTATGTACTCACTCATAGTAGTGTACTAGATGTGGAACACGGATGGCTGGACTGCTACTCACATCACCAGTGAGGCTATCTGGAAGGCAGGACCCCAGGAAAGACACGTGGATCGCCCAGTGATGGAGAAATGGATAAGATCTACATGAACAGCCTGGACATGAGTGGGGGCAATGAACAACGAGGGTTGAGGGAAAGAGAGCAGGAGATCCCAGCTGGATCAAGAAAATAGAGGGAGAACAAGGAATGGGAGACCATGGTAAATGAAGACCACATGAGAAAAGGAAGAAACAAAGTGCTAAAGAGGCCCACAGAAATCCACAAAGACTCCCCCACAAAAGACTGCTGGCAATGGTTGAGAGACAGCTGGGACTGACCTACTCTGGTGATGGGATGGCCAAACACCCTAATAGTTGTGCCAGAAACCCCATCCAAGTACTGAGGAATCTGGATGCAGACATCCATGGCTAGTCCCCCGTGGAGCACTGGGAGTCTAACTGGCGAGAAAGAGGAGGGTTTATATGAGTGAGAATTGTTGAAGCCAAGGTTGCATAAAGCACAGGGACAAATAGCCAAACGAATGGAAACACATGAACTACGAACTAAAGGCTGAGGGGCCCCCAACTGGATCAGGCCCTCTGAATAGGTGAGACAGTTAATTGGCCTGATCTGTTTGGGAGGCATCTAGGCAGTGGTGCCAGGTCCTGGGCTCGCTGCATGAGATAGCTGTTTGAAACCTGGGACTTATGCAGGGACCCTTGGCTCAGTCTGGGAGGAGGGGACTGGAACTGCCTGGTCTGAGTCTATCAGGTCAATCTCAGTCCTCGGGGGTGGCCTTGATCTGGAGGTGGTGGGAGGGAGGGTGGGCTTGGGGAAGGGGAGGGTGGCGGGAGGGGGGACAACGGGGAAATCTGTGGCTGTTATGTGGAACTGAATAGTATTGTAAAATCAAATAAATAAATACTAAAAAAGAACTTACTAAAATATAATGCATATTCTATTTCAGACAGATATTACCAAATACTCTCAAAAATGATGAACTGATTTACACTTTAAATATTAGAACATTTTCTACCCAGCATACTACCTAGAGTTAGCAAAATAAATTATTTTATGTGATGGGAATAAGCTGGAATAGTGGTATACACATGCAATTGTAGCCTCTGGAAATGTTGAGTGTTGAGGCAGGAAGATCACTGGAGCTTCAGAATCAAAGCTAGTCTTGGCTGCAAAGCAAGATCATGTCCAAAAACAAAACAAAACAGAAAAAAAATCCTAAACCTGAAATGATGCCAACATTGGTGGAACATATTGTTACAGTTTCAGCTTGTATTGTTATTGGACATGTTTGCATTGGTTTGTATTTCTTCTGTGAATTTTCTATTCTTTGACTTGTTTTTGTCTCAGTTTTTTTTTTTGTTTTTTGTTTTTTGTTTTGTTTTTTGTTTTTTGTTTTTCGAGACAGGGTTTCTCTATGTAGCTTTGCGCCTTTCCTGGAACTCACTCGGTAGCCCAGGCTGGCCTCGAACTCACAGAGATCCCCCTGCCTCTGCCTCCCAAGTGCTGGGATTAAAGGTGTGCGCCACCAACGCCCGGCCAACTCAGTTTTAATCTTTTATTTTTTTGTATGTAAGTGCCCATTTTTAATCCCTTGGTTCTTAAATGAGTTATAAATATTGTATATTAGTATGTATCATCTCTTTTAGATTTGCTTATGGTATCTTCTGAAAGAAGAAAAATATTGGAGATGAGAGAGGTAGAGGGGATGGAGGAAGAATGCTAAGTAGACAATTAGCTTTGGTGAGTGATAAAACCAGAATTCCACTTGTGACTTTATAGCTTATGAGTCCTGTAAATAGTATATTTTTATCGGTATCTCCAAGCATTTACAAACTTGGAGCTGACAATACAGTTATCCTCCTTTCATTGTGATCCACCTTATGTAGTGACATGTTCTTACCTTTCCTTCTTTATTCTAGGACATCATATGAAGAAAGCCTTGGTAGTTCAACATTTGGTATTAATTTGACTTTTCATTTATATACTTGATTTAAACTGTAGATGCATAAGGACATTATTTTATTTTGTAATCTTTGAACATATATATGTAAAGTTTTAGGACTACAAATTTACATAAAATTGAGCTAGTATGCATTTTAATTAAATTCAGCTAATTACATACTATAAAACATAGCCATGCAAGAGACCAACTTTTGCAAATTTTCACATGAAGATACAAAGAATCACGGCAGGGGTATTTCAGGGTAGGCAATCTATTGAGTACTTGAAGGAAGTGTGACAAGAAATCAGGCTTTCATCAATTCAGTAAACAGAGCATAAACCACAACTGTATGCTAGAGAAGTGGATGAAGCAACTGAGGTTTAGTCTTTTGACTTCACATTCCCATTCTTACCAGTAAGAAGATAGTCTTCATGATAATCACATAAATCATATTAATTTATTAATTTATTGGACTTGAATAGACAAAAAATAAAACAGATACACAAAAGTAGAGAAGTATAGGGTAAACAGAATAAGGAAGACAACAAATGAGAAGAGCTCTGTGGTACATATTATGATATAGGGTTATAGTCTTTATTCTACAAATTACTCTAAAAAGGACACTAAAAATATTAAGTATGTTTTTTATAATATTCCCAGATTGTTTATGTAAAGAAAGAAGTAGAAAAATCTGAGAAAAGAACTATTATAAGATTAAAAATCAAGAGTTTTGATTTATTATTTATAATGGAAAAGTAAGATATATTAAAAAGGTGCCCTGTGTGTGTTCTGAAAGACTGATTTCTCACACCAAACTTTAAAAAAAATGGAAGAGTAAGAGAAGAGAAGGTAATAATAAAAGAAAAAGTGGCAATAAACTGTAGAGTGGGGTGGACATGGAAGGGTTTGAAGGGCCATAGCTGAGAGATGACAGAGAAAAAAGGAAGGAGGGAAGTTAGTCAACATGTTTTTATAAGAAAACACTAAAGAAAATAAACATTTTATTTTGTCCTGTCTTGTTGTCTCTTGAAACCTGCTCATTTCTGAAGGGAAACAGAAGGCAGTGGATAAGGGGTAGAGGAGAGGTTGAGCAGAAATGAGAGACATGGAAGGAGGAAACTGCTGTTGGGATGTATATATGAGAGAAGAATCAATTTTCAATGAATTGAAAGAGCCAAAAAAAATAAGAATTATTTTAACCAACAACAATCATACTACTACTACTGAATAATAATAATAATAATAATAATAATAATAATAATAAATAATAATAATAATAATGTGTTTTAGAGAACAATAAAGTTACTACATTGCCTAGAATCTTTTCTTGAGCATGGTAATTGCTAATGATTATCTGCTATAAACAATGTATATTTATTTTTAAAGAAGAAAGAAGTGAAAAAAGGAACATGCTTTTAGAAAGCTAAGTACAATAATATTTCATTGTATGTCTTACTGGGAAGTTAAATAAAAATACTGAAAAAATTAACACATTTGCAATACCTAAGAAGAAAAAGTATAACACTTTTTATTAATGATAAAGATAGAGAACTGAGACATGAAAATGGAGCCTATGAGATCACTCAGTAGTTAAAGGCACTTACTACTGAATATGACATTCTTAATTTGATCCTTAGGACCCACAGAGTACAACAAATGAGTCATCTCCAGTAAGATATCTTCTGATATACACTTATGCACAGTGTCATGTGCCTGTACATAGTCAACCAGTAAATGCAACTAAAATACTGTACATTATCATATATATGCTGTGGATATCACTCTATATAAATAAAACACTGATGGCCAATGACCAGGCAGGAAGTATAGGCGGGACAAAGAGAGAGGAGAATTGGGGAAACAGGAAGAAGGATGAGGGAGACTGCAGCCACCGCCAGGACAAGCAGCATGTAGAGACTCTGGTAAGCCACCAGCCACGTGGCAAGGTATAGATTTATAGAAATGGGTTAATTTAAGATAAAAGAGCAGTTAGCAAGAAGCCTGCCACGTCCATACAGTTTATAAGTGATATAAGCGTCTGAGTGATTATTTTATAAGTGGATTGTGGGACTTCGGGGCTTGGGGAACCTGGAGAGAAGCCCTCCAGCAACAAATGGCGCCCAACGTGGGGCACGAACCCACGACCATGGGATTAAGAGTCCCATGCTCTACCGACTGAGCTAGCCGGGCTAACACTTCATAGACCTAGAGAATATGGCATTTAAATAACTTAAAATTCTGTTGATGTGAGACACAATTGCTCCTGGCTGCACCAATTGATCCCGAGAGAATGTTGGACTTCTAAGACATTTCCATTTGGAAGTTTGTCTTTTTGGCACAAAATGGCCTATTGGGCAAAGAACTGCCCTTGCCTTGATGGCTGACAGTACAAATGCAATGCTGTCCTTTTTGGACAAGCGGGACACAAGGAAAGCAACCACTGTACTCTGCCAAGACAGGGTAAGATGGTCTCTCAGAATTCCTGCTTCTGAAAATGGTCTGTCAGATATTCTAGGTCTGTAGCCAATTTAAATGCACCAACAATGCTGAGAAACATTAGGTGACTGTCCAGGCTGCCAGCTGTCTTGGTCTACTTTTGCAAGATTCCCGAAAGTTGCTTGCATCCATCTACCATTTCTCAGGTACCATTATGTTCCTTCTCAGGTCTTTGATGTGGTTGAAAACTAGATAGTTGTAATTTCCTCAGTTATGATAAAAGATAAGTTAGATATAAAACCTTAAACTCACAAATATAGGATAGATAGGAATCTTCTTTAATATTGTAACTACAATTCTTGCTTGATAATTGTTTTGTTATATGTAATTTTACCATGTTAAAGTTAAAACCTTCCTTTTTAAAAAAAAGAAGAAAGGGGAAGTGCTGTAGATATCACTCTATATAAATAAAACACTGATGGCCAATGACCAGGCAGGAAGTATAGGCGGGACAAAGAGAGAGGAGAATTGGGGAAACAGGAAGAAGGATGAGGGAGACTGCAGCCACCGCCAGGACAAGCAGCATGTAGAGACTCTGGTAAGCCACCAGCCACGTGGCAAGGTATAGATTTATAGAAATGGGTTAATTTAAGATAAAAGAGCAGTTAGCAAGAAGCCTGCCACGTCCATACAGTTTATAAGTGATATAAGCGTCTGAGTGATTATTTTATAAATGGATTGTGGGACTTCGGGGCTTGGGGAACCTGGAGAGAAGCCCTCTAGCAACATATATAATTGTGAATATTTGGATTAATATGAATTAAATGCTCTGACATTCTTAGCAATTTTGTTTTTGAAAAGAAAACAAATACAGAAGTCAACCAATAGAATTAAAAACCAGTGTATAAATAAAAAAGAGAATTTATATATGTCCTGGTATTCATTCAAGAGGAGCTCAATATTCCAGAATATTATTTATTTTTGTCATTTACATTATTAAAATTTTGATGTAACCTGAAAACTTTGCTGAGAGTCTTTCTTAAAATAAAATGGTTTTGTTTTATTTTCAAGACTCACAACTGCATCTTTGAAAGATGCCCTAAGAAAGACACAGGGATTGCTCAATGACAGAGAAATGTATCAGATCTTCATGAACAACCTGGACGTGAGAGGGGGTAATGAAGGGCAAGGGTCGAAGGAAAGAGAGCTTAGGGGAGAGGGAGATCCCAGCTGGATCAAGAACAGATAGGGAGAACAAGAAATAAGAATAAATGAAGACCACATGAGAATAGGAAGAAGCAAAGTGCTAGAGAGGTCCACAGAAATCTACAAAGATACCTCCACAATAGACTACTGGCAATGGGTGAGAGAAAGCTGGAACTGACCTACTCTGGTGATAGGATCGCCAAAAACCCTAATTGTCATGCTAGAAATCTCATCCAATGACTGAGAGAACCGGATGTAGAGATCCACAGCCAGGCCGCAGGTAGAGCTCCAGGAGTCCAATTGGCAAGAAAGAGGAGGATTTGTATGAGCGAGAATTGTTGAGACCAAAATTGGAAAAAGCACAGGGATAAATAGCTAAACGAATGGAAACACATGAACTATGAACCAATAGCTGAGGAGCCCCCAACTGGATCAGGCCCTCTGGATAAGTGAGACAGTTGATTAGCTTGAACTGTTTGGGAGGCACTCAGTCAGTGGGACCTGGACCTGTCCTTAGTGAATGAGCTGGCTGTTTAGAACCTGGGGTTTATGCAGGGACACTTAACTCAGCCTGGGAGGAGGGGACTGGACCTGCCTGAACTAAATCTACCATGTGGAACTCAATCACCAGGGCTCTTTGCCCTGGAGAAGGTGGGAATGGGGGGTGGACTGGGGGGAACGCAGGAGGGGGGGAAGGAGAACAAGGGAATCCGTGGCTGATATGTAAAATTATATTAAATTATAAAATTAAAAAAAATCAAAAAAAGAAAGATATGAACCAAAACTGATGAACTGCTAAAATTTTATGTAAACTTTTAAAAGCGTCTATAAATGAACATACATTGTGTCAAAGGAGCCATTTCACAGTTTTTCAGAAGTTGATAAAAATATGTTAATAACTCAAACTGGAGAAACCCTGTCTCAAAGAACCAAAAAAACAAACAAACAAACAAACAAACAAAAACCTCAAACTGAACATTAGATGAAGCAGGATAAAAGCAAAGAATGATACTATTGATGCCATCAAGGAGAAGAAACTTAGTAATATGAAAACTGTGTGCTGTCAGGTATGTATTTTCAGGAAAGAAAAGCAAATTATGTGTGAGAAAGGAGAAAGTTCTCTGGTAAGGGAGCAACTTGACCTTGTATGTTACAAAAATCACATCTCTGCACACCATCCTCTGGCCTTTGATCTGCCCCTGTTTTCTGTTCTCAGCATGGCCAAGCACTAGAGGAGGAAAGAATATTTTTGGTGGAAAAGGTAAAAGTGGTTCCAAAGTGAGAAAAGATTTTTGATTTTCAAAAGAAAATTTAGTAAATAAAAGTAGTGCAACAAATACTGAACACTTGTGACTCATATTTTTAACAACTCCTATCACTGAACAAAGTTGTTGGCATAGTCTTCATTAGCTGTACATACGTAGCATACATAGCCTTTATTCACCATTCACAGGACTTGATGACATCTTGCTCATTTATTAGATAGATGCAGATATCTAAAAAATATTCTTAGTTAAAGGGAATTTGTTTAGCTTTTTGTTTACTATTTGCTGGGTTTTTCCCTGAGAAAATCAGAAGGTAAACCTTCCAGCAAAAATATTATGATTTCTCCTGAGGAAAATCTTTTTCATATAATTATATATAGCATATGATTTAACCCACCAGAAAGGATTAGAAGGCATTGAATATTAAGCTTCATTATATTGAGATAGCAGTTTTCTATAATTTTTCTGTAACAACTAGAAGAAAATTATACAGTATAAAATGTTGAACATCTTTTAAATTATTGTGGTCCAGATATTTTAATAAGATCTCATAATGAGATGGAGAAATGATTCTCTACATAATTATCCTTAATCAGATAACATGACTCCTAAATCAAAAGTTTGTATTCAAGATATTCTAATAATAAACTCTTATAGTGATATGTTGTGGCCTAGCATTTTGGCAAATAAGGGGAGCTTTTTCTTCTTTTTCTAAACTCAATGTGGAAGACATCTGACAACTTTATCTCATTTGAACTTACTAGAATTTGGAGCAACACAAACTATTCCTCTGAGACTCACCTGTCTCATCTATTAGCTTTCCATAGACTGCAGTACTTTTATAGGATGATGATCAGCTCACTGGAGTGTAACTGAATTAATTAGTTTCATTTTTCATTCATTAAAAATTAAACCCCACATGTTCTATAATATCATGGGTGACTGAATCCTTTGTCTTTTACCCCACCAATTTCTTAGTCTAGTTGTCATTACATAAGTTGGTGGAAGTATTAATAATATGTTAAATTTGTAAGTTAAAACACTTATTTCATATTTTGTATACCATGAAGACATACCAATAGCATTTCAGAACTAAGGAAATATTAGTGTACCTCTCAGTAAATACATTTTCATTCATCTATGCAAAAATATGTGAGCATCAATAATATATGTTATAGATAACATGCTTTCTTTCAAAGTAGTGTCTAAGTAAGGTATTTTTATGAGGGTATGAATAATTTCATTTACTTCAGGGAAACATTAGGAATAAAAAATGAGTTAAGGCAAAAATACAAATGGGTGAATTTAGGACTATTTCCTTAAATACATTATATAACTCCATAGATATTAAGTGCAAATAGTGTTTCAATGTCTCTATAAATTGAATATAATTTTCCTGGAAATTTGCCCAGCTCAATGAATAGTTAGAATTGTGGAATGTTGTACTTTGAGCATGAGAGGGTCATTGCTTATTTGAACACTTAAGTGGCTGTAATTAGTGTTGGACTCCTGCCCAGGACTGGGCTTACTGAAATTCCCTTATGGATGGGGATATCTCAGAAAGCCTTCAAAAGTAATAGGCAGTGAACAAGTGCTTTGGAGAGACACCTTCAGTGGTGAAACTCTTGTAAATTCTTCATGCCCCCTGTAAGGAATTCTATTTAAACTCATTGGACTATCCAGAGAGACTAGGGGGAAATCACGTCTTTGATATCATGAGTGCCCTACTTTAGTGCCATTCAATTTTTTCACCTCTCCAAGAAATTCAACAGGTAAAAATGTTTATAAATCACTCATAATAATAACTTTATAAGCAAATTTACTGCATTCAAATATAATGATATTTCTCAGGCAAAGATTATTCCCATACATAAGTAATAATCACTACATAAAAATATAATGCATTCAAGTTTTTCTACATAGTTCTTTGTGACAAACTTTAAGTTATACAGTTATTTATTAGAGAGAAGAGCGAAAGATTAATATGTATTAAAAATTGACATTCCCTAGAATAATGTTCAAGCCAAACTATATGAAAGCATGTATTGAATGCCAAGAAATTCTTAAACTATACATCTTACATTTATGCATATTTTTAAAAATTGCCTGCAGCAGTGGCAAGCAACTAAAATTAAATTATCTTGGTCAATAAGAAAGAGGCTAATTTATTTGTGTTTTCTGTTCCAAAAATATTTTTTCTTTCAAAACCACATTTGGTTCCAAGCACTAAATTTGCTTTCAATCTCTGTGGAAATTAAATAAAAAAAAATCATACTGTAAAGTCATTATTTCTCTATTCTAATTTTGTGTTTTAAATACATGTAGAATTGGTCACATTTTATTTTATGTTGTGAATATACAGACAGTTTCAAAGAGTGGAAGTGGTGTAGGGCTGATTTTAGTTGATTTCATAAAAATAGCTTAAAATTTAAACACAAATAAATGGTAGCATAAACAGAATGCATATTATTGAACAAACAAAAGAATGAGATGTAAGTGCAAGGGAGTGTATGACTACTAGAACAGGCATGCAGGGAAAACCTTCATAACTTTAAATTATAGTCACTACAAAATTGTGTGAACAGTGGAAAAGAATCCATTTTAATGGCATTAAAAGGAAATCTGGATAAAATAATTAAAAATAAAATATGGGGCCATTAACAGTTCTATAATTCAAGAAAAAAACTAAAAAATGAGAATTGAGATAAATGCTCAATATTCATTATTTCTATGCAAATCTTTATTTGCATATTCAGCATTTCCTAAAGTGCAGTCTCTTTTCTACTGTACCTCTATTATGTCTTAGCCAATAACTTCTTCAACTCAAATCCTTCCTCTTTTAGCTAAAATTGTATCAAATGAATCTATTTATCAATGAATGCAAAAAAGAAGCACAGTTTGAAACTTGTCTGAGATGCACTTTATAGATTTTCTAAATACACATATGAAATTATATATGCTTATTTATTTTTCTTGTAAAAAATTACTGCCTTTTTAAAATGATTTTGGTAAATCATTTTACTTTATTCCAACAGAATGGACTTAAAAAATATCAAAATTATTTTACACAGAAGAAATCCTTCACATGAAATGCTTCTAGTTGTCTACAAAGTATGCAGTATTCATAATTTTATAATTCCTATATTTCCCTTTACAATGCACTATATATATTAGTATTATGTTAATTGTAGATGTAGTAAGGAATTTGAAGATTAACTTTTTCATTGCCTTTAAAAACAACTTTCTTTTTATTTTCTTTATTCTCCAATATTGCCAGTAATTTTGTTCCAGATAACTACATATATAATGCAGTTATCACAGTTTAGTAGACCAAATTCTGGGAAGTAACATAATAAAACCATGTTAAAGTCCATCCACTTATATTTTTATAACACTATGTATGAATCAAGATATTATAACTAAATATCTTTGACTTCTTAAAAGGAAAAATAATGCAATCAGTTATAAATTAGTTATTAGCAGAATTTCTGCTAACAAAGTAATTTGTTTTTAGATTAAACAATGATCAACACTCAGGAACAAGATGATATTGGAGGGTCTTATGTCCTTGGAGATTAATAAGAATATTTTGCTTATTGTTGGTGATTGTCTACAGTTGATTACCATTGCATTATTCTTAAATTTTAGCGTTCTGTAAGTTCATATGAGTCTCAAGTAACATTTGCAGTCTCTTTTCAGTATATAATTAATTGTTAAGATTAAAAGTGATTTTGAAAAATATTCCATAACTTTTAGGGAAATACGCCTGGATCACAGCAGAAATCTTACATTCATAAAGTAATAGTGAATGCCAGGGTGCTGGAAAAAAGCCTCAGGCATTAAACCTAGGTCACATCCCAGCACCTACAGGGTGATTATAACAGTCTGTAACTAAATCTCAGGGGATCTGACACTGTCTTTAAGCAACTTGTGTACCAAGCATGTACCACACAAGATGCACAGATATATAGCAGGAGCTCTTACACACACACACACACACACACACACACACACACACACACACGTGTACGTGTATATATATATATATGTATATGTATATGTATGTATGTATGTATATATATACAGACACTCACACACGTATATATATGTTTATTTATATGTATGTATAAATAAAATAGGTGAATCTATTTTAAAACTAAAAAAAATGCCGTGAATTTTAAATTCATATTTATTTATTTATTTATATTTTTTTATTTATTGATACAGGATTTCTCTGTGTAGTTTTGGTTCCTGTCCTGGAACTCATTCTGTAGACCACGCTGGCCTCGGACTCCACCTGTCTCTTCCTCTGAAGTGCTGGGGTTAAGGGAAAGCATTACCTCCACCTGGCTTTAAATTTATCTTTAAATGAATGACTAGAACTTTCAGTGGCACAGTACTCGTTTCACATGTCTAAGATATAGAGTTGATCCACAGAAATACAAAAATTTTGACATAGATTGTTCTCTAATATTTTCTTGCATGAATTACTCTCTGTAGTCCGTTCCTTAGAGAAGAGCTTCTATAATATGTTTGTTTCTATTTGAAAAGTTACAATATATATGTATTTTTATTTATATTGACTATATCTAATACAATTTCAAGTGAATATATCATATTCAAAAATCTATTTGTTTCCATTTATTTTCGAGTTTAATTATGATAGGTCTGACAGACATATTACCACAAGATTATTCATGTGTTACTTTTAAATTTAAAAAATGCAATATGTTTTCAAAAGTCACTCTGGATTTTTAAAGTTGAGAACATATTTTAAAAGTAGATTTTTGAAGCAGAAAATGTGTATGAAGCAGGATAGATTTAAACAATACTGATCTGAAGTAACTAAAGGAAAACTCTCTTAACATTTTTCTTTTATTGGTTCTAAAGGGAGGAGGCAGAGGAAAGGCATTTAGATGTGGAGAGTAGCTGAAATTTATCAGGTATATCTTGTGTTAAAATGATCTACTGTACCGCCAAGTAAGTAGCAGCCTTGAATTGCTGCTCAGGTTTCTTGTAGTTAATAATCCTGAGTGTTAGAGGGTCATCTTTGAAACATATTAACTGTGCTACACTATTAAATGTCTATACATGAAATGTGTGTCATTATGAATGAAGAATCTAGTTCTATGAGCATTTGGGGGTAATTTGATTTTTCTGCATGACTTATATGTATTTGCAGAGATAAGTTAATCCTAAAAAGCTGTGCAAGTAATATATTTTGAACCACTGAAGAAAAACTGGGTAATAATTTATATGACTTTTAATGCGGTGCCGCAGCCAAGGTAAATAGGACATTGAATAGCACAGAGATGTTGTCACTAGGCTGTTTATCTTTGGCCTATGCACGTGGCCCTTTTTGTATCAGCACCACAAAGTTATTTCTCTTTGATGCATGCAGAAACATAACCACACAAACACAGAGAGAGCATTTCATACACTATTCCTAGTACAGTTTTACACAGATATTATACATTTCATATTCAGTATTGCATTTTATTTATTTTGGCTGCTTGCCATAAAGCAATCAAATATATTAAGGAATTATCTTGCTAAATATATAAATATTTATTAGAATATGAATATTTTTATTACATATATATTTGTATAAAACAAGGAAATATATTTTATTTCATAAATGGTATACTTTTCTATTCCTTTTTACTTAGTTTTTTTTTCACATATGTTTCTCTGCATAGTTTTGGCTGTCCTGGAACTTGCTCTGTAGACTAGGCTGTCCTGGAACACAGAGATCCTCCTGTGTCTGTGTCTGTGTCCTCTCTGCAGGAATTAAAGGTATGTGCACCACCACTGCCTGGCATAGTTTCTTTCATAAATGTTATTGATATTATTTAGCTTTCATTTCCTTTACTTATTGAGTTTATGAAATATTATGAGTAAAATTGAATATCAATTATGCACTTATATAAATTTACACAGTAAATTATTCAATGTACATACATCAAATACTAATAAAAATATTGACTCTCTTAGTAAAATAAATTATTTCTTCTTTATCTTAAGAAAAACATGTAGTTATATACTCTCCTGAAGACTATACCAGACACAGAGTTGATTTTAAACCCCATATATAAAATATCATTTCTAGTTGTCAGCAAATTTTTTCTAAAAATCCCAGCCTTGCTTTCCAATATTGGCAGCAATATTTTCCTTTTATGTAATGCAAATGACATTTTATTGATTAAATGATGCAATCCAATTCTGGTGCTGTAAGGTGATGTAAACCCATTAGGGATTAGTTTCCCCACAGTTTCCACAGTTGAAAGTTTTGGATGGATTTCTCAGAGCAGCTCTTCAAGGACGATGAAAAACTGCACAAGGACAGAAAGACTGTAAAGAAATTCAAAGCTTGAAGAAAGAGCTGTAAGCAGTGAAGTCATTTGTCTGCTCTTATTTTATTTTCCCAAAACTTTTATCTAAGAATTGTTTTGAATGCTGGAATTGCACATTATGCACAAAGTGAAAAAGCTACAGAAGAAACCACATTAATAGCTGGAAACTGTAAAGGAATCCAAATTAGGCTTTACAGGCATGTTCTAACTAACAGGTTTTTTGTTTGTTTCTTTGTTTTATCCCCCATGGTCCCATAGTTTTAGAATGCTACTTGAACAATATCACATATTCCATGAAGAAAAGTCATCTCTAAATTATTGTAAATTAGGAAAATTGCTACCATTCAGAGTTCACTAAGGAATATGGGAAAATGAAACTTTTTGTAATTCTTTTTTTGTTGTTTTTCTTTTTATTTTGCTGATTAACTACAGAAAATAAGCAAGGTATTGACATTATATGTAGAGAGTTTAGTATATTTATATCAAGAAAAACAATGCAGTTTGGAGAAATATAACCTTATTGCAATTACTCCATTACAACACACACATATATATTAACTTATTCCATTAACACATGCACACATATTAGCTTAATCCATTCACACACACACACACACACACACACACACATCAGTATATCTCAGTAGACAGTTTTGCATTGCATCAGCTATATACATGTAACACAACTTTTATATACAATGATTACATGACTGCACCGTGGCATGTTTAAGGCAAAGATTTTTATTGTAGGTATGAATGGGAAAACAAACAGCCAGAGGCATCTGGAAGAGTCCAGCACAAAGAAAAGTATTCTGAACATAACCAGCAGACTGGACTTGGCCAGGAAAAAAAGCAGGAGCAGAGAGAGAGAGTCAGAGACAGAGACAAAGAGAAAGAGAAGAATTTAAAGAAGATAACATGAATGAGAGAGAGAGAGAGAGAGAGAGAGAGAGAGAGAGAGAGAGAGAGAGAGAGAGAGAAAGAGAGAGAGAGAGACTGGGAGAGGGAGAGGGAGAGGGAGAGGGAGAGGGAGAGGGAGAGGGAGAGGGAGAGAAAGAAGAGTTGGGGGCAATTAAGCCTGAAGCTAGGAAATTTTAGAGAGGGGAAATTTAAGAAGAGCTGCAGAGAGCCAGATGGCAATTTTGACTGTAGAATTGTGTGTGTGTGTGTGTGTGTGTGTGTGTGGCTATAAATATATCTTTTCTTTTTTAAAAAATTTATAATTAATTTAATTTTACATATCAGCCACGGATTTACCTGTCCTTCCTCCCCCAACTTCCCCCCATCACTCCCCCCAATCCACCCCCCATTCCCACCTCCTCCAAGGCAAGGACACCCTTGGGATTAAGCTCAGCCTGGTAAATTCAGTTGAGGCACGTCCAGTCCCCTCCTCCCTACACCAAAGCTGAGCAAAGTGTCTCAGCATAGGCCCTAGGTTCAAAAAACCCAGGTCATGCACTAAGGACAGGTCCTACTGACTGGGGGCCTCCTAAATAGTTCAAGTTAATCAACTGTCTCATTTATCCAGAGGGCCTGATCCAGTTTGATGGGGGCTCCTCAGCTATTGGTTCATAGTTCATGTGATCCACTAGTTTGGCTATTTGTCCCTGTGCTTTTTCCAATCATGGTCTCAATATCTCTTGCTCATATAATCCCTCCTCTCTCGCCAGTTAGACTCCTGGAGCTCCACCTGGGGCTTGGCCTTGGATCTCTTCATCTGCTTCCATCAGTCACTGGATGAGAGTTCTATCATGACAGTTAGGGTGTTCGGCCATCCGATCACCAGAGTAGGTCAGTTTGGGCTTTCTCTCAACCATTGCCAGTAGACTATGTTGGAGGTATCTTTGTGGATTTCTGTGGACCTCTCTAGCACTTTGCCTCTTCCTATTCCAATGGGGTCCTCATTTATCATAATATCTTTTTCCTTGTTCTTCCTCTATGTTCTTGATCCAGCTGGGATCTCCCGCTCCCCTAAGCTCACTTTCCCCTGACCCTTGCCCTTCATTACCCTGCCCCATGTCCAGTTTGCTCATGTAGATCTCATCCATTTGTCTGTCGTTGTGCAAACCCTGTGTCTTTCTTATGGCCATCTTTACTAGGTAGCCTTCCTGGAGTTGAGAGTGGCAGTCTAGTCATGCTTTGCTTTACATCTAGTATCCTCCTATGAGTGAGTACATACCATGTTTGTCTTTCTGAGTCTGGGTTACCTCACTCAGAATGATTTTTTTCTAGATCCATCCATTTGCCTGCAAACCTCATGATGTCATTATTTTTCTCTGCTGAGTAGTATTCCATTGTGTATATGTACCACATTTTATTTATCCTTTCTTCAGTTGAAGGACATCTAGGTTATTACCAGGTTCTGGCTATTACAAACAATGCTTATGGGAACATAGCTGAGCATGTGCCCTTGTGGTATGATTGAGCATTCCTTGGGTATATGCCCAAGAGTAGTACAGCTGAGTTTTGGAGGATATTGATTCCCAATTTTCTAAGAAAGCATCATATTGATTTCCAAACTGGCTGTACAAGTTTGCTTTCCCACCCACAGTTTAGTAGTGTTCCCCTTGCTCCACATCCTCTGCAGCATTAGGTGTCTTTCAACAAATGGTGCTGGCATAATTGGATGTCAACATGTAGAAGGCTACAAATAGATCCATATCTGTCACCATGCACAAAACTTAAGTTCAAGTGGATCAAAGAAAGACCTCAACATAAATCCAGCTACAATAAACCTGATAGAAGAGAAAGTAGGAAGTAGTCTTGAATGCATTGGCACCAGAGATCACTTCCTAAATATAACACCAGTAGTACAGACACTAAGATAAACAATTAATTAATGGGACCTCTTGAAACTGAGAAGCTTTTGTAGAACAAAGGACATGGTCAACAAGACAAAGCAACAGCCTACTAAATCGTAAAAGATCTTCACCAACCCATCTGACAGAGGGTTGATATCCAGAATACATAAAGAACTGAAGAAATTAGACATCAAAATGTCCAACAGTTCAATGAAGAAATGGGGTATAGAGCTAACCAGAGAATTCTCAACAGAAGAAGCTTAAATGGCTGAAAGACATTTAAGGAATTCTTCAACATCTCTAATCATCAGGGATATGCAAATCCAAATGACTCTGAGATACCACCTTACACTTGTCAGAATGGCTAAGATCAATGACTGTAGAATATTTAACTGGTACTTGTGATACTGATGAAGCCTGGAAGCCAGCATATGCATAAACCCACACAGATATATAAGGATGGTATAAAATACAATGTAACAAAATTAGGATATTTAAAGTCCATAAATAACAACATTTGTGTTTATTGATATGTTACTAATTTTCCTAGACATATTACTTCTCTGGTTGCACTTCCTACCTGAGTTATCTTCACTATTACAATATTCTGGTTATTATTATTATTATTATAGAAGGGGTTGAGTTCATTGTTTAAATCACATCAATGTTTTAAACATCTGTAATTTGACTGATGATATTGTTTCCCACCTCAATTAGATATGAGGTGAGCAACAAGCAACATTTGTGAGCTCCTGTCAAATCATCTGCTCACCCACAACTGAGGCTACATTTGAAACACTTGTTATCTTATACTTTCCAAATTATAAGTATTTCTATAATTGTCTTCACCATAAGTTCACTTAAAATTACATCCCCACTATACTTTCATGCTGAATATTTCTTTGAAAAAATTCCCTATGTACAGCCAATCTTCACTTTATTGTGAAGTTTAGAGCCTTCAGAGGAAAGACCAGGGGAGGTGCTCAGACAATCAGGGCTCAGAGGGTGAAGCGTCATTTTGTTACCATGATAAATGTCATGGTCAAAACAACTTATGGAAGAAATAATTCATTTCAGATCAAGGTTCCAAACTTTCTCCATCAAGGATATACTTCCAACAGGTTCTCCCAAAATGTCACCAGTGGGGACCAGATAATCAACAATGTGACTCTGGGAGGAGGGCCTTTCTCAAGCAAACCACTGCAGGGGAGTAAGGGAAAATTGGAGCTAGAGCTTACTACTCTTCTGATCTTTTAGGACCGAAATAATGACTGCTCAGTTTGCTGTACTCTTGTTTGTTCTTTGATATCCTTCTTTATCACAGACACAAAGCAAATACTAACTCCTCATGGACTGTAATATCCAAAATCGTGAACCAAATATTCCTTTTGTCTTCATAAGGCAATTAGCCAATATTTTTAACATAGTAACAGAAACTCAACTAGCACAATTAACTCCTTTTACTCAAGCACTTTGCATTTTCAACTTCCCAGATCATCTCCTGTATAATCTTTTTCTTCATGTTGTAAGAACTTTTCATTTTATTCAATAAAATTTTATTCATATTTTTCTCTTTAAAAGTTAAGACATTTTTGTAGCCAGTTTTGTCTTTTTCCTTCCCAATAGTATGAACAATAAATAGCAATGTGCCATCATCATGACAACATAAATCATTAACAACAATAAATCTGAAATCTATCATTCAATTTTTTGGGATAATATTTTTATTCATTATTCACCAAATACAAATGAGGCTGACCTATCATTTCATGGATTTTGCTCTTAGGAAGTCAGCTATACATTACAAACTACAGGCAAACACTCAGTAGTTATTTATATCTTTATCTGATATCTTTATCTGATATCTCTCTTTATCATTGATAAAATTTAACATTTAGGTTCATTTGAGAGTAACCTTATGTTGTTACGATTAAAAGCTTTGACTGTTTTTTTATCATCAGAAATACCTATGTTTTTCTGTTTTGAGTTATATAGTATGATTCAAAAAGAAGAAAATTAAGGTTGCTTAAAATGACCTCACAACAAAAGTAAACAAAACATTTGTGTAAAAGATATATACAAGTGTTTTGATATGTTCATGATACCAACTAAGGCCTTAGCGATAACTATAAGCTATTTAAATATTATAAAGTGGATGCCCCATTCCATTTAGTTAATAAAATGATAATTATAATTCCATAATTTTTTTTACATTTTCCTCATTGAACTTTTACATATACTTATTATTATACAATTATCAAATGAATTAATATGATATACCAAGAGGTCTAGCAAGGAGATATTCTAAATTGAGCATGAAAATTAGATTTGATCAATATAAATTTAGCTTATCTTTAAGCTTTAGTAAGTACAGGCATCATCATATATTAGCAGCATCACTCTCCTACAGAAGCATTGCTGTACTCACACTTCTGGAAATATTCACACAGAATCCAGATATTAGTGGGGGGTCTACATAATGTTTATGTTATTATCACCATCAAATAATAAAGCCTCTAGAATTCAGTGGTTTAAAAGAATATTTCCAATATTTGCACTATGCTGGACATTCTGAAACATAAATAAACTTCATTACTATAATATATAAAACAAATTATACATTAATTCTACAAATGAAATGTCAAACACTACATAGATATTTTATTCCAATAGTTCTCATATTAATATAAAATAACATCTATTATTTTAAAAGCAAAGACAAGCTTTTTGAAGAAGAGTCTGCATAATTATTATCTAAGCAAGAAATTTTATTACAGTGCAGAATGCTATCATTAGACCATGTCATATGGGCACACTTAAATCAAATATGTATATTCTTATTTTTATTTTACAAACTATTCAGTTCTACATAATAGCCACAGATTCCCTTGTTCTCTCCCTTCCTGCCTCCCTCCCCTTCCCCCCAGCATACCCCTCATTCCCACCTCCTCCAGATCAAGGTCTCCCGCAAGGACTGGGATCGACCAAATACTATATAACAATGAAGGAGAAAATGTGTGGAACAAATTTAACAAAGATTAATACAATAATAATAAATTGGAATAGAGAATGTATATCTACATGGAAATTCTTATGGTAGTTTGAATAGGAATGGCCCTCATAGGGTCACAGATTTGAAAGCTTTGTCATCAGGGAGTAGTGCTACTTGAGAGGGATTTGGAGGTGTGGCCTTTTTGGAGTCAGTATGGCCTTGATAGAGGGAGTGATTCACTGGGGGTGAGATTTGGGCTTTCGAAAGCTCAAGCCAGGCCAAGTGTCTCTCTCTTGCTACTACAGCTTGTGGATCAGAATGTAGAACTCTCAACGTCTCCAGCACCATCATGTCTACAGGCTGACAATGAACTAAACCTCTGAAACTATAAGCAAGTCCCAATTAAATACTTTCCTTCATAAGAGTTGCTATGGTCACGGTGTCTATGCACAGCAATAGAACACTCACTAAAACTCAATTAGTTAAACATTATTTAAAAATACTTATATGACAATAGACAAAATTGTGATATAATGGAAATTGAAGAACAATGCATTGGAAATGATTAATATAAAAATGAATGAAATGTTTAAAGATGCTAGAAATACAGCACAACTCAGTGGAACTAGACCAGACTGTTCAGACAAGTAATGTTCATAAATTAAACTTTCTCAAAATAAATGTCGGATGGGATAAATTGGAAAAGTAAATAGATAAATTATACTGTACAATTTGATTTTTAACATAAGCATCTACTCTATACATAACAAAGTTAAGAATTTGTGACTTGCTGATAGTTGAGTTATCACCCTGAATGATTAAGCAGTAATTTGTCACATAGATTATTAGTTTGTGCATGTGTAGATGCATATATTTAATTAAGTCAATAAAATGTTTAGAATATACACAAAGAATGAAATATTTATTTCTCTTTTTTAAGTCTTGTACATAATTATTTTACAAAACTTTAAATTAATAATTGTGATATATCATAAGGTCTGATATGGAAACACTCTAAATTAAGAATAAATCAGATTAGATTGATTTAAATTTAGCTCAGTCTCTAAGTTAGTTTAGAAATGCGAGTACTATTTTAACTGATTTTAAAAAACAACCATATTTTGTTGATATCCATGGGATGCCCGCCCTTTCCTGAATAGAAAAAGAGGAGTGGATGAGAAGGGCAGCCAAAGAGGATGTTGGGGGAGGGGCTGGGAGGAGAGCAGAAAAGTAGAAACCATGGCCAGAATATTAAATAAATAAATAAATAAATAAATAAATAAATAAAAAGTTTATTTATTTATTTAAAAAATAGGTTTTATGTCGATATAATGATGCCTAATGATTTTCTTCTATACTCATAGATTGATGAATACCCCAATTGTCATCAGAGAGCCTTCATCCAGTAACCGATGGAAAGAGATGCAGAGACCCACAGTCAAACATTAGGCAGAGGTCAGGGAATCCTGTTGATGAGAGGGAGGAAGGTGTAGCTAGAGTTTTCCTGCCTTGCCCACAGTCAGGACAAATCTCTGTCACCCACCAGTCCCACAGCTGCTCAGACCCAACCAAGTAAACACAGAGACTTATATTGCTTACAAACTGTATGGCCGTGGCAGGCTTCTTGCTAACTGTTCTTATATCTTAAATTAATCCATTTCCATAAATCTATACCTTGCCACGTGGCTGGTGGCTTACCGTCATCTTCACATGCTGCTGGTCATGGCGGCAGCTGGCAGTCTCTCTCTGCCTCAGCCTTCCACTTCCCAGAATTCTCCTCTCTCCTTGTCCCACCTACTTCCTGCCTGGCCACTGGCCAATCAGTGTTTTATTTATTGACCAATCAGAGCAATTTGACATACAGACCATCCCACAGCAAGAAGGATTGTAGGAACAAGATGGGTAAAGGACATCGCAAAAAAAAAAAAAAAAAAAAAAAAAAAAAAATCCTCAGAAAAAAAACTAGCCTGGGTTTTTAGAAGCTCACAGAGTTTGAATGAACAACCAGCAAATCTACATGGGACCTTTCTAGGCCTTTTACATATATGTGACAGTTGTGTAGCTTGGTCTACATGTGGACTCCTAACAGTGGGAGCAG